>NW_027186343.1:1089389-1137408 GCF_028583685.1 Petaurus breviceps papuanus | reverse complement strand
GGTTAGGGGACAAACATGGGTGAAGTGGGTGGGGTGGCAAATTTAGTCTTAAAATGAGGAAAAACAACGATTGGCACTGTCTGAAAGCAGAATGGTGATGCTTTCCCTCGCTGGAGATTTCTAAGCAAAGGCCAAATGACCACTTGGTGAGTACATTACAATGGGAATTCCATTAGATGGCTGCTAAGATTCTTTCTAGCAATATTCTTTCCCACTGTACTAAATGATTTAGCTCTGAGATTCTATGAAAAAAGACTCTCGGATTCTTGCAGCTAGAAGCTTAACATTGGTGGATAGCCCCTCAGCTGTGTGGGGATACAAATTATCCAGCCTACAATAAAAGACGCTGAAGCAGAACTCTGAGCCCATGACACTTTATTAAAAGGTCCATGGTTCCCTCTAATGAAGCGGACCTCAGATCTTCCTCATGACCTCCTTCCAGCGTCCTATTTTTATAGGATTAGGTATATAAACGTTGAAGAACAGGTATACCAGATACAGAGTAATTTCACTGATTGATTTATAATGCATAGACTAAAATAAACAAGAGTCACAAGTTGGACAAAGCAAGGAATATTTCCACAGACTAGGTGGTCATAAGATGGGCATCTGCTACATGTTGGACAAAAGAGAACCATCTGGAGGTACAAAAATAATTTCCATGTAGTTGAGTCACCTCCGCCACACTGGGCTTGGTCACCATGACAAGAAAAAACAAGGGTGGAGGGCCTCCAGCCAGCTTCCCAAGATTACAGAAATGTTCTTACCATCTGCAGCTCCCAGCTCTAAGGCCAAGCCTACAGAAGTAATAATCGCATCAAACTGATTGATACTGATTGGAGTAGAGTAGGGAGTCTTCAATGAATCAACTTCCTCAGCTCTCTCCCTCTGTTTCTATGCTTTTAGGCCTCAGAGTTCCCCTTCTGGGACAGGTGGAATGGGCTAGGCACCCAGGGGACATATAATGCCACTGCCAGGTTATACTCAACCTACCTGTCCCATTTTCTGCAGTCTACAGAGAGCAGCAGGCTGTTCTGGAACTAACCAGCCAGTAGGTACATCGCAGTGTTTTATACGCTGTTGATCACCCTCTAATTTTGATCTCTTTCTCCTCTCTGGGTGTCCATGACATTAGTCTCCCTCTGTTCTCCCCCTACCTGTCTGTCTGCTTCTTTTCAGTCTCCTTTGCTAGAACATCCTACCTCCTAACTGGGTGTCTCCAAGACTGTGACCAAGGCCTTCTTCTCTATCCTTTCTCATTTGGTAACCTCATCATCTCCAGGGGGTTAATTAGCATCTCTATGCATATAACTCCCAGATCTACAGATCCAGCCCCAGGTTTTTAAGCTCCAGTCCTTGTGTAACCTACCAGCCTTTTGGGCATTTTGGACTGGACCACGTGGAGGGCCTTCAAACTCAACATGTCCAAAATGGAACTCATTATCTTTCTCCCCAACTTCCCTGTTACCATTGAGGACACCGCCATCCTGCCAGTCACCTGGATTTGCCACCTTGGCGTCATCCTTCTTCACCTCCCGTGTCCCATCATTCTCCTAGTCTGGTCATTTTTATCGCCACATCCCCTACTCTTGCCTCACACAGCCGCCATCCTTGGTCAGGCCCTCATCACCTCTTATTCAGTTATTTCAAGAGCCTCCTGGTTGACCTCCCTGCTTCGAGTTTTACCCCTTTTCAATCCACCTTCCACATTGCCACCAAAGTGTTTTTGCAAAGTATAGATCAGACTGTGTCACACCCCCCATTCAGTAAATTCCAGTGATTTCCTATTGCCTAGTATCAAATGTCCACTCCTCTGCTCAGCCTTCACCCGACGGGGACACCAATCAGAAGACGATGTATGGCAATAGTCCAGGTGAGAGGTGATAAGGAGCCGAACATACACTTTACTTATTGATCGCCCTGTGATTTATTTAAACAGTAAAGTGACTTAAAAAGTGATAGTTTAGCAAAGCAAAAACGAGATAAAAAACAACAGAACTATAAAGATTCTTTGGAATTGGAAGTTGATAAAGATAATGATTGAAGCAGCTAGGCGCCATAGTTGATAAGAGTGCCGGGCTTACAGTCACGAAGACTCATCTTCCTGAGTTCAAATCTGGCCTCAGATACTTCCTATCTGTGTGACCCTGGGCAAGTCACTTCACCTTGTTTGCCTCAGTTTCCTCATCTGTAAAATGAGCTGGAGAAGAAAATGGAACCAGTCCAGTATCTGTGCCACCAAAACTCCAAATGGCATCACAACTGAAATGACAGAACAACAGCAGAAATAATGAATAATAACTAACATTTGCATAACACTTATTTTGTGCCAGATACTGTGTTAATAAGCAACGATCTCATTTAATCCTCATAATGAATTTACATTGAATCTGATGGGCAGGATCAATCCCCTTGGTCCCCCTATTTCAGCCCAGACAACAAATGGGGGAAAGACACAGCATTTTCTGAATGGCACTGTCTTGCTTTCCCTATCTGTATCCTCAATCTTTAGCGCTTAATCTGCTTAATAAATGCTTTTTCATTCATTTATTCATTCAACCATTCCCCAAATAATGGACACACATTTTGTTTCTAGCTCTTTGCTACAACAAAAGTGCTACAATGTAGGGAAGCTTCCTGTCTTTGAGCTCTGGGGCTCTTAGTGGGAGAGTGGGGACCTTTTGGGTATAGTCCAAATTGCTTTCCAGGACGGCAAGACCAATTCACAGCTCACCAGCAATTCGTTGCTGTACCTTTCCTCCCCCAGCCCTTCCAAGTATCCTCTTCTTCCTTTTTGACTATTGTTACTACTACACGTGTGAGGCAGAACCTTAGAGCTGCCTTACTTACATTTCTTTTTTTATTAGTGATTTGAACCATTTTTTTCAGATGACAGTAGATAACTTGGATTCCTTCCTTTAAGAATTGCCTGTTGATATACTCTGACCATTTCTATGTTGGGGATCCTTATGTTATTTTAAAACACTTTTTATTTATTTGTGGTTTGTTGGTTCAGTGCTGGGTTTTACTAAGATGTAGGTTATTTCCAGGTCCTTGGTGTTTACTGCTAGGTGGCAGTTTGGGGGCTAAAGGGCAACAATTAGTGGAGATGTTGGAAAAGAGTGCTCAGAGAGCCTGGATTCAATTCCTGCCAATGGTGCTCAAATTACTTCACCTCCTTAGGTCTGTTTCCTTTTCTATAAAATGAAGGGATTAAAATATATGACCTTTGAGGTTCCTTCCAGCTCTAGAGCTATGATCTGTGAAAAATATTCTCTTTCCTTCCATTTGACAGTTGATTTTCTACCCTTCTTTTGTGATGGAAATCTTTCATTTTCCTTTTGTTACATTTTATTATGCCATTTCTCATGGATACTCAGCTATTTCCTGCTAATCTTAACCTCACTTGGCTAAAACAAGGATCATGGAATGAGAGAATTTAAGGCAAGACTTTTTGACATTCCTCAGATAAGGGGAATTTGAATTCACCAAAACGATTCAGCTATTTGTGGAAGGCTTCCAACTCTGTAGGCATGGAAAGGGCATCAGGGCAGCTAGGTGTTGTAGTGGATGGAGTACCAGGCTTGGAGTTAGGAAGACTCATCTTCCTGAGCTCAAATCTGGCTTCAAACTCTAACTAGCTGTTTGGGCAAGTCACCTGACTCTGTTTGCTTCCGTTTCCTCATCTGTAAAATGAGCTGGAGGAGGAAATGACAAATCATTCCAGTATCTTCGCCAAGGAAACCCCAAATGGGGTCACAGTCAGACATGACAGAACAACAATACAGCATGTATGTCTCCCCAGTCAATCAGCCCAATGTGAAGCCTCTAAATGTAGTTTAGTCTGAAACCGGACTTAGTTTACCTATAGAGTTTGTTTAACTAGGTTTGTTTCCTTAGGGAATATATGAGATTATGATTGTTTTTAACTAAGTTTGTTCAATTTTTATGTCATTGAAGGAAGCATGGGATAATGTCTCTGTCTTTTTAACTTTTATAGCCTAAAAAGAATGTATGAGATTGTATGCAAAAGAATTTATTCCTCTATCTGATTTTGTTTATTGAAAACTTGTTGGAAATTCCACTTTTGGTTCAGGGTTATTTTTTCTGAGTCCTGAACATGTGCTGAAGCAAAAGAACATCTAGGTTTTGACTGCTATAATTTCTGCTGTCAGCAGAGAACAAAATGCAGAAGTGAAAAAATCTAGAAAGAAGTTTATTAAATTGTCTGGCAGTGGGAAGAGCTAAAAGGTGGCTCACTCTCCACAATCTTTGTTGAGTTCTATATTATATAGGTTTCAAACAAAAGAACAGGGAAACAAAAGCCAATTTGCCAGCAGGACGGAAATTTTCAGACAGAACAGGTCGGTTGCTTGAGATGTCTATTAGGAGAAAACTCCTTACCTCAGTCTTTGGGTCTGACTCTCCTGGAAGGTTTCTTGAGTCATAAGCTGGCATCCTGAGTTAAATAAGCATGAAACAAATCTGATCTCTAAGCAATGGGTCTGGTCTCTCAATCATGCCAGGCTAGGTTCAAACAATACAATAAAGTTTTCCTGCATTGCCTTGTGGTAGTAGATTTCTTTGGAGGTATTGCCCGACCACTGAACTAGAAGGTATTTCTCCCACAGGACTTTTAAGGGCCAGCTCGGGCTGTCACCCCCCTCAGGAATAGCTGCATGCCTCATGTGTGCATGTATGTACAGGTTGCCTTCCCTGTTAGTTTGCAGACTTCTTTAAAATATGCAGTGAGACTACAGATATTTTAAATATCCGTGCATTCCATCTCTGTCTTGGAATGCAAGCCCCTCTGAGGACGGCCCCTTTCTTTCCGAGATCTCCTATCCCTCTTCTGTGGTCTACACACAGCAGTCACTTAAATGCTCATCAAACTTAACTAAACTTCTTGGCAGCTGCCCTCCTCTCCTGGGGAGCTTCTCTGGTCTGGACTTGGAGAGGGAGGGGATGACTTTTGTCCCCCACAAAAGACATATCTTTCAAGCTGAGCCATTTACCCTTCAAAAGGGGGCCGATATCAGACGGGCCCCCAACTGAGCAGGCCCCCAGGCAGGGGTCACCCAGTGCCCACAGGGTGGGCTCAGGGCAGCCGGGTGGTTCCATGAACATTACGGCCAAGGGACGGACCCGAGAGCCTTACTCCAGCGCTTGGCAGTGCCTGGCATACAGCAGGCGCTCAATAAATGCTTGTTGCTTCACTGGACTGACCAGCTTCTTTGCACACACTCACAATCACCTCTGAGACCCCCCAAGGTGAGTGGAAAGAGGCTCATTCCCGGGTCAGATTAGCCCCAGGGCTGCAAACTCTGCCCAGGTGAGGTTTCTTGGTTTGGTTTTGGAAAGAAGAACCGCTGAGATCTCTGGGAAATGAAGACCAGCAACCCCTGCCAGGTCAGGGTCAGAGATAGGGACCTCAGTCCTCGAGGCTGGGCAGGTGGGCACCGCGTTCAATGCCCTTCCCCCTTCCCTGCTCATGGTCTGTGCGCCTGCGCGGAGGCAGGCTGAGAACTACACTTCCCAGAACCCATTGCAGGCACCAGACTCCGTTTCCCAGAGTCCCTCGGAACGTGCCGGCGCCGCTCACCGCCCCTCGGCGCCAACCAGCCCAGTGCGGACCGTAGCGTTCCGGAGCCAGGCGGCGTCTGGAGGCTCCACGAAATCGAGGCTAGGTCGGGCCCTGGTGCGTGGGGAGGCTCGGAGGGAGCGAGGGGGTTAGTGCGCAGGCGCGGACACGCAGGCTCTGCTTGGGCTGGGACCGGGGTGTTTTGCGTGCGCATAGACGTGTGAATTGCGGGACGAGGGGGCTCCGTGGGACGCAGGCCTGTGTCCCAGGGGAGCCGGAATATGGTAACCCCGACACGCGGCCGCGCCGGAGACCCGGAGGCGCAGGCCGAGCTCTGCGTGCGCGCTCCCCCTCCCGCGAGGAGGCCTGCGCGCGCGCTCCCGGGGGACTGCGCACGCTCATCTCCCACCTCCGCGCCTTTGCACGGCTGCCCCTCCCCCCCCAGGGGCCCGTTGTTTTTTCCTCATCTTGGGGTTCTGGATTCAGAGTCTTGGAACCGGCCGAACCTCGGGCCACGACCTGAGGGGGGAGGGGCCGCGGTTTGCCCCTGCCCGTCCCCAAATCCAGCATGCGGTCCGGTCTCCTTTGTACGGGGGGGCGGGGGGGGGGTGCATGCTTGGCGGCCGCTCGCCGTGCCCCCTTGTTGATGGGGCGCCTGGAGCAGGACGCCTCCTCCTGGGTCAGAGCTGGCCCCCGGCGCTAGCAGTGCGACTTTGCCTCGGTTTCCCCGTCTGTAAAATGAGCCGGAGAAGGAAGCCGCCGACCCCTCCGGCGTCTCTGCGGAGAGCCCCCTCCCCAGGGCGGTCAGGACCGGACGCAGGAAGACCTAGTGTTACCTTGGACAAGTCCTTTGGGCTCGGGGCCCAGCCTCTTGGGGCTGCTCAGCCGCGCCCCTGACTCCTCCGTGCCGGCCCCCAGGCGCACAGGCCCGAAGGCACGCGTCCTTGCGGGTGGGATGGCGCGGCGGCTCACCGAGCCCTTCTCCAGCCCACTTTACAGATGAGGAAACTGAGGCACGCAGGCAGTGTCCGGGTCGCCTCTTCCTGACTGGCCCCGCCCTCCTGCCAGAAGCAGATGCCGGGTGGGGGGGGAGGGAGCCCTGGGCTGGGAGGGCCCCGGAGGCCGCCGGTGATTCCCGGAGGAGGGGGAGCTTTCGGGGCGTCAGGGAAAGGCCTGGAGGCTGGAGATGGGGCCCCGTGCGAGCCGTGGGCGAGGAGGGTCCTGGGGTTGGGAAGGAAGGGGGGCCGGCTGGGATGACGTCATGCCCACGCTGGAAATCGTGCCGCGCCGCGGGGTTATCATTGCACTTTGGGGGGGGGTCCCCCAAACAAGCTGAAGGTTTGTGGCAGCCCCAGTCAAGCAGATCTCTTGGCACCATTTTTCCAACAACAGGTGGCCACTGCCTGTCCCCCGGCATGTTTTGGTCATTCTTAAGTATTTCAAAATAGGACCGCAGTTTTGTGTTATATATGATTATTTTATCTGCGGTGCTGATTTGTGATGAGTGACCTTTGATGTTGTTATTCTAATTGTGTGGGGCCACCATGAGCTGTGCCCACACAAGGCAGGGAACTTAATTGGTAAATGTGTGTGTGTTGTGGTGGCTCCACTGACTGGACCATTCCCCATCTCCCCATTCTCCCAGACTCAGTAGTATTGAAATGAGGCCAATTAATGAGCCAGCAGTGATTTGTAAGAGTTATTCCATGGGGCAAACTTCATTGTGTCTTATTTGAAGTTGCCACGGCCACCCCCGCCATCAGCAGCCACACCCGGATCAGTCCTCAGTCACCACCATCCAGCAGGAGTAGAGCTCGCCCAAGGCTGGGGTGATGGTTAGCGTTTTTTAGTAATAAAGCATTTCTAAAGTAAGGTATGTACGTTGTTCTTTTAGACATGATACCATTACACACTTAATTGGCTGCAGTATAGTGTAAATGTAACTTTTACACGCACCGGGAAACCAAAAAGCGTGTGTGTCTCTCCTCCTTGAAATATTGGCTTTATCATGGTGGCCTGGAACTGAACGGGCAGGTATGCCTGTACACATTTATGTGCTTTCCTTAGTTGGAAAGAATGCTTTACTTCATGTCGGGAGCATCTGGGTTTAAAAATCCTTTCTCCAGCATGTAGAAGTATGACCTGAGAGCCTCCAACGTTATCTGTGTGACCCTGGGCAAGTCATTTGAGTTCTGTCTGCCTGAGTTTCCTCACTAACTGTAAAATGGGGATAAAAATAGCACTTCCTTCTCAGGGTTGCTGTTGTGAGGATCAAAGGAGATAATATTTGCAAAGTGAAAGCACCATGTTAGCACTACCATTACTACTACTACTACCACCACCAAGTTAAAAGACTTCCGGCTCAGTCTAAGGAATGAACTCTGTGTGCCTGGTGCCCGAGAACTCGCCATCCTTAGCAGGGAGAACAGGTTTTCCACGGAAGGGTGGCCAGTCAGTTAAACACTTATTAAGTGCCCTGAGCACTGTGCTGAGTAGTTGGGTTACAGAGAGAGGCAAAAGGCAGTTCCTCCCTTGAGGAACTCCCAGGCTGAAGGGGAGACCCCATGAAGACAGCCCGGTCAAACAAGCTATAAAGAGAATAAACGGGCCATGACAGGGCTCAGGAAGGGCTTCCGGAAAGCCAGGAGGCAGAGATGAGGAGGGGGTGGGAGACCCTTGTAAGTGGGGCATAGCCAAGAGACGGAATGAAATACGCCCGTTTTGTGCAGCGCCTGTTCTATTCCGGGCGCTGCTAAAAGCTCTTTGCGAATGTTTTATTTGACCCCCACCACAACACTTAATATCTTCTAGGTCCTTCCTGTGGCCTCAGTCTTCCTTGTGGGTACAGTCTCCTAGGACCTGGGCTCTGGCATCCGAGATATAGCTGATTGAGACCTTCGGCTAAAGAATCCTTGGTTTTGAATCCCCATATTACTGCTTTCCAGGATTGTGAAGTTAGTAGAGTTACCTCATCCAGCTCATTAGAGAGGACCTTCCTGCCCCAAGCCTTCCTTGGGATTTCAGGGCCAAAACTGATGGGAAGGAACACATCATGGGTCTGTGAATTCTGGCTATTCCTGACCCTCCAGCCTGGGGGTGGGCCTGGGGCAAACTGAGAACCCCGAGGAAAGGATGAATGGGGAGAATTACACCAGTGTGCATGGGGGGAGAGGAAAGAGATCACCTGAACAGCGCATTGTGGCAGCAAAAGAGATCTCTAAAGGGAGAGTGTGGGAACCTCCCCTTCACCCTGGGGGACATATCAGCTACGGTCCTAACCTGCCTGCCTTCTCTGTGCCAGCCCAATGTTGTCAGTTCACCTGCCTTAGCCCTTTGTTGCACACTCCCCCCCACCCCCGCAGTCCCAAGCCCTTCCCTCCCCAGATTTCTGCCATCCCTCACTTTCGTTTGTCAAGACTTCCACCCATTACCTTGGTTCCCTTCATGAGAGCCAGTAGTCAGGCAGATATTGCCATAGCCCCTGTTCAGCAAGGTGGGATTCAAGTCTGAGAATTCCAGCCTCTGGCTGTGCATTAGAGCAGGCTTGGAATCAGAATCCAGGGCAATTTACACCTTGTTCTGTCCCATTTCCACCAGTCTGTTCTGACTAGACAGAGAAGTAGTATACATAGGCAGACCTTGGAGATGTTGCCAGTTCAGTTCCAGACCACCACCGTAAAGAGAATATTTCTATAAAAAGAGTCACAGTTTTTGGTTTCTCAGTGCAAGTTACATTTACATTATATGGTAGTCAATATTAAGTGTGCAATGGTATGTCTAAAAGAAAAATTTACATACCTTAATTTAAACATGCTTTATCGCTAAAAAAAAAAAAGAAATGCTATCACCTGAGCCTTCAGAGAGTCCTAATCCTTTTATTGGTGGAGGGTCTTGCCTCAGTGTTGATGGCCGCTGAAGATTGGAGTGGCTGTGGCAATTTCTTAAGCTAAGACAGCAGTGAAGTTTGCACAGGGATTGACTTTTCCTTTCACTTGAACACTTGCAGGTCATTGTAGGGTTCTCAGTTGGCCTGATTTCAGTGTTGTTTGGGGAACAGGGAAAGAGTTGGGGAGCGTCCATTTATTGGTTTGGTTCCCTGCCTTCTACGGGCACAGTTCATGGTGCCTCCAGACAATTACAATAGTAACGTCAAAGATCATGCATCACAGACTACTGTAACAGATAGGATAATAGTAATAAAGCTTGGAATATTGCAAGAATCACCAAAATTGACAAGAGACACAGTGTGAGCTCGTGCTGCTGGAGAAGTGGTGCGCACAGACGTGCTTGGCTCCGGGTTGAGACAGACCTTTAATCTGTAAAGAATGCTTTACCTGCAAGTACAGTACGACGAGCTGTGTCTGAATCTAGGCGATGGAGGGCCTGGCCTTGGAGAGCCGGGAACACCTGGATTCCGTGATACGGATGATGACTAAAAGCTAGCCTTCGCGTAGCACTTCAGTGTTTCCAGAAGCACTTTACAGAAGCTGTCTCATTGGATTCTCACAGCAGCAGCTTGGTGCCATTATCCTCATTTTACCTATGAGGAGACTGAGGCAGGCAGGTTAAGAGACTGGCCTGGAGCTCCCCCCCCCCCCGCCCCCCATATGTCCGATGCTGGGTTTGAACACAGGCTTCCTGACTCCAGGTTCAGAACTCTTTCCAGTCCACCACATAGTAGCCTGATCAAATCCTGCATCTGGTGCACACTGCCTTTGTTACCCTGGACAAGTCACTTAGCTTCTTGTTTTTCAGTTGCTAAGAGGGTGCTGCATTGCCAGGGGGTGTTCCCTGTGTCCATGAGGTCACAGATTCAGGCCTCCCTCTCACACTGACTCTAGTAGGAGATAGAGGCTCGCACTATGAAAGCGTTTTCTCTGAAGAATCCAGCAGACTGATTCTTCACACATGCTGTGAGAAGGGGAAGGGCTCGGAGAGATGTGTGTTTCTTATGAAGATGTGACACAAACAAGAACTTCAGTTGTACACTAAGGGTCATGGTGTGGGGTGAGGCTGTCAGGTAAAATTAGTGTTTCTCAGTTTCTAATGGGAACAGAACCAGTGTTTCCTAGTTCTCAGATTTGCGCTCGGTCCCTTGGCAACTGTGTTGACCCCAGGGCTAGAGTACTCTGCTCTGATTTGGGGGGAAGTATAGGGAGGGGTTCCTCTCAAGTCCCCGCTAGAATGTGGGGAATTCTGCCCTGGAGAATATGGGAGCTGCAACACAGAGTTGCTTTTCCTGACTTCTTTTTTGTCTCATAGCTCTGCTCTCTCAAATCCAGGCCTTCCTCAAGACGAACTGAGAGGAGGAAGAAAGGATGGCTTCTGTGCTCCTGGCAGCCAGGTCCCAGGTGAGTTAGGCTTTCTTTACTGAGATGCTCTCTCATCTTTTAGACCTTGGATGTGTTTCTCTTGTCTTCAATTCCATCCTGACTCAGGCGGGGATCTGAGCCCCAGAAAGCCATGGCTATTCTGATGCATGAGTTGACATCAATAGAGTTTTTACATGAGTGTTACTCAGAGGGCATTGAAGCTCCCTGACTTAACAGTAGGAAACAAGGCCAGGCAGATTGGCAAACGTTGCCAGGTTCTCAGAATCCCAGGGCTGGAAAGGCCACGAGGCTGTGGATCATCCTGCTGGTGAACAAGAATCCTGTTTACAGAATGAAAGACAAGGAAATAGACGGGGTCTGGCATGACCTGATCTTGAGGGAGCTGGATTTTGGTTGTAACCAGTCGTCCCTTTAATGGGACATTCAAGAATCTTGCCAGGTAGCAAAGCCAGACTGAATGCAACTAAACAGGCAGACCACACCCGAGGGCAAAAGGTGATTATTGTCGGTGCTGTGAAAGGCTTTAAAACTGGAGGTGTAATTTGTCAGGTGTGAAGCCCGCTTGGCTAATTTCATTCCTTCTTTTTCCCAAGGGATCTCCTATCACCATTCCAAAGTGCTCTTCTGGAATGGATAAAAGCCTCAAAATTTTAAATCCTGGGGTGACTAGGTGGTGTAGTGAATAGAGCACCGGCCCTGGAGTCAGGAGGACCTGAGTTCAAATCCAGCCTCAGAAAAATGCCTTATTAAGGACTTGCTATTTGATAGGCACTATGCTAAAGAATTGGGAATATAAAAGTAGTCAAAAAACAATCCTTGCTCTTAAGGAACTGACAGTCACATCATATTTCTGGAATATAGATTAAAAATTGATTTTCTCAAAACAGTCTTAGAAACTAACAGAAGGAAACAGACTTAATGAGGCATGCATTACATAGTATAAGTTGTAGGGCTAAGATTATCTGCCAAATTGCTTTTCATTTTTGCCAGCTGTTCTTTTTTAAAAATTTTAAATTAATTAAAAAATTTATCCCAAATTCACTTTATTTTCCCTCCCTCTTTCCTTAGGGAAGAAATCTAAACTATCCACCTGAAAAAGAGAGAAAAACGAATTCCTATATATTGCCATGTAAGGCAAATTCTCACATTGGCCATGTCCAAAAATGTACACACACATGCTTGTGCACACAATCTGTGCCCTAGGTCACCTCTCTCTCAGGATATGGGCAGCATGTTCCATCATGAGTCTTTTGGAATCATGGTGGGTCATTGTGTTGATCAGAGCTCTTAAAGTCTTTAAGAGTTGTTTGTTTTTACAATAATTATATAAATTGAGCCCATGGTTCTGCCTGCTTCATTCTGCATCAGTTCATACACCTTTCCCTAGGTTTCTCTGCAACCACCACAGCACAATGATATTCTATCATATTCATATATTATATCTTGTTTAGCTATTCCCCCAGTTGATGGGCTTCTCCCTTCAGTTTTTTGTTCTTTGCTATCACGAAAGAACTGCGATAAATATTTTTTTCTTTTATCTCTTTGAGGTATAGACCTACGAGTCATATTTTTAGTTCAAAGGGCATGGACAGTTTAGTAAATTTTGAGACATAGTTGCAAATTGCTTTCCAGAATGGCTGGACCATTAATGCACTATTTTCCCATAGCTCCTTAAGCATTTGTTCTTTTTCCTTTTTTGTCAACTTTGCCAATCTGAAGGGTGTGAGGTAGAACCTCAGAGTTGTTTTAATTTTCATTTCTGTAATTACTAGTGATTTAGAGCCTTATTTGACATGCCTGTTGATAGCTTGAATTTCTTCCTCTGAAAACTGCCTTTGACCGTTTATCAGTGAGGGAATGGCTCTTATAAATTTGAATTAATTCCTTATATATCTTGGAAATGAGACCCTTATCAGAGAAACTTAATATAAAGGATCCCCCCCCCCCATTTACCTACTTCTCTTCTAATTTTAGTTGCATTGATTTTGTTTGTACAAAATCTTTTTAATTTCATGTAATCAAAATTATTCCATTTTACCTTTCTGTGATAATCTCTAGTCTTTGGTTACAAACTTTCCCTTTATCCATAGATCTGACAGATAATTTTTTCCTTGGTCCTCAATCCAATTTGTTTATGGTGTTGCCCTTTCTGTCTAAATTGTGCACCCATGTGGAGTTCATCTTGGTATGTCACTTACCTCTGTTTGCCTCAGTTTCCTCATCTATGAAGTGGGGGTAATAACAGTCCCTGCATCCCTGGTCACTGTGAGGATCGGAATTGTAGGGCATTTGGTACAGTGCCAGCCACATGGCAAGCGTTGTAAATGCTAGCGGTTGGTGTGATGAGGTAGTGTGCGATGTCGGTCTACATCTAGCTTCTGCCACACGGCTTTCCAGTTTTCCCAGTGGTTTTTCTTTTTTTTTAAATGGCAAGTTCTCAGTCTACTGGCTGAATCTCCTAGCCTGTCTTTCTAGGATAAAGTGCCCTTCTCCCAGTCACTGGGGGTCTTTTGCTTTGTTGTCCAGGAACCGGCTTCTTCTCGAGTCTTGGGAACTGATTTGCTTTTCTACATTTCGTCCATACCGAATAGCTTTTGGTAATTACTGCTTTGTCTCGTGGTTTAAGATCCGTGAGGGCTGAGCCCTTCTTCCTCTACTCCTTCCCCTCTATTTGTCCAAATGTTATTCTGTGTAACTGGAAAGGGCTCCTTTGTAATTTGACTGGCCTAGCATTAGATGTGCTTGAGAGCAATCAGGTGGTGAAAGGCCTTGAGTGCTTATTATATGGCAGGAGGCGGAAGGAGCTGTGAATGGTTAGCCAGGAGACAAGAAGGAGACGTGTGTGTATGTGTTGTGCGGGGGATAGCAGACTTCAAAGAGCTTACAGGACTGTCAAATGAATTTGACTTGCTCTGTGTGGGCCCAGACGGGGGAACTAGGATCAGTGGGTGGAAGTTGCAAAAAGGCAAATTTAGCTCGATGTCTTAAACATTTTTCTAACAGTTTTTGTTGTTCACAGTCATTTTTCAGTCATGTCTAACTCTTCATGGCCCTGTTTTGGGGTTTTGTTGCCAAAGATACTGGAGTGGTTTGCCATTCCTTCTCCATTTCATTTGACAGATGAGGAAACTGAGGCAAACAGGGTGAAGTGACTTGCCCAGGTTCATATAACTAGTATGTATCTGAGGCTAGATTTGAACTTAGGAAGATGACTTTTCCTGACTTCAAGCCTGGCACTCTATCCACTGTGCCACTTAGCTGCCCAATTTCTAACAATGGGAGTTATATAAAAGTGGGATGGACTGACTGCTTCAAGATGTGAGGGATATTTCCTCAGTGTAAGTCTTCACACAGACTACGGACTTATGCACCTCCACATGAGGTATAGTTGGGAGCTTCCTTTCAGGTGTAAGATGAGCTAGACGGCCTTGGGGTCCCAACTCCTTGATGCCATGCTTATCTGAAATTTATTAATTTAGAAGTCGTATTTTAAAAAAAAAATAGAAGTGGTCCATCCATGAACATTGTATCTCTGTTGCTCTGCATGTGAATCCCTTTATATTCTTGTTATTTCTGTATGTGTCCTACCTCTGTAGCATATCATATGACATGTTTTTTTTTTATCTCCACGAGCACTTGTTCTGTGCATTATAGGGTCATCAAAGGAAGACATTCTGCCCTTTGGCTGGGGACCCTTGAAGGAGAAAAGCAGTGGTTTGGGTGAGAGAGCAGGGCCACTTTACTGGTTGAACAGAGGAGAATCCTGCACCAGTCCTTAAATGCAGCTTATTCTCTGCTTTCTAATTTTACCCAGAACTTGGGGATCAGTGATGGAGTGTGATTACTGTGATGTAGCTTCTTAGAAACTGGTTAGGTGTAGTGTGATAATAGATGTCGGTCTTGTGTACCTGACTGTGGAGAGATGGTTTTGGGGGTGTTAATTTGAGGTTGTGGAAGGGGTTCAGAAATAAAGCATGGGATTGGCTTGGGACTCACTTTGTGAGCCAGTTTGCAGGGATGAATTGGGGCAGTGATGTAAGCAGTCTGCACAATGGAAAGTGTGGTCCGAAGTGAGATGTTCGTTGTCTCTGGTATGGAGAAGAAGCAGGCATGAGGAAATATTTGACATGCTTAGTACCCACTCAACCTCTTGTTCTGCCCACTTTGCCAACTTCTTGTTTCACAGTTGGTCCCTGGATGAGCAGAAATGTTTGTGTTTCAGAAATCGTTGACATTCAAGGATGTGGCTGTGGACTTCACCGAGGAGGAGTGGAGGCAGCTGAACCCTTCTCAGAGAGATATGTACAGGGATGTGATGCTGGAGAACTATAAGAACCTAGTCTTCCTGGGTAAGGCGGTGTTCCCCTGGTAATCAGTCCCTGGGGCTGTCTGTGCATTCTAATACTAAACTTAGACTGTGTAATATATGAATCTCTCAGCTGAATTTTAGTTTGGTTTTCAGGGTGGTTCAGGAACCCATGTCATAGAGATAGCTGCCTGAATTCTTCAGGGCAAACAAAGCATTTCTCTTCTCTCTTCCCTAGTGAAGACTTTTAAAAAAGAAAACTTAGAAGTCTTGTGTCTCCACTGTGCATCGCATAAGGCAACATCTTTCTCATTCTGTGGTTTTCCCCAGGCCTTAATTTGTCCTGTAAAGTCCCATGGTAGATACCTTAAGATGTGAAAGGTTCCCATTAACTTAACAATGAGTTAGTCAAATATGACTAGTTTTTTTTATGTGCTTAAATCAAATCTTACACTAGCCCCTGTGGCCCCTTGCACCTCTTCCCCCCTCCCCTCATATTTCCTAAGACTACAATACATTGCATCCTATAGAGAGCTTTATTCTACCCCACTCTTGCCTTTCCTACTGTGTCCTCTTGTGAGGTCTCTCTCTATTCTCAGCACTTTTTCCCATTTATTTCTTTGTGAGTAGGGCTTTTAGGTTCGCAACCAGATGTGATCTCCCAACTGGAGAAAGGTGAAGTGCCATGGATACCTGAGGGAGAAGTACCCAGAAGTTCTTGTTTAGGTGAGTGAATATATGCCCTTCCCTTTCTCCACCCAGGAAGTACATGAGGTCTCTGACATGCTTTAATTTTTTGTTTTAATAAATTATTTTCTTGATGACATTGTCACTTCATGTTTCAACTTCATTTTCACAAAATGAAGTTATTGTCCTTTCTGATTTTACCTCTTTTGCTTATGTCCTTCATTGTCCTTCCTATGTGATGGTTTCTTCTTCTTGAATACTTAGTTCAGTTCAATTCTATACACACTGGAGATTGGTTCTTGGTCTTATGTTCTTGTATTTTCTCTGATATATCTTTCAATGTTGTTTTCTTTTTCACATTTTTGTGATCATTTTGTAGTTTGTTCTTCTGATTCTACTCATGTCTCAATTCCTGTAAATCCTCCCCAAGTTTCCTTAAATTCTTCAAAGCCATTGTTTCTTACTGCAAAGTAATTTTTAAGCAGAAAAGAAGAAGAAAGGAAAGGAGGTCACTGTAGTATTTAAGAGAAAAATACACAAAAGAGAATCAGAGGTTCAGAAGGAAGCTGAGACAAGCAGGACAGCTTTGAAAATAGTATATATAAATTAATATATAAATTATATATATATATAAATATAAATAACATTGTATATATATATTTTTTAAGTAAGGGGTATGTAGTAGAGACTTGATAATTTTATATGCAATCACGTTTTTCTATTCTGTTTAGTATATGACCCTTTTTTGGTGTTAAGGACAGGTTTTTTTTTTTTTTAAGTGAGACATTTTTAATGTTAAAAAAAATCTGTTTCATTCACGTGCCATAAGTATTCAGTCATTCCCCAACTGATGGACTCTCTTTGTTTCTGTCAGTTTGCTACTACAAAAATTATTGCTAACGTTATTAAATTCTTTTCCATAGTCACATTGCTCATAAATAGCAGAATTAGGGCTTAAATCCAGAACTTCCAACATTAGATTCACTACTAATCCACGATGTAACAGATTTTATGTTTTCTCCTAACCTTCAGACATGCTTCATGAGGGAAATAAGGAAGGGAAAGTAATAAGCAATTACTAAATTCCTATTAATATACCAGGCACTGTGCTACCGTGTTTCCCCGATAATAAGACACTGTCTTATTATTTTTTTGGACAGAAAAACACCAGAGGGCTTATTTTCAGGGGAGGGCTTAGTTTAATGAACATTGACAGCAATTTTAATAAACAGGTAAATGTGAACAAAAAAATGTACCAGCAAGCAAATCACTGGGGAACAACAGGATGACGTGCTCACTGCTGCAGCTCTGATTGGATGCAGCTCGGAGTGCGGCGTGTTTTTCAGGGGGGGGGTGTGTGTAGCGCAGGGGATCACCTTCACTACAGTAGCAATCTCAATAGGGCTTATTTTCGGGGGGAGGGCTTATTTTAGAGGAATCTTACACAGTAAGGGGAGGGCTTATTTTCGGGATAGGTCTTATTATCGGGGAAACACGGTAAGTAAGTGCTTTACAAATTATATATTTTGTCATTTGATCCTCACAACAACCCAAGAGGTAAAAAACCCCATTTTACAGTTAAGGAAACTGAGGCAGATAGATTAAGAGACTTGTTTAGGATCACACAGCTAGTAAATGTTTGAAGTCACATTTGAGCTCAGATCTTTCTGACTCTGGTGCCATTTATCTACTGCTTTACCTTGCTTCCTCTTCCGCGATTGTAAAGGATTTAGAATAATGGAATCTCAGAGTAGGAAAGGATGGAAATCATCTTTTCATCATCTCACTTAATGCAAGGCTTCACTCTAGAGTACCTCTATCTTGTAGACATCTAGCCTCTGAAGACTTAAAAGAAGTAAGTAGGACATTCCAAATTTTAAACATATAAAATTCCATTTTGCACAACTTTTATTGTTATGGTGAATTTCCGTTATGTTGAAATAAAAACCTTCCTTCCTATATTACTTTGGTTTTGTTTTGTCCTTTATCAAAAGAGACAATATTCAATCCCCATGTGAGACTTTCACATAACCTTGCCCTTGTCCGAGTCTTCTCTTCTCCTGGTTATACATTTCTAGTTCATTTACCCTTTCTCCAATGATATCATTTCTAGTTCTTTACCATTCTGATAAATTCCTCTTCACCTATTTAGTGTTCCCCTCCATGGGTGGTACTCAGCACTGAATTCAGAACTTCCGGTATAATGTGACCAGTACAGTGAGATTGTTGCTCTCTATGAGTCAGACACCAAGTCTTTTAATGAATTTTTAATGTTGCGCTTATTAATCTTGCAGGATTATAACTTGACAGACAAATCTTCATTTTGTCCACGTTGCCACAGTGACACCTTGAAAGATTTCGATGAAAATGTTGCCAAAATCTAAAAGCCCAAAGTATCTGTTATCTCTTAATTAGTTATAAAATTTTATTATTAAAAGGAGATGAGAAATTTGGGGGTTTTGGCACATCTTGTTTTTATTGAACCCTTGCTAGTTCCTGCTGGGCACTGCTTTATTTTCTCAGTTCTTACAAAACCATTCATCTTTTTAAAACTAGGATTTTTCGAGAAATTGGCAATCAGGTCTGCCAGTCCATAATTTGTAGAATCAACCTTGTTTCTTTTTTCTGAAAATTTTATTTTTTTTGTTACTGCTGATTACCAACAATTATTTTAAGGGGATAGAAGACTGTGAATGTGACATATGTTTTAGGTAAAAGGAGAAACCGAGAGACAAGATATAGGCAAATGACACTCATGTAGCTTTGTAGAATTAGCCTTTGTTTAAAGCAGTCAGCTGGTTGAACTTTATCTCAAATTATATTTGTTCTATAGTTTGCAAATTAGTGTTCTTTTTCCTCCTTGGAAAGCAATTTGTTTTGCCTTTCAGGGAGCAGGGAAGCCTTTGAATGTAATGTGAGTGGAAGAGCCTTTTACCACAGACTAGGTTTTATAGCTCATAGGAGAATTCATACAGAAGAAAAGTTGTTTGAATGTAAAGAATGTGGGAAAGACTTCAGTAACTTTTTTGTTGTTGTTTTCTTTAGATTCTCTTATTCAGAATACTAGGCGTAAGATCACAGAATCAGTTCCGAAGCATGCTGTTTCTCTGGGAGAAACATCCAAAGAAATACTCACAAAGGATAGATCTTTTAATGCTATATTGGGAGATGACTGGGAATGTGATGTCAAGTTACAGAGGCAGAAGGGTAACCAGCAGAGAAAGTCTAAGAAAATGACAGTCATCTATGAAAGCAGCATATTTGGGAAAAGTTTCAGTTCAGCTTCCTTACCTGTTCCACAGCAGAGAGCTGCCTCAGGAAAAAATTTCCATGTGTATGGAGGAAGTTCAAAGACCTCTAAGCAGTATTCAAGCATTCTCAAATGTCATAAAATCTCTGGCAAGAAACTTTCTAAGTCTAATAAATACAGGAAATCCTTCAGTTACCATTCAGATCTTATTCAATATCATAGAAAACTTACTGGGAAAAAAACATGTGAATGTAGTGAATGTGGGAAAGCCTTTAGCACCAGGTCGTCACTTAAAGGACATCTGAGACTTCATACTGGAGAGAGACCTTTTGTGTGCAGTGAGTGTGGGAAAGCCTTCATTCAGAGGGCAAAACTGAATGTACATAAGAGAATTCATACTGGAGAGAAACCCTTTGTTTGTCATGAGTGCGGAAAAGCTTTCAGATACTCAATAAGTCTTACTGAACACAAGAGAATTCACACAGGAGAGAAACCTTTTGAATGTAAAGAATGTGGGAAAGCCTTCAGACAGAGCTCAGCACTTAGGAGGCATCAGATAATTCATACTGGGGAGAAACCCTTTGTATGTAATCTGTGTGGGAAAGCCTTCATAGAGAGTGGAAAACTTACTGCACATAAGAGAATTCACACAGGTGAGAAGCCCTTTCATTGTAAAGAATGTGGGAAGACCTTTAGCTACATCTCATCCCTTAGAGATCATTGTAGATTCCATACTGGAGAAAACCGACATGAATGTAATGAATGTGGGAAATCTTTCAGTAGAAGCACATCACTTAAAGGCCACCAAAAAATTCATACAGGTGAGAAACCCTATGTGTGCAGTGAGTGTGGGAAAGCTTTCATAGAGAAAGTAAGACTTACTGAACATAAAAGAATTCATACAGGAGAGAAACCCTTTGAATGCAACGAATGTGGAAAAGCCTTCAGCCACAGCTCATCCCTTAGATATCATCGGAGACTTCATACTGGAGAGAAACGATACAAATGCAATGAGTGTGGGAAATGCTTCAGTGCAAGTTCAACACTTAGAAAACATCAGCGAACTCATACTGGAGAGAAACCTTTTTCCTGTACTGAGTGTGGGAAAGCCTTCATAGAGCGAGGGAGACTCACAGAACATATGAGAATTCATACTGGAGAGAAACCTTTTGAATGTAATGAATGTGGAAAGGCCTTTAGCTATACTACTAGTCTTACTGAACATCAGAGAATTCATACAGGAGAGAAACCTTTTGAATGTAGTGAATGTGGAAAAGCCTTTAGCCAAAGTTCAACACTTAGGACACATCAATTAACACATACTGGAGAAAAGTCCTTTGAATGTAATGAATGTAAGAAAGCCTTCAGTAGCCGATCATCCTTGAAGCTTCATTGGAGAATTCATACAGGAGAGAAAAAGTTTGAATGTAGTGAATGTGGGAAATCCTTTATCAGAAGCTCATCACTTATGAAGCATCAGAGGATTCACACTGGAGAAAAACCATTTGCTTGCAGTGAATGTGGGAAAGCCTTCATAGAGAGAGGAAGACTTAACGAACATATGAGAATTCATACAGGTGAGAAACCCTTTGAATGTCATGAATGTGGAAAAGCTTTTAGCTACATAGCAAGTCTTACTGAACACAAGAGAATTCATACTGGAGAGAAGCCTCTTGAATGTAATGTGTGTGGAAAAGCCTTCCGCCACAGAATAGGTCTTACGGCTCATAAGAGAATTCATACAGAAGAAAAGCCTTTTGAATGTAAAGAATGTGGGAAAGCCTTCAGTAACAGCTCAAACCTTATGATGCATTGGAGACTTCATACAGGAGAGAAACCCTTTAAATGTAATGAATGTGGAAAAGCCTTCAGCAATAGCTCAAACCTTAGGACACATCAAAGACTTCATACTGGCGAGAAACCCTTTGATTGTAATCAGTGTGGGAAAGCCTTCAGAGAGAAAAGACAACTTACTCTACACAAGAGGATTCATACTGGAGAGAAACCCTTTGAATGTAATGAATGTGGAAAAGCCTTCAGTTACCCAACAAGTCTTACTGAACATAAGAGAATTCATACTGGAGAGAAACCCTTAGAATGTAATGAATGTGGGAAAACCTTCAGTCATAGCTCATCTTTTAGGAATCATAAGAAATGTCATATTAAAGAATAACAATATCTATGAAGCAAATATGGAAAACCTCTAGTGACAATTCATTCCTTTTGTACCTTGAGAAAATTTATGTTTTAGAGAAACTAAGGGAAGGTAGTATGTGAGAATTTTTTCACTAATGGCACATCCTTTAAGAGATCTTAGAGAATTTTCAGTCACAAAAACTACAGCATTTTAAGGGAACTTGGGGATCATCGTCTATTTGATACCAGTAGAATGTAAGATACTTGAGGGCAAGGACTGTTTTAAATTTTTTTTAAACAAATGCTGCCTAAGCAAGAATCTTTTACACAATATGCCTACAAAGTAGACTGGATGATTTGCTTGAAAACTGAACTCTGGCAGCCAAAATGGCAGACCCATTCAAAGTCCTTACTTTCACTCCAGCTATAGAATCCTGTAATGAAAAAGTAGCTCTCAGGGACTCAAAACCAATGAGAGGGTTGGAACAGCAAGGGATATGGTAGACATAGCAGCATGGATTTAAGAAAGCTTTTATACTTTTTTCTTTCATTTGAAAAATAGATGCTCATGCAATTGGACTTGTAGGGAGTTCAGAACCATGAACTTTCCCTGGAGAAATGCCTGTTATGAATGTAAAGTGATTTGGTTGGAGAGAATGTAGAATAGCATTTTTTAAAAATCGGTAACAGGAAATGATAGCTAAACTTAAACAATCCAAAGATCTCTCTCTGTGGACATATGGATCTTCCCCAAAGAATCTAGTTGACTCCTAATGACTTTCAAGCTTTGTTTTACGGATGCTGGAATTTTAATAAATGAACAAAGTAGCTGGAGTCATCCTACTAACAAAACAAGTATTGGGGATATTTGTCTAAGAGACACTTGGGTATTTGCCTCTTGGCAAATGATTGTTGTTGATAAGTCTTTGATTCTGCATTAAACCTATTCTGTGTGTGTTATGTTGTAACACATGCATCTGAGTTTGTAGTTCAAATGTATGTATGAATCAGTGTATTAAGAACTAATTTAGTTTAGGATTTATTCTCCTTTTCTTTACCAAGCTATTACCAAATGCAAAATACCTGGAAAGTTATCAGCCTTGTAACTCTACAGATGAGGAGGGAAGAGGGTTAACTACTTAGGCTGAAAGAGAATTTCCAGCAAGACAAGATAATTAGAATTGTAGACTCAGAAGTTATAAAGGTTTATTTCCTCATGTGTGGCCATGTTTCTGTGAGCTGAATACAAACACTCCTTTTTCTGTCTAGCTAGGAATTGTAAAGCTCTCTTCAGCAAGAATAGTCCAGTTGAACCTGAGAAAGGTATTTTTATTATTCAGTCTTACCCTCCTTTATGTATTTCAAATGCAGTAACCACTTCTCTAATATTCTATCACTGTATTGCTTACTATTGGAAGTTATTATTAAAACTAAACGTTTCTCATAAAAAGTAGTTATTCAGTGAGCCAATTCTCATTTTGATGAACCATGATTTACATACTTCGTCATGAATCAGATTGTCTCATAACTGTGTGTTTAATACATGTTTAATATTTTTATACATGTTTTCAAGGAACAATCTCTTAGAATATATTATTAAATATGTTATCTTCTAAGATGCTCTGTTCTTAAAGAGAAACTGTCCTAAGCTCATAGGAATTCTTATTCTAAAGATATGTTTTGGCCTTCAGAATAGGCATAGACAAAATAGCTTTGCACCTTTGGAGTGTTACTTTTAGTGAGTTGTTTATATACAGAGCAAGCTTTGAAATGCAGAATTAGCAAGTAAAGATACCTGTATAGCAGAACAAAATTAGAAAAGAGCAGAGAAGTAGTAAGCAGTACCAAGATCAGAGTAGGTTAAGACCATGATAGTTAAGAATATAAGAATATGAATTTAATCTATGATTTCACTAATTTGGAACTTTATATGAGATAATTCACTATCAATGCAGGTCTACACTTTGAACATTGCCTAGAGTTCTGAGAAATGAAATTATTTTCCTTGGGGGTAGGATGAGGCTCACAACCAATATATTCAGAGGTGAAATTACATCTTGGGTCTTCCTGGTTCAGACACCAGCTCTACCCATTGTGTTATCGTGTCTGGATAAGAAGATAAACTGTTTTAGAAAAGTGCTCTAATACAACTACATTGTTTAGAGGTTTTACCCTGTAGCTTAAATTACTTGATGTTTGAATCTTTGCAGACCCTGAAGTTCTTATTGTTTTATTCTTTTTTCCCCATGCTTGGCAGAAGAACTTTACTGTAACTACTAAGTGACAACTGTTTAAACTTAATGTATCCAACTCACCTAATTGAATACATAATAAACATTTTAAAGATAGGGAACCCCCTCTTCCCCCACCCCTCTGCTTCCAAGGGTACCACAGCCAGAGAGAAGGGAAAATGACTTTGCAGTTAAGGCCTTCTTTGAGAGCATCAAAATGTTTTTTGAAACAGTGCAAATAATATGATTTGAAGATATGTAAAGTATCACCAAAATTTTTAAATGATAATTTTACAGTGTTTAGGGAAAAAGTTATTAGTATTAGCACAAGGATTGAACAATGACTCGTTGATTTGCCATTATTGGTGATTTTCTGTTCAGAAAATCTGTTGGTCCGGTGGTCTGAATTGAAAATTATGAACTTTGATTTGTTTATTAGAAACTGGATTGCAGATTGCATGGACCTTTGGGAACATATTATGATCTGGGCCCATGGGAAAGAACGAGTGGTTTCCCCTTACTGTTTTAATACCTGAATTTGTTTTTAAGTTCTACCTATCTATTACTCTATGGTCACACATCCTATAATGCTTGTTTCACTTGTCCAGGGAATGTTTGGTTTGAAATGTTTTTAAATTCTGTGATTTGTCTTGTATGAATGACAACCAGAGTGAGAAGCCTACTGGATGTAAGAAGTGATGCTGCTGCTAATATCTGACATTTACAGATAATTTTAAAGTTTGCAAAGTGCTTTATAGATATCTTGTTTCAACCTCAAAACCCTGTGAGAGGTTAGCCATATTTTACAGATGATGAAGAAACTGGAGAGAGTGTTTGTTAGACTTTGAGTCAGGGAGACAACCTGGAGCAGTAACCTGAGGTGGTTGTCTTCATGTCAGATGGAGATAATGTTGTCTGTGGGAAGGTATTGCCACAGTGTTGTGAAATTCAAAAAAGATAATGTGTATAAAATGCTTTCTAAAGTGCTGTATCAATGTCAGCTCAGAGGTGTGATACTTAAGTCTATAAAATCATTGCCAAATTGTTTAGTCTTTTGCAATGATTATAAACAGAATTGACTATACAAGATGGAACCCACTATAGGTTCCCTATTTGCTCAAGGTCCTGTTTTGACTTTTGAATTACACATTGCTTCAGGTATCTGAGAAGTAGATTCACTGAATTAGAAAGCAAACTGGAGCTAAAAGCTGGTGGATGGGGGTGAGCACTGATGCAGCATCAACTGGCTGATAAAGGGAGGATATCAGCAGGTTTTTTTTACTGGAGTGCTCATCAAAGACAGTGAAATTATAATCATAGTACTGAGTGGCACATTAACTCTTGTTTTTGCTTTTTTTTTTTGGAGGGGGGAAGGTAGGGTGATGGAGGTTAAGTGACTTGCCCAGGATCACACAGCTAGTTTTGTGTTAAGTGTCTGAGGCTGGATTGAACTCAGGTCCTCCTGACTGGTGCTCTATTCACTGTGCCACCTAGCTGCTCACTGCACATTAACTTGCAAGAAAGCATGAGACAGTAATAGAGACTGATGGAAAGACTTCTGAAAACTTAATGGTTTCCCTTGATTATCTGGTTGACCATCAGCTTGACTACTGTATCCTTTAGTTAATACGGAGAAGTATTATGTGAACTCACATTTCCAATACTAAATTTTATCCAGTATCAAAAACATGATTAAAAGGAATTCGGTCCAGAAGATTTGTCCATGGTCAGGATATTATTTCTAGACCAAAGCAGCAGAATATAAACAATGTCACCACAATTGTCCCTTTCTCCAATATGCATGGTACAGTGTTCTGGTCTTGATTTTCTGCAAGGGCTCTTAAATGATCAGTATTATGTTAACTTCTCTTACATTGTTTAAATATGAAAACCCTCAAAAATAATCCTGGGCTGGGAAAAAATACGAAGGGATGGATTGTAATGGGTTAATCTGTGAGATGATGGAAAGTAAATAGAATGTCTTGAGATAATCTTAAGATACATCCTAGAACAAGATATACAGGAAAAGAAAGAAAGTTGACTCAAGCTGGCTGCACACCAGTTACGTCATAAGTTGGAAAATAATAGCATCTGAATATCAGCTATGTTTGACCTGCTATCTCACGACTACAGAGTGCTTGGATGGATGACAGCTGGCTTTGTCCTAGAGCAGGGGTTCTTAGCTTTTTTGTATCATGGACTATGTTGGAAGCCTGGTGAAATCTATAGTTAGGTCTTGGAATATTTTTAATTCTTAAAATGCCTAGTATTACAAAAGAAACCAATTATATTAAAATAATTATAAAAACAATGAAAAAAGTACACAAACTCTAGAACACCTAGAGCATAGAGGGTACTCTTTCCCTTTTATATTTTGGGCTCTTCAGGTTTTATAAAAAATGTGAGAAACAGAGAATAAAGGTCCTGTATTCCAACTTCAGTGATACTAGAACCCAGGGGAGGTAGCTTTATGTTGATTGTGTTCAATGGCAGCTGTTGATGACATTTACCTGCAAACTTCTTTATTATTGCTATTGTCATAAGTGAAAGTATTTTTTTTAAACTGTGTTTATTTCTTGTGATAACCTGGAGCAGCCAACATCCCTCTTTGTAGTACGTAGGAGGTGAGGAACCAGTAAGCTGAACTTGGTTGAAAACAGTTTTTTTTAGGAAATTGTGGCATAATGGCTAAAGTGAAAGGCTATGTATAAACCCTTTTCATTACTTTCAAACAGCTAAACATATATCTAAAGTAGAGATAACATAAAATTCTAAAACTTCTTTAAAAAGGGAAAAAATGAAGCAGAGACTGAGTTAATGATGGTCAAGCAAAACTGCTAATAAAACAAAAAGATGCCATGGGCTAATGGAATTTTGGGAGAAATCTTCAGAAGAAAGCATTTTTGCAGTAACAAAGATTCAAGAAAAGAAGTGGCAAATATATCCCTGAGTATTACTGGTCAACAATATAATTGAAAGAAAAGCTAAGGAAACCAGAGCTTTGGTTTCTTGGATAGGAGCCAAAAACCTTTGGTAAAACAGTGGACATCCTGGAAAAAAAAAAAAAGAATGGAGGGAATTGTTGGTGTATTAGAAGTCAGTGATACAGTAGGAATTGGAGCAAAGCCAAAAGAAGAAAATGATAAGATGTCATCAAGAGCTTTATCACAAAAACCAGTTAGTTGGTCTGGATAATTAGTCTTGAAGTTAAAAATCATGTCTCCCAGAAAATGATAATAAATCCAAAAGTCTAAATAAAGAGGGAAAATCCAGGTTTTACTCACCTAGCAAGTGTGATAGTCAACTGGGAAAACTTGGATCAAAGAAAATATTGCAAATCATTAGGGAGAGACCATAAACTAAATAGTTATTTTTAAACAAGACTGCTACTCATCAGAGTAAGGTCCTAATTATATAGTGAAAAGCAAAGAAAAATAGTTTGCATTTAAAAATTACATTCATAATTATGCTTAACAATGAGAATAGAGAATTAAATTTTAAACAGTTGACCACTAGTATGCATCAGTTTTGGCGAAAAAAAGAACAAGAATTGGGCAGTCTTAATTGCAATGGTGCTGGGTGATGATCTACTACTTATAATCTGATGAGAAAAATTAACTGTGTGGGATGTCCCATTCTATCAAAACAGATAAATTCTCTGAGTTTGGATGTTCAAAGAAAGCCAAGAGGATGAGAAAAAGGACTTTCTTGAAGTTGGGGTCCTATAAGTAGTTCTTTAAACTTAGGTAGAAAAAGGATATCTTATGAATCATACTGATATCTGGGCAGGAAAAGAGTTAAATTGTCACGAGATAAGGCCATGGATTTTGGGATAGTGGTTATCTAGTTAGACCTGTCATTTTATAATTGAGCAAAGAGCCCAAAGAAATTAAAAGACTTAAGGTCAGAGGGGGGTAGTAAGTATCAGAAACAGGATTGTGAATCTAAAACTTCCAAGGACCCCATGATGCAAGGAATGAAAGATTCTCATGTCCTGTTCCCTTGTCTTGTACTGGCAAAAGGAGGTTTAAAAAAAACTCAACCATCCTGTAACAATGATTAGAATTCATCTCAAAATAAACCTGAAGCATTTGCCAGTACTTGGGCTAATATGAGTCATAATACAGTTAAGTTAGTTAAGACAGAATTTTGGCTCCCACACCCCTCCCATTGAGAAAACGAAGGCTTCAAATAAATGTCTACCCAGGCAAAGCTGAGATCTCAAGTTGTGTTAAAAGTTAAAAATCATGACACTCTAACACACCATGAATGTTCACATTCATGAACAATGAAGATTTAAAGGACTTGATAAAATTTGTGGGCAATTTAGTCCCATGTTGTTTAAGTTTCATAATAAGTTAAAGACCATACAAGTGCAACCTTGGTATTTTGAATATGTTGGCATATTAAAGATAGATTGCCAAGCTGTGTTTGGTGTAAAGTTTTAAAGCGTGTCTCTTGTTATATCAGTAATATTAGCCATGGGAGATTGTTAAGAGTAGAATTTCTAATGAACTTTGTCTTGTTTTAAGAACCAATAGCAGTTAACACTTTATTCCAAAGGTCTTTCCTTTTGTACATATATAAGTGGCATTACATGCTGAATTAGGGAGGTCTCCAGTCCCTGTGAAGAAAACCTGGGGAAGGGAATAACCCTACCTTCCCAGATCAAAGATTACCCAGTAAAAAATAAGTGCTGGGGCAGTATCCTAGATTCAACTACATGCCCTCCTAACTGGAATACTCAGTGATAATGACATTTTTGTGGTGCCTGGACAGAGAAGCTACAGCCTCCCCTCAATTTATTAAAACACCTGCCATCTGCCAGGTACTCCATGAGGGCTGTTGACCCTACACTAGTAGATTGTAGAGCAAGGACCCCATGCTAATCAGTTGAATGATAGTTCCAAAGCTCCTTTCTAGTTCCTGACCTGATGAATGGTCACATTCCTCTGGTGTCACATGTGCTTCCCTGATGTAGATATATGATGTCTGGGAGGAGGAGGAAGAAAACTTCCTGTGTCTAATGCAGCTAGATCCTGTAGAGAATAGGAATGAAACAAGCATGTGTTAATATCTACTCTGTGCCATTCAATATATGCTAAGTACTCTATAAACATCTTAGTCCTCAAAATAGCACTGGGAGGTAGATGCTATTATCTCCATTTTATAGGTAAAGAAACTGAGAGGTTAGATTGCATGCCTACTGTCATACAGTGTCTCAGGTCTTCTTGCATTCACTGTATCCATTGTGTCATCTAACTGCCAGTATAGCCAAACTATATGAAAAGTAGTTGGGATCCAAATTCACATAGACTTTTAAGAAAGGAGCCAGTAGGGGTGGTTAGGTGGTGCAGTGAAAAGAGGACTGGCCCTGGAGTCAGGTGGACCTGAGTTCAAATCTGGCCTCAGACACTTGATCACACTAGCCATATGACCTTGGGCAAGTCACTTAACCCTGATTGCTGTGCCTTCCCCCTCCAAAAAAAAAAAAAAAAGCTAAAATGAAATAAAAAAAGACAGGAGCCAGTAACAGTGGTCTTAGATATGTACACAATTGGGATAGCCAGCAAGATGGATGAAGTCCTATTACAAGAATTTAACCTCATAGGTATCACTAAGGTCTTGAGAGATTGAGATTCAAGACTGTAACATGAATGTGGAAGGGTACATATTACCTTCAAATATAACAGGATAGATAGGAGTGTGGAGTAATATTATTAAGATAACTTCACATGAGGAAATCCAAGAAATAGATGGTATAAGGACACATTTTTTTCCACTAACTTCCTCCATAACATAAATTGTAATCTCTCCAATTTAGAGGGGGGGGGGGTTTGAGAGATTCTAGAGATGAAAAATTCACCTATTAGCCCACGTGGGGCTGAATTTCTTTAAACTCAACTAAACTATGACAACATACAACCCATTACAAGTCTGCTTGAAATGTTTATGTTCATGTCCCAGGATCCCACTTTTGGATCACCGCTCTTGTTGGTGCATGACTATCTCCTAATACAACAATTCCTTAAGTCTTGAATCTCAGATTATCTCCGATAAGATACTATTGGTAAAGTACCTAGCACAATGCCTGGCATAAGGTTGTTAGTTTGCCCTTTGTTTTTGAAGAGGACCATTGATATCAAGGGGGCAGTGTCATGACTCGTGCCTGTATTGGCTTTAAGTGAGGCAGAGTTGCACAGTCATTAGCCTTACTCTTCTGGAATAGTTGGAAAGCCAGTGGCAAGTCAGGATGATTAGCAACAGCCCAGGATGCCATGGGTGACCTTGTTGTCTTTGATGTCTAAACAAGTTTTAAGTGCTCCACAATGCCTGCTTCAACTACCATCATGGCCACTGGAACAAATTGTTCTCCTCTGTCCATTCCATGGGAGGAGTAGGTGGTAGAGTGGTGGAGGTGGTAGAAGTCTTCACATACTTGGGGTAGACATTCCCCTAACTCACCAATGAAGCCTATCAGTTACCTTCAACCTGGTTTAACCCATTTACCAAGGCCATTTCCTGGGGGGTGGCTGTTACCCATACTCTTTGGAGCCACAGGTAAGAACTGAGTGCCAGGTAGATCCCAAAGGTGGATGAGCAGCCCTGAAAGGGGCTCAGCAAAACCCACATCAGAGGTGTTAGTCCTTGAATATCCCCCATGGCATATAGTATTCACTTAGGAAATCTATATTCCGTTCCATTTCATCCTGTTCTAATTTACATCTTGAGAGAATCATAGTACTTTGTTACTTGGGTGTGTTCATGTTTTTATTTGTCTGGGTACTCCCAACAAAGTAGATTGCAACCCCTCATGATGATTTTGTTTTGTTTAAAAATAGAAACACCAAAGTGGTCCCTCTTGTTCATGTTTTCTCGTTTGGTGTAGATGCCACCTATTCTGCTGTGGTGAGAGAGAAAATTTTCTAGGGACCATCAAGAGTGGTGTAACTGATGATACCAGAATTCTTTACCAAAGGGCAACATATCTTTTAGTCTGAAGAGAACATTTAATTTTTTGCAGCTGAGTCCCTTGGGGAAGCTTTGAAGGAGACTAATTGGCAATATCCAGACTGTGAATGCAAAAGGGATTTTACTCACTGGCAATGCAAGGGGAAGCTCTGACAGCAGAGGGAAGAACAGCATGAGGACCATTATCTACTGCATACATCCACCTGGAGTCTGTTTTAGTCTCCTGCTTTCCTAATGTCCAACAGGTTCTCAACAGGCTCAAAAGTGCCATTTTCTTCTGTTAGGAAGTTTCTGATGAAGAGTAACTAGGTCATGACTAAGGAATTGCCACTCAGTTTTCCAGTTTATTTCTTGCTACTTACTATAGCGTGGTGTATGCTCATCTTTCCATAGGCCCCCTCAAAACATCTCCAGAATGTTTCTGGTAGCTAAGCAGATGACAAGGACAATATGTATTTAATCCTGTTCCCACATGGTTTTAATTTTTTTTTTCTGCTAGGTGTCTATATAGCAAAAACTTCATTCTGCATAGTTTGTAGATTTTAAGTATGGGAATGTATCACTTGTTAGTTTAAGAAGGAAGTTTTATACATACATACCTATATATATATATATATACATATATATGTATGTATGTATGTATATATAATAGTCACCTGAAAATATTTTTCTAAGTATTTATTTTACTTAACCCCTATTTGCTTCAGTTCCTTATCTGTAAAATGGGGACACACTGGAGAATGAAATACCAAACCACTCCAGTATCATTGCCAAGAAATCATGGAAAAACTGTCCATGGTGTCACAAAGAATCTGACATGACTGTATGACTAAACAACAACAAACTCTTGCAACCTGCAGTGTTGTATTGCACAATTTCTCCTGATATGTTCTTGAATGATTTACATTGAACAATAAATGTCTTATTTTTTCAGTTAGCAAACATTTGTTTTTCCCCTCCCAACTTGGCCCTCTCCTGCCACTAGGAAAAAAACCCTCCACAAAACAATTTATAACAAACAAATCAAGCAAAACAAATTACTTCATTGGCTATGTCCAAAAATGTGTGTGTGTCATTCTGCATATTAGTCCATTATCTCTCTGTCATGAGGAAGGCAGCTTTACTGATCATCTGGAAATTGTTGATCGCTGTGTTGGTCAGAGCTCTTAAGTTTTTCAGAATTTATTTTTACAATAATGATGTTATTGTATAAATTATTCTCTTAGTTCTACTCACTTCATTCTGTCATTTTATAAAAGTCTTTCCAGGTTTCTCTGAAGCCATCTTTCTTCATTTCTTGCAATAATAATATTCCACTACATTCATATGTCATAATTTGTTGAGCCATTCCCCGGTTGGTGGACACTCCCCTAATTTTCATTTATTTGCCTATAGGAAGAGTTGTTATATTTTCACACATATAGTGCCTTTTCTTCTTTTGGGGTCTCTTTGGGTAAATAGAACTAATGGTATCTTTGCTTCAAAGGACATCTACACTTTAGTAAGTTTGGAAATACAGTTCCAAATTGCTTTCCAGAATGGTTTTACCAATTCATTGTTCTACCAACTGTGAATCAGTGTTGTGTTTTCTCATTGCCCCTCCAAAATGTGTCACTTCCCTTTTCTGTTCAGTTTTGCCTATTTGATGAGTGTGAGGTGAAACCTCAGAATGGTTTTGATTTGTATTTGTCTAATCATTAGTGATTTGGAGCATTTTAGAAAATATGGTTAGATATAACTTAAATTTCGTCCCTTGAGAACATCCTTATCCTTTCATTAATCAGTTGGGGAATGGCTTTTATTCTATAAATTTGAATCAGTTCCTCATATATGCTGGGAACAAGACCCTTATCAGAGAATGTTGCAAACAATATTTCTCCAGTTAACTACTTCTCTTCTAATCTTAGCTGCATTGGATTTGTTTGTGCAAAACCTTTTAAAGATTATGTAATCACAATTGTCCATTTTATCTTCTGTTATCCTCACTATTCTTGGTTTAATCATGAACTCTCCCTCTATCCCCTAACTCCTGAGGTAACCGGTAGTGCAGGCAATAGAGTGCTGGGCCTGCAGTCAGGAAGACTCAAGTTCAAATCTGGCCTCAGATATTTACTAGCTGTGTGACCCTGGGCAAGTCACTTAACATCTGTTTGCTTCAGTTTCCTCAACTGCAAAATAGGGATAATAATAGCACAAACTTCACAGTGTTGTTGTGAGGATCAAATGAAATAATATTTGTAACAAAACAAAATCAATACCTAGCATAGTGCCTGGTGCAGATTAGCACTATATGAATGCTTATTCCCTTCTTATCTATAGATATTCCTTGTTCCTCTAATTTGTCAATGATGTGTCTTTTTATGTACGTTTATTATTACATTAGCTTAGTTTACCCATGAGTAGTTTTGGAATATTTCTCCAATTATTTCTCTCTGTCTTTATTTCCATAAAGATTGTTTTGTAGTTGTATTAACATAGTTCCTGTGTGTATCTTGATAGGTACACTTCCAAGTATTTCATGCATTCTGTAATTATTTTGAATGGAATCTCTCTTTTTTAATCTTTTCCTACTGGGTTTTATTGGTAGTATATAGGAATCTTGATGATTTATGCAAATTCATTTTATATTCTGGAACTCCTGAAGTTATTAGTTCAAAATTTTTTAGTAAACTCTAAGTACCCAATCGTATTTTTAGCAAAATGCAGTAATGTTGTTTGTTCTTTGCCTATGATTATTCTTTCAATGTCTTATTCTTTTCTAATTGCTATTGCTAGCAATTCTGTATTAAATAGTGGAGAGCCTTGTTTCTTCCATGATCTTACTGGAAAGGACTCAAGTTTATCCCACTTTTATGTAATTTTGGCTCATGGTTTTAGATACATACTATTTATTATGTTGATGAAAGTCATTTTATTCCTATGTTTTCAACTGAAATGAATGTTGTATTTTGTCCAAAACACTTTCCATGTTCATTGATGTAATCACATGATTTGTTTTTCTGGCTATTAATATGATTAGTTATGTTTATAGTTTTCCTAATATTAAATCAACTCTGCATTCTTAATATAAAGCCCAACTAGACATAGCATATAATCTTTGTGATATGATATTTTAGCCTCTTTGCTAATATTTTATTTAAATTTTTGCATCTATATTCTTTAGGGATAATCATCTATTATTTTCTTACTCTATTTTTGACTCACTTTGGGTTAGGTATCAAGACAATTTGTATTATAGAAAGAATGTGATACGATCCACTCTTTTGATATTTTTGCAAACAGTTGATGTGATATTGGAATTCATTTTACTTTGAATGTTTGATAGTATTAACTTGTGAATCAATCTGTTCCTGGGACTTTTCTATTGGAGTTCCTTCATGGCTTGTAAAGTTTGTTTAAAATATTTGCTTCTTGTTATACTAATCTGAGCATTTAATTTTTTTTCAGTAAATATTCATCTATTTCATTTAAGTTGTCAGTTTTATTGTCATATAACTTGGCAAAAGTAATATCTATAAACATTCTTTATTTCTTCTACCTTTTTTGTGACTTTTTCCATTTTTGATACTGGTAATTGCTGGGGGCCACTTAGTGTCAGCACCAAATGTGGGAGGAGACATGGTAAATAATGAACTGAACCTTGGGACAGCTAGGTGGCACAGTGAATAGAGCACCGGCACTGGAGTCAGGAGGACTTGAGTTCAAATATGGCCTCAGACACTTAACACAAAAACTAGCCCTGTGACCTTGGGCAAGTCACTTAACCCCAATTGCCCTCCAAAAATAAAAAAAAATTTAATTATGAACTGACCCATGTAGGTGTAATGGGAATGCAAATTTGGAAGATCTTCCCTGCCCCTAGGCTAAAGTGCACCTGAAGCCTGGGGTGGGAGGCTTGTTTTTCAGTAGATACTTCTTGATTGGCCAATGAGTCAATAAGGTTGTTACATTCTCTGAGCCAGGAGAAGGCTATATAAGCCCTGATGTGTAGCTTTGTTTTGGGGGCTCACTTTGAGAAGTGTTTTGTGATGGATAATTATATCAGCATATCTGTAATCTCCATAGGCATTGTGAATATGGCATTGCTGATATAGTGGGTAGTTCAGGATAGAACTCCATTTATTGATTCTTTGGACAAGCTTTTTATAGAGCAAAGAGACAAAAAAAAAATGTAACTCTAGTTTTCTTATCACTGTTTAGTACAGGGGGTTTAGGTAGTTTATCATTTCCTGGATGTGACAGAATGTGTCTAATCTATAAGGATTTAACACCGTCTGCCTAAAATCCTACAACAGGGCAGAGCCTTTGATCTCAGCATTCAGGTAACTTCTTTTAAATGCAGCTACATCACAAAGGAGAACCAGGAGCCAGCTTCAAAGGCCACATCACAGGGGACATCCTTTGAAGCTGGCTATCAAGAATTATCTGACTCCTGGATCAGGCCTTTTTGGCTCCCTACATATTCCCCCCCTTTTGACAATAGTTTAAGGGCGTGTAATTCAATGCCTAAAACCTGGATATTATGAGACATTGTTTGTATAATACATGGTCTGAATATACAAAGGATTATTATAATGATTAATATAGGAAGCAAATGCATACTAAGAGCCAATATATTCTGAAATGAGGAGATTTTTTTTTCAACTTATCAGTAATAGTTTTTGGAACTCCTTCTGGATCAATGGCAGGAATCTCACTATGTTCAATATCTTCAATAATCTGATGGAAAGCCTTTATTTCCATTGGTAATATTTGAATCACACCAAGCACGAAGAATTTGGGCATGCATTTTGTCCTCAAAAAACATTAGAATCAGAGCTAATATATGGTAAAGGAGTTACACAAATATACATATATATATATGTATATATATACATATATATTTATTTATTTATTATCACATCTAAGTAGCAGTTGAGTTTTTAATGCCTTTAACTCATCACCTAAATACAATACCACATGTTGTAACAAACTGCTCTTATATAAAAGATCCTAATCTATATCATGTCGTATCTTAAAGGCTGCAGAAACTTTTTTTTTGATAATGCATAAACATATTGTGCAGTTTGGATTTCTCTTTGTAGAGGAACTGCAGACACAGCAGTTGAAATTATCGATAATATTAGGGCAGTGAATCTAGTAACAAGAAATCTGACAAACCTTTCCCCCTCCTCTTTTTAACACATCAGAAATTTGATGTAATGCATATCCCCCTGACATTTCATACCAAGCATAAGTTAAATTAATTGGAAAAAAGGCAAATGAAGGTTGTTCAGCAATTACTACAACAGAATCTCTACTGGATATACATTGAGTAAGAGTACAATTAATGCAAGTAACAGTGCGTACATAAGTCATACATACAAGTATCCATAATTACATTGGAAAAGGAGTCTGTTCTTGTTTTTTTTGTTGTTGTTGCTTCTTTTGGAGGGGGAAGGTAGGGCAATTGGGGTTAAGTGACTTGCCCAAGGTCACATAGCTAGTTTGTGTGTGTGTGTGTGTGTTTGTGTTAAGTGTCTGAGGCCAGATTTGAACTCAGTTCCTCCTGACCCCAGGGGTGGTGCTCTATTCACTGTGCCACCTAGCTGCCCCCAAGGAGTCTTGTCTTAAATGTTTCTAACTAGTCCAGAGATACATGACTGACTGTTCCAACAAACTGACTTTATAACAAATTTATTTTATAAATTGTCTTATCTGTAGATTCTTGGATTTTTAAAGCCAACCTAACATTCTTTGCCAATTGATTCACAAATTGAGCACTGTGCATTTCACTTAGTAAAGAAGTAGAAGACATGGCTGCTGTCATTAAGAGGAAGGCTATGACAATGAGTCCTATGACTAAAAAGTCCAGAAATGGCTTTTTCTAGTTAGAGAATCAGATATTACTTGAAGTGCAGGTTCCCTTGTGTAAGGCCATGCCAGAGCAGCTTTCCAGAGGCCTCCTGCTGTGAACAGCTTTCAAGGATTTGATTACATAGTATCATAAACTCTCTGTTCATTCAATAACATTCACAAAATATCAAGGTACAGCATTCACAATGTTACAACTTATCACAGAAAATCAACATACAGTATTCATCATGTCACAACTAAACAACTTATCACTAAAATGGCCACATAGTTTTCACCAAAGTGGTCACATAGTTTTAAACAAAGTACATTCATTTAGTCAACCACAAAATCCTTAATTCTATCACAAATTACAAAAGTCTCCACTCCTAGGTCACAGTAAATCATAATCTTCTTATTCAGTACACAGTATCCAAATAAAGTCTTCTTTCAGCTTGACTTGAGGCTGGCTCTCAGCTTCCATGGTTCCTCTTCCATGGTCCCAGCTCCAACTGTCACCTGGGTTCAAAGGTAGGCAGCTCTCAGTTCCTGTTCCAGCTTCTTGTCCAGTTCTTCATCCAGTTCCCATTCCATATTGAAGTTCACAGTGTCCAGCCCACCTCAAGTCCTTCACAGTTCCTGTTTCTGGGAAGACAAGCTTGACAGAGCCACAATAATATTCATACACATTGTCAGCACCATCATCAAATTCATTATCTGCCTGTGAAATCAACTCAGACCCACCAACAGGGTCTGAGAACTCAACACAAATCATCAACATAGAAATCAACACAGACCCACAAACAAGGTCCAGGAGGTCAGCACAAATCATCAGTAAAGTTCCAGGACTTCCAAAACCCTCCTCCAGGACTTCTGTAAACATATAACCAGAAAATCCTCTTTCAGGGCTTCCAGTAAGGTCCCAGGGCTTCTGTACAAAACATCACAAACAAACATCAACACAGACAGAGCAGACAAAGAGAGTGCTGGGATACCACAAGTTTTCTCCTTCTTGACTCTGCCACCACAAAAGTCTTCTCAGTCCTGCTGTCTCTAGCCTGGAAGTTCTCCTTATATATGGTCATTAGATCCTCCCCTTCCTGTTGCAGGAGTTCATGAGTTCTAGGGTTCACAAGCTGTGGGGTTCACACATTCTCTTTCTTAACAGATTTTTAAAAGGCTCAAAAGAAACCTGAACTGAAGCAAGGTGTAATTCAATAGCTGAAACAAGGTGTGAATTTACTTCTGTGTTTGCCATTATACCCAGGAGTTTGAAACCAAAAGAAGGTGGCTCTACAAATATTACAATGACAGCATAACCATCAATACACTGTTCAAGGGGATAAGCCAAATCGGTCATGTTCCATTAGAAAGCAGCAGCATCCCGTGAAAAGGTGGGATGCCAAGCCACTTCCTCTTGGGTTGTTCTTGTGTGAGGGATCCCCTGATCCTCTTCCTCTCAGTTTCTGCATCTGGGAGGTGATCTCTTATAGTTTGTAATGCCTGTGCAACAAATTTTTGGCACATGGTAAGGCTATTTTTTATCCCTTGTGGAAGCACCTTCCACTGATATCACTCATGCAGAGCTCTCAAATTAATTGATTGTAAGGAAAAAGCAAAGTAAGGACAATCATCTTTTATGTAAAGGAATAGTATAAAAACAATCTTTTAAATTGATTATACACAAAGGCCATTCTTTTGGAATCATAGAAGGAACAGGGAGGACTGGTTGGGGGGGAGCTCCCATAGTCTCCATCCTTTCATTTATTGCTTGGAGATCATTGAGCATTCTCTAATTTCCTGACTTTTTCTTTATAGCAAGAACAAACTTTTAAAATTGAGCTTTATTAAATCTAAGTTGGTGTAAAGTGTCCTTAAGTAACATAAATCCCCAAAGTATTACTAACAAACTAAATTCCTAGTTAACTGCAGAATTCTTAGATATCACAAAGTGTTTTAGCCAGAAAAGAATATAGTAATTGAATCTTATATTGATAACAGTTAAGAAGCTGATCACCATACTTTTAAAAGCTATTAGTTTTAGAATCCCTTTAGACAATGGGGATGTTTTAAGGTGAGCCTTAAGTAGTTTGTATAAATTTCTGTACATGTTCTAATTTTAGGCAAAAAATAATATTAGATTTCCCATTAAACTAACACAAAAGAGTTCATATCCTTTACTGATTACTTGGTCTGATCATAGAAATTACATCTAGGAAGGAAAAAAGTAGGAATATGTGGATTAAATATAGTCTTAAGTGCTTTTTATCTTACACAGCAATTTTTACCAACCACAGGCTTAGAGACAATTACAATTAATTTTATTCCCATTGAGCTGTAATAAACAATAAAGATTTACTAGGTTTTTAATACATAAGGGATTTCATTTAAAATTTTTCTTCCTCAAATTTAAACTTATCCTGGTGTAAAAGCCAATTGTTAGAAACCCTTATTACTCTTTTGCAACTTCTTAGCAAGTTAGGTTCATTATTTAAGAACTATATAACCGGGGCGGCCAGGTGGCTCAGCGAGTAAGAGCACCAGGCACAGTGTTGGGATGACCTGGGGATCGAATCCCGGGCTCAGATACTTAGCAGCACACCCAGAAATAACTGGCTGTGTAACCTTGAGCAAGTCACTTAAACCCCCCCCCCCCAAAATAAAAGAACTACATAACTAAAACAACTTGCTATCTCAGGCTGATGACTTTGCCTATAGAGATAGTTTCCAGGGACCTTGGCAGTATAACAAAATAAGAGGAATTGATATAGACCAGGGGCTGATAGTGATACCCCTGTTCTGCCAAATCTCATACATGCAGGAGGAATATTCTGAATGAGCAGAATTAATCTGAATAAAGTTTTCACTCAGTGTCCTCCTTTCCACACACAGTAATCAATTAACAATTTTAGGTTTTAGCATTAAAACAGTAAAATAATAAATTTTACAGGTTCCATAACTGATAGCCAAATTGTTTTAGCTGTAGCACAAGCAATAAGCTTCAGATGACATCAGTTGTATTCCCAGATCATATATAATTATTGATAGAAGGATGGACTGTCTTACCCAGTACAGACAACTGCTGGCTTCTTACCTCATGGGAGGTACTTCCAGGCTTTCCACAGCAGGGGCTCAGGGCCATTACCAGCAGAGCCCTCAGGGTAGCTGATTCCCCTTCCCTCCCCTTCCTTTGCCAGGTGGGGGAAGGTGAATTTGCAGGTGGCGGGGAGGGTCAAACTCTTTTCTTAATCTGTTCTGGGATGAAAGGAGTTAATAAAAAGACATGGGGGCTGTTTACAATTGTACTGAGATATCCTCTTGACTCAAGGGGAAGGAGTGGGGCCTGTAACCTCCTCTTTCAACTACAGGTAAAGGTGTAAGTACCTGGTTTCCTATATGGCAGATATAAACATTATAAGACAAGGTTTAGCAGAACTGATAAAGTGACATAACTGTTTTTACACAAATTTTTTCCTCTTTATCTTTTTAGTTTCAACAAAAACCAGATTAAAAATTTGATTTATCTAACACTATTTCTAGCTAATAATGGTTATTACATTTTTACAATATAATAGAACCTTACTACAGTTTGGGAAGACCATAATAACACAATGACATTATGACATTAATTGTATTTCCAAATCATCACATGAAAAATTATTGATAGAGAATTAGACTTATCAAGTGCAGAGGTTTTCCTCCTCCCCTCAGAGTTTCAGAATCTGATTGTGGATTCACAGGTTAGAAAGGAAAGATTCATCTGCTTGCCTAGAAGTGTGGGCTGCAGGATGCCCCCAGGGCTGTTGTCAGTGGGGCCCTTGATATAATTAGTGTGCCTCCTTCCTTTAGCCAGATTGGGGAGTGTAACTTAAATTCCCCATTATTCTTTAGCACTCTCTCTTTTAATCTGATCTGGGATGAGAGACTTTAATAAATTTTTATAAAATGTTTTCAGCTAATTTAACTTGTACTTCAGTAAGTACAGTAAACTTCAGTGCTATGTTTATTTCTTAAAAAGATGTTTTGAAAGTGAGAGCTTTTAACTTGCCACTGACAGATGTGGAGACTCTGGACAAAGATCCAGTGGTGGCTTGTCTCCTTTTCCCTGTACTGAGAGCCCAAAGCTTCACCTCTGAAGTGTTTCTTTTTCAAATCTTTGTATGTTCTCAATTTGCCTTAGTGCCAAATAGTAAAATAAATTTTGACTTATCTTTAGTCTCAGGTTAGGAGTGACACTTTTCACAATTCCAAAAATGACCAGAATGAATTCAATTAACTTTTGGTTGCATTTCGATACACAAAACATTTCTCTTTTAGTTGAGGCAGGAAAATGGTTAAATGCTCATTAGTCTACCTTTTTGATCTGAGGGGGGAAATTCCCTTTTTATTTTGTTATTGCTTTCCCCACAATCAAACTTGGCCAGAGTTAGAATCGGGAGAAAGAGATTTTCAAACCTTGAAACTTTTGTTCACACTTTTCATGCAAATAGTTTATGCCTTATTATTTTTTTTCTAATTTTATCTTGATACTTCTTGTATATCTCTTTGACTTGCTATTACCATCATACTATAAATACTATGTAGAGACAGCTGAATCACACTTAATTGTTTGAGCCACCTTTGGCACTTTCATTTCTAATGTTAAACATGTCTTTAATATATTACATTAAAAAAAGGCAGAAATGGAGAAATGCTGGGTTTCTTCCTCTATTAGTCTCTCACTCATCTTTCTCCCTACTGCCTCCCATTTTATTGCACCACCCTTTGGAAACCAGGGGCAACAAAGTTCCGCACACACCAAAAACTCCTCTATCTGCTCCTTCATAGTAGCAAACCAGCTTTCTTTCACTACTTTCTTTAATACTTGAAGATATTGTTCCTGATCTTTGAACTGTACTCCCTGCCATTTGACCCATGGTGACAGAAAGCTTGAAAATACCACATCAGCCTGGTGAAATAGAATGACTGAAAAAAGGTTAACTGAAAAATGTTCCCTTACCCTGTGTACTTGTGGAGCTCCTTCTGAATGTAAGGGCCATCTCCACAGCCACCTTCCTTTCAGGTTCCCCTATGCCCTGAGTTGGGCACCATTTGTTGGGGTCCACTTAGTGCCAGCACCAAGTGTGGGTGGAGAAGTGGTAAATAATGAACTGAACCATGTGAGTAGTTGAGGATAGAACTCCATTTATTGATTCATTGGAAAAGCTTTTTGTAGAGCAAAGAGAACAAAAAAAAAAGGTAACTAGTTTTCTTATCACTGTTTAGTACAGGAGGTTTGGGTAGTTTATCATTTCCTGGATATGACAGAATGTGTCTAATCTAATAAGGATTTAACACCTTTTGCCTAAAAATCTAAAACAGGGCAGAGCCTTTGATCTCAGCACTCAGGTAACTTCTTTTAAATGCAGCTGCATCACAAAGGAGAACCAGGAGCCAGTTTCAAAGACAACATCACAAGGGACATCCTTTGAAGCTGGCTATCAAGAATTATCTGAATCCTGGATCAGGCCTTTTTGGCTCCCTTCAGATAATTTGTTTTTTTCTTTCTTCTTTTTAGGCAAATTATCTATGGCTGATTTATTTTATTTGTTTTTAAAACAGTTCCTAGCTTTGTTTATGAATTTAGTAGTTTTTCTGCTTTCCATTTTGTTCAATGTTCCTCTTAATTTTCAGGATTTCTATTTTGGTGCTTAGTATTTTAAAATATGTTGGTTTTCAAGATTTTTTTCTTTAAAAAATGACAGTTCCAAATTCATCGATATGTTCTTTTACCAAAATTTTGTTATGTTGTCTTCCTATTGTTATTATCTTTAATGAAATTATCTCATTTCTCTGATTTGTTCAACCCATCAGTTCCTTAAAACTATTATTTAGTTTCCAGTTGTTCTTAATCCTTTTAAAATAGCTCTTTATTATATATATATATATATATATTTTGCATTGTGGTCAATAAAGGATGTGATGAATAAAGTTGCTTTTTTGCATTTGTTTGTGAGAGTTGGTTTTTTTCCCCCTTAATATAAGTTGATTTTTGTAAAGGTTCCATGCACAGTAAAGAAATATACATATATAAAATCTTTTATATTCCTACAGTAATCATGAAATGTCTACTATAACTCATTTTTAAAAAATCCATTCACATCGTTATTTTAATTTTTTGTTTAGATTTTTTAACTCTGAAAGATGCCCTCAGTGTTATAATTTTACTATTTCTCCCTGTAATTCATTTAGCTTTTCCTTCAAATATTAAGCTACTATGCCATTTGTTGCGTGTATGTTAAGTATTGAAATAGTATTGTCAATGCTATCTTTCAGCAAAATGTAACTTCCCTCTTCATCTTTTTTTAATTATTTATTTTTGCTACTGCCTGTTAAAATCATAAATATTAGCCCTGCTTGTTTTTTTTTTTACTTCAGCTTCTGTTTCTTTTTGAGGTTTCTTTCAGAAAATGGCTAGTGAATTCTTTTTTTTTTTAACTTTACACACTTGTTTTAATTTGTCTGGGGAGTTTTCTTTCATGATTTCTTGGAATTCTTTCTCTCTGTGTCTCTCTGTCCCTGTCTCTCCCTCTCTCCCCCCATCCCCTTGACCTGGCTTTCAAGTAGTCCAATGATTTTTAAATTATCTCTCCTTGATTTGTTTTTGGGTCAGTTTTTATATGGGGTATCACACATTTTCTTTATTTTTTTTTTCAGTCTTTTGACTTTGTTTTAATATTTCTTGTTGTCTCGTGGAGTCATTAACTTCTATTTAGTTCGTTCTCATTTTTAGTGTCTTCTGCTTGCATAAGATATTGTATATGTTGTGGTAGGCTGTCAATGCTCTAAGTTTCCATAGTTCTCATTTCTTTTCTAATTCTTCTATTGCTCTCCTTTTATTTATGTCATTTTAAACTTTTTTAGCTCTTACATAACTTCTTCAAGGCATTCTAATTGATCTTGTGGGCAAATTGTGTTTTTCTCTGAGGCTTTACTGATATGAGTTTTGAATTTGTTCTTTTTTGCATTCATGTCTTGGGTAACCCTAACATCATAAAACGTTTTGTTTGCTCATTCTTGGGAAACAGAATAATTGTGCGGAGGCTTTTCTCTATGCCTGGTTTTTTATTCTGAGATGTGTCCTTATCCAGGGACCAGGATCAGAATGACTGTGCTGAAGTTCTGCTCCTTGCCAAGAGTTAGTCATAGAGTTCCCTTTTTCCTGGGATTGGTCCCTCCCCATCAAAGGTCAGTATCTGAGCAGCTGAGTAGAGGCCTCTCTGTCAGGGGCCTATGGTGATTGTTGTGGGCTGAGTTGTATAGTAGTGAGGCTACATTGCCTCTTTCTACTCTACCATCCATCATCCCTAAGTGTGAGGTGATCTTTTCATAATTTCTGGTGGCTATTATAATTAGAGTAGGGCAGGTAGGCAGTGCAGTGAATAGAGGACTAGAGTTGGAGTTAGGAAGACCTGAGTTCAAATATGGCCTCTGACACTCACAGCTGTGTGACCCTGGGCAAGTCACTTAACCCTGCTTACCTCAGTTTCTCATCTGTAAAATGAGCTGCAGAAGGAAATGGCAAATACCTTCAGTATCTATGACAAGAAAACCCCAAATGGGGACACAAAGAGTTGGGCATGACTGAAATGACTGAACAACAACAAGATTTTCCTTTTTTCCCGTCTTAACCAATCTTATGGGAGGGGGGGTAGTACCTCAGGGTTGTTTTAATTTGTATTCCTCTAATTATAAATGATTCAGAGCATTTTTTTCATATAGCTGTTGATAGCTTTGATTTCATCCTCTAAAAACTTCCTATTCAGATTCTCTGACCATTTATCAATTAAGGAATGGCTCTCATTGTAAATTTGACCCAGTTCCAAATGAATAAATGGACATTTCCATTGATTGACATTTCCCTAAAAGAGATCTTTGGCAAGATTGATCTGGTTTGACAAATTGAAAACCACAATGTTGGAAAGGACCAGTTGGATAATGTCATAGTCCAGAGGGAAAACTAAAAGTTCAGCACCATAGAGGACTGATTAACTTCCTTTATGTGCCTCCTCTAGTAGGCATTGTGCTAGGTGCTGAGGACATTTTTTTAAAAAGATGGAAGGGGAAGTGAAGTGAATAAGCATTTGCATAGCATCAGCTATGTGCCAGGCACCATGTTAATAGCTTGACAAAAATTTTCTCATTTATCCTTACAACAGCCCTGGAAGGTAGGTGCTGGTATGATCTCTATTTTACAGTTGAGGAAATGGAGGCAAACAAATTGACTTTCCCAGGGTCACACAGCTAGGAAGTATCTGAGGCAGGTTTGAATTCAGGTCTTCCTGACTCCAAGAAGTAGAATAGTGCCTGCCTTCAAGGACTTTATAATCTAGTCAAGGAAGACATGAACACACACACACACACACACACACCACTACAAAGATAATCTCAGGGAGGAAACACTAGTAGATGAGGGGAAGAGGAAAGGCATCATATAGAAAACAGTGCCTGAGATGACCTCTGAATGAAAATAGGATTTCAACAAGGCAGGTGTGAGGAGAAAGTTCATTCCAGGCATGAGGTTAAGACCAGTATAAATGCATAAAACTGGAAGCTAGAGTGTCTCATATGCGGTACAGTAAAACAGCCAGCTTCCCTGGACTGTGATATTCATTATGACCTGGAGTGTGCATCACAATTACCTTGGAGTTGAAGATGCTTTCCTAAAGGCAAAAGATAGTTCATGTCCACGAGGAATTTTCAGTCTAATGGGGGAGACAATAAGCAAATATGTACAAATGAGCTATGCACCAGATAAATATGAAATAATTAATGAAATTGAATTAGGTGCAGGAAGTTACAAAAAGTTTGGGATCCTCAGCTGAAATATGAAATGACTCTTTGGACAAATGACTGGGAATCTGATGATTGTAAGAGAGGAATTACTTTGCTGGGAAAAGTCATTGCGAAAACTCATTGGAAGAAGACTAAATCCTGCTGCCATGTGAAGAACTATGGGGGCTTATTGCCTCTAATGCCATCTACAATCTAAGAGAAGGGAAATCTCTTCAGAGATGCCTGTGTTGCCCATTACTACTCTCTCCAGTTGGAGGAGAAAGACAGGCTCTGCATCTGTTTTACCATAAGCTCTGCTTTTCTATGAGAAGAGCCTTGGAGCTGATTAGTCCAAGCAGCAGCTCCCAGTATTTGCAAATCTAAGGAGCCTGGCTGTTATTCAGCTTAAGGGAACCACCTGTCACTGAGAGAGTGTTAAGTTTTCTTCAGTGTCCTCTTAAGGATGGCTTTAAGTGAGAAGAGCTTGTCACTACTTCATTAGCTTGAGAGCAGACGAGGAACAGTTTTGCCCAGCAAGAGGGTGGTGGGGCCTAGAGAGGGAGTAGCTAGCAGAGATGCAGCTTTGCATGGCACAGATCATGTATAAAGGGACCAAAGACGAAGTTGCCAAGATACAGAGGCGTGATGCCCCAGGGACATGGGTTTCCCTTACTCATGTGCCTCCCACTCTCACACTTTGTGTGTGCCTAGTTTCCCCTGTGAACACTGAATGCATTAGTGGTAGGGTGGCTCAGAGTTATGGATGGTCTGTGATGTTTTGGTTAATCTTGTTGGTGGTTTTTTTTTTTTAGTAAAAGTTATGATTATTATTGCTTTTTTCAGCTATTTTTTATGATTAAGAATTAATAGTGTCACTGTGCCTCTGTGACTGATTTTGTTTAAATAGGAAGCACACTGATTGGGGCTTAGGAGCTAAATAGAGAATAGTATATCACCCACATGCCCAAGTTTCTATAATCCATAGGGTTAGAGAAAGAGTTGCAAGTGATAGTTGAGTTGCAGTCTGCTCGGTGGAAAACTTAGAGGAGGGAAGGTTGGGGTGAGCCCGTCAGAGAAGTGTGTATGTGTCTGGGGGAGGGGGTTGTAGGTGCTGCATCAGGCATCATGTGGGTGGGTCTGTGACTATGCCTAGGCTACATCAAAATGAAGTGCGTATTCCAGGATTCCAGGCTGTACAACAATTGGGTTCTATAGGCAGCACTTCCAAGTCCTTTGCTTCAAGTAATTTTCCTCACTTTTGGTTGCCTTTGTTATCTCTCCACTTTTTCTTATTTTAGTGGGATTAGGCAGTTTTTCATTTGAGGGAATTTAGGCAGAGGTGGCTCCCCAGCTTCTTATCATACCATGTAGGATGTCTTCGTCTTAGTCTCTGGACAATTCCATCTTGTCTCCATCAGAACTGTTTCTATTTGAATCTTCAGAATTTTATTCTCCCCTCACCCCACCCCAATTCTTTTGCATTGACTTCCTTTGTACAATCCTACCTATCTTTTCCCTAAATCATTTGAAAACTGCTTTCTAGAAATCCTACTCTATTACAAATTCAGTGTGGTCACTTTCCCCAGTTTTCATCATTTCTCCTTTAGCAAACAGTTCCCACAAATAGATTTCAGTTGCAAGTCAGATGGAAAAGCTCTGGGTCCCTGCAGTGCAGCAGCAAAGCAAATAATAATACATCTTCTTTAGTGTCATTTACATTGATAAAACTATCTCTTTTAATTATTTGGCAGGGCCAGGGAATTCGATCATGAGAACTCTCTTTTCCCAGTCTATTTAATAACTGTGGCTACTAAGGCAGGCAATGCAGTACAGAAAACTCTCGATTTATGAAAATTCACAATATTATAGTGCCAATGCAATATTTATAGTGCCCACAATCATGATAAAGACTGTGACTATAAGTATCACATGACATTCAATTGCAAAATATGCCAGACTCTCCAGATAGGGGATAAAGCTGAAGGATTTATTTAGACACCAGAAAATTGAATCCCGAAACTAGTAAGCCAATTCCATCATACTACCAAAGATATTCAGAAGCCATAATAACACTGAGAGCCACAGCATCCTTCAGCCTTCCCACAAACCAATACAAGATCAACATTTACTCACAAACCTCTCTATCTCCTTGCCTAAGCTCCTATGTCCCCAACTATCTCCAAATGTCCCCAACTATCTTCCAACTGTCAAGCTAGTTTTTTGCCAGCTTCCTGTGGGCTCTGCTTCTCAGCAAACTCCTCCCACCACAGGCTCCCTGTGACTACATTCAGCCTATCAGGGAGCAGAATTTATCTTCACAGCAGGGGAACTTCAAACTTCCCCCTAGGTCTATTAAGGGGCAGGGAAGATCTTCAAATTCCCATTCTCATTACAAATATACATACTTGACTATATATATAAAATTCTGAAAGGAATCCATTTAAGAAAAACCCATGTTAATTTTACTGTAAAATACTATGCTTTCTCTCTCCACCCCTGCCCCACCAACAAAAACCTTCTCCAAGTGGAAGCAGAAGGCAGAGAAAGACTTCCTCTACAGCCCCTAATCTGTTTGGCTTGAGGCCTCTGGTATTGAGAAATGAGACCTTTGCCCACGTCCACCCCTGTGTGTCTGTCCCTGACTCCCAAGTGTTGCCATCTGTAATGTAATGTAATGCCAAGGAAAGGCAACTTCCCAAGGTTCAAAATACCAGCATAGGTGCTCTCTATTTTATTCAGTGACAAACCAAGAACAGAGAAGATCAAAACATGACATCATTCAAAATACAGCATTTACTAAGTGTGATTAAATAATCTCCAAGTACTACCCTGTTGGGGGCCAGGAAGTAATGGTATATGGGCTAGTGCCTGCTTGCT
>NW_027186343.1:1035531-1089379 GCF_028583685.1 Petaurus breviceps papuanus | reverse complement strand
CTCGGGTGCTCTGTCTGGTAATTCCTCCTAGGAGGCCGGTGACGACCGAAGACTTACTATGGGTAAGTGAGAGGACAGGATATCAATAGCCCACCACACTACCCCACCCCAGGACCTTCCAATCATTCAATCAATTACAAAGTCCCTGTTCTAAATACTTCTCCACCCCTAGGCTGTACCTTCATTTAGTCCACCACAAAGCCCCTCTTCTCAAATGGAGATTAGTTTCCAAACATAAGTAAAATACATTCATTTGCTCAACCATAGAACACAAAAAGGTCAAAAGTTCCCCACCCCTGGATCACAATTCAATCTACCCCAGAGTTACATCAAGTTTAAACACAGCACTTAATACCCAGATGGAGGTCTTTTCTTCATCTTGACACGAGGCAAGTTCTCAGCAATCTTAGTTCCTGGGGAGACAAGGCTTAGCAAGGCCACAAGATACATTGCCAGTCCCTTCATTAATTCATCCTCTGTCTGCAGAACAGTCCTAGAACCCCTGAAAACATTAGCAAAACCCTCTCCCAGTATTTCTGTAAACATACAACAAGAAAATCCTTCTTCAGGGCTTCTGAACCAACAGAAAGGTTCCCAGACCCCTGCAACAACAGCACTGTCCTTCACCAGTGGACAGTATTCACTCTGTCTGCAGGACAGTCTCCAGACCCCTGCAACAACAGCACTGTCCTTCACCAGTGGACAGCATTCACTCTCTGTCTGCAGGACAGTCTCAGGGCTTCTTAGCCAACAGCCAGGTTCCAGGACTTCTTCAACAAAAGGACAGTCTTTCACCAGTGGACAAATCTGGCAAAAGAACATCAAAACAGACAGACAAAGTACCAGCAAAACAGCCATGTCTCCTCAGTCCTTGGCAGCTCAGGGGGCAGGTCTCCAAAGTCCAGGGCAATTCAAAGTGGCCACCAGCAATTCTCTTAGTCTCTCTCTCTCTGCCTCCACGTGGGTGCTGCTTCCAAAAAAAGGTTCTTCTGCCTCTCCCTTGTCTCTCCAAATCTACGTCACCAGCTCCTCCCAGTTCAGGACTCTCTTTTCACATCAACAAGTCCATCCCACAGGTGGGATTAACAAGCTCTGGGTTTTAACACAATCAATTTGAAAAACCAAGCCAATACAGGGGAATCTTTAAATGCCATTACTATCACATACTATCACCATATCTCCCGGATCCCTATACAGCCCCCACATGTCTTCCCCGCAACCTGTTCACTCCCTCATGTTCTTCCTGCTCCCATTTCTCTGTTCCTGGCCCCCACATGTCCTTGAACTATGTGCTGGTAGAAAAGTCACTTTAGGTAAAGGTCTGCAGAACAGTTAACTTCAGTAAAGAAGAACTGTCTGTACCTGTAGGTTGTATCTCCACAAGACTCGCTTCCCTGCCTGATGGCTGTTGGTGCTGGGCTGGTAGCAAGGTTGGCGGGCTGGGGGCACACCTATTTCCAGGGTCTTGGGCATAGTTGCCTATTAGTGGCAGATGGTTTTGATGGTAGTGGGTCCCTTATCCACTATGGTTGCTCTCCTTGATGACAGCTCAGGGAGCTCAGGCTGGAAGCAGGACTGTGGTGTGAGGGCGAGGCACTTGGGCTTTGGGTCCTGTTGTCTCTATTCAGGTCTGAGGGGAAGTAGTAGTGATGTTCTGACCTACCTCCTTTATCTCCCTCAGGACACACTGCCACTTCAGCTAAGTTGGCTTGCTTGTCGTCTTGGTGGCCATGACAACAGGTGGGGTTGGTAGTGGGCCCCTTCTCCACTGGGTGTGTTTCCTTAGAAGACAGCTACAGGGTGTCAGGCTGGAATCAAGGCTACTGAACTGGGCTTGGGGTGGGGTAGAGGCTGATATTCTTTTTTTGTTTGTTTTTGTTTTGCTTTTTGGAGGGGGAAAGGCAGGGCAATTGGGGTTAAGCAACTTGCCCAAAGTCACAGGACTAGTAAGTGTTAAGTTCACACTCATCCTAAGGCATCAAAATCTAAATAATGATCCAAAGAGACTTAGGCTGGGCCTGATATTGGCTATTCAGTGAAAGCCACAATCATTTGGGTTTAAACGCATAGTTAAGTAGCTTCATCAAAACACAATGGGTTTTTTAAAGCCCATTTTTCTAGAGCTATATTTCAAGAAATCAAAAATGGTCCATCTATAAAGACAGTGCTAAGTTTTTGATGAATGGTCAAAGGATATTAATAGTTCACACAAGAAATCGATATAGGAAACACTTTGAGAAAAGTTCAGCACCACCAATAACAAGGATAAAAATAATACATATGAGATATCAACTCACCTATTTAAGCATCCAAAATAAATAACAATGATCAAACTCAAAATTAGCTAGGCTATGACAATAGCCCAAACAAATAGTAAAACAATGCTGAAAATTCTAATGAGCTGAAAGTTTTCTGACAGTAGCTTCTAAGAAGCATAAAACTGATCACATACTAGGCTCCAATAATCTCACTACTGAATATATCCAAAGAAAATAATTAAACTGATGTAAGGGCAAGCGAAGTAGGATTTTTTGTTGTTTTTCTGGATTGAGTTTTAGCCAATCAGGTACCTTTGATTGAACCTTGCCTTTGATTGAATCAATAGTCTTTGACTGGAAACAGTACATACTGTATTGCTTGGAGAGAGAGGACAGAACAGAGAGAGGAGCAGAGCTGAGAGAGAGAAGTGAGCATGAATAGGCTGGGGGAACTTGCTTGTGGGGAGGCCTGACAGAAAGAATATTGTCATGTTGGTGCTCTGTTGATCTGTGCTAATTTCTCAGAAAGAAGCCCTATTGGTCTTTATGAATAAATTGAACTGAAGAACTGGAGATCCACCCATGGGAAGGAGGCTTAGCTTAAGCTCCTTTTAAGAGCTATTAAAGTGAATTGAGATGATGGTGCTGGTAATGTGAATAAATATTGTTGTAGCCCTGTTAAGCTTTGTTTCCCTAGAAACAGAAGCTGTGGGCAGAAGCCCCTGGAGCCTGCTGTTGGGCAGGAACTTGGAGTGGAGCAGTCCCTGTGAACTGAGATATGGAGCAGGAGAAGAGAACTGCCTATGTGTGAATACAGGTGAGAGTTGGGAGCAGTCAGCCCACAGAGGAGGAACCATTGGGTTTGGAAGTCAGCCTCAGTCAAAATGAGAGAGGACTTTACTTGGACACTGTGTATTGATTGAAAAGATTGTGACTTACTGTGACCTATAGGTTGATGGTGTTTGTATTTTCTTCTACCCCTTAAGGATGTGTTGTGCTAGGGGAGACTCTAACCTGAGACCCCAATTGTGTAAACAAGTATTTTGGGGAATGTTACTGAATGCAATGATATATCTATGCACTATATATATATATCTCACATGTTTTGCTTAAAAATTGAATGAATGTTATGCTTTATTGAACAATATTTACTGATGAATAGAGAGTTCATTATACTATGCAATTAGAACCCTAAAATTATTCACAGCAGCAGTCCTCAGATGCGCTGCTGTGATTGGCATTACAAGTCAGAAGGAAAAAAAATATTTTTATAAAAATAAACAGAATTACAAAATGTTATAGCTGGAATCAAGGTCATTTTTATTTTGCAAACCAATAGACAATATATATCAGATAAACTGACATTTTGGTGGTCCAGTATTTGACAAATGACAAATCAAAATTTTTATTCTCCATATTATTATATCTTGACAGTTATCTCTTGCATAAGATCACAGATGCATTTAAAGCTATATGAAACCCTGAAGATTATCTTGTCCCAAACCCTCATTTTATAGGTAAGGAAACTGAGGTCCTGAAAAGTTGAGAGACTTACCCAAAGTCACACAAGCATTAAGGTCCTCTGACTCCAAATCCAGTATTCTTTCCATGAGTTTCATGTCTTACAAGATATAAATAAATTACCTCTGAAAAGTTTTTTTTTAATTACATTTATAGTGTTTCTCTTCAGTATGAATTTTCTGATGTAGAGTAAGGCATAAGTTGTTTCTGAAAGGTTTTCCACATTCAAATAATTTCTCTTCAGTATGAATATCTTATATTTATAAAAATTATTCCTGTGAATAAGGAATTCCCTGCTTTCATTAAATTCAAGGGACTCCCATCATGTAGAAGTTGTTTTATGTTTAGGAAGATATCCATCATAGCTGATGGTTTTTGCATTTGAGTTAGCTGAAGAGAAGACTTAGAAAAGAAAACAATGCTATTTTTTTTTAAGTACTTGAAAGCCTGGAATATGGAATAATTATGAACAATGGGTAGATAATGCAAAGAGCCAAGCTTCAATCCAATGTAAGGAAAAGTGTCATAATAATTATAGCTCTCCAAAAGTGAAATGTGCTCCTTCAAGAATGGGCTCCCCTCACCAGAGGTCTTCAAGGAAAGGCACAACCAATTCACAGTTATTCTACAGACTGGATTCTTGTTTAGGTACAAGTTTAACTAAATAAGAAGTGTAAAACACATGGCCTGCAGACTATGTGCAGCCCACAACACCTGAGTATGGCCCAACCCAGATTAAAACGTAACAGGGAAAATATCTAACAAAATTAACAAAAACATAAAGCATATATAATATTACATTTGAAAACTAAGTCAATATGCAGCCTGAAGGAATCCTCATGTATTATTTAGTGGCCTCCATTTCTATTTGAATTTGGCACCACTGGACTAGATGACTCTTGAAGGCTCTTCCAAGCCTGATTTTATAAGTTTTCTGACATCTCCCAAGGAACCCAGTGCTACTGAGAACACCCCCCCCCCCATGGTTTTCCTAAAACATAAATTCTCTGGTGTTTCACAAGACATGAATCATACTTCTACATTCACTTTTTTTTGCTTTTTGGAGGGCAACTGGGGTTAAGTGACTTGCCCAAGGTCACATGGCTAGTTTTGTGTTAAGTGTCTGATGCTGGATTTGAACTCAGGTCCTGATTCCAGGGCTGGTGCTCTATTCACTGAGCCACCTACCTGCCCTAGACATGTTTTAATAAAACTCTTTGGAATCTTGTTATAAGATTTTCTATAAAAGTTCCCAAGGACTGAAATGTTGACTGAAGTCTCCACATAATCACATTCAAAAGAATTCACTCTAGAATGAATTTTCTCATGGCAATAAGGTTTACTTCTTCTGTAACTGTCTTCTCATGCTCATTGGATACAAAATGTTTCTCTCCTATATGAATTATCTCATGGTTGTTATGTGAATAATTTCTGCTGAAGACCTTCACACATTCATTACCTTCTTGTAGATTCTAACAAATTCTCTGATGGTTCATAAGACAAGATTTTTCTACCTTGATTGCATTCATTGGTATTATTTGTACATGATGAGAAATATATATAAGGTGCTTTGCAAATGATAAAGTAACTATATATTTAACCATAATTTATATATAAATTATAAATGTCAGCTATTATTATTATTATTTAACATGACATTTCTTATGACTTCTAAGGGATGAGTTGTGGCTGAATGCTTTTCCACATTCAATACAGTCAAAGGGTTTCTCACCAGTATGAAGTCTCTGGTGCCTCCTAAGGTATGAGCTGTTGTTGAAGGCTTTCCTGCATTCATTACATTCAAAAGGTTTTTCTCCTGTATGTAGTCTCCAAATTCTTTGTAAGGTATGAGCTATTGCTAAAAGCTTTCCCACATTCATTACATTCAAAGGGCTTCTCTTCTGAATGAATTCTCTTACATGTTGTAAGACCTATCCTATGGTGAAAGGTTTTTCCACACTCATTACTGAAAGGGTTTCTCTCCAGTATTAATTCTCTTATGTTCAGTGAGACTTGCTGTGTAGCTGAAGGCTTTCCCACACTCAATACTTCAAAGGGTTTCTCTCCAGTATGAATTTTCTTATGTTCAGTAAGTCTTCCTTTCTCAATGAAGGCTTTCCCACACTCACTGCACACAAAGGGTTTCTATCCTGTATGAATTTTCTGATGCTTTCTAAGTAATGAGCTTTTGCTAAAGGATTTTCCACATTCACTACATTCATACAGTTTTTCTCCAGTATGAAGTTTGCAATGAACTCTAAGGGACAAATTGTTGCTGAAGGCCTTCCTACATTCAAAGGATTTTTCTCCTGTATGAATTTGATTATGTTCAGTAAGTCTTTAGAGCTCTGTGAACACTTTCCCACATTGACTGCATACAAAGGGTTTCTCTTCAGTATGAATTACCTGATACCTCCTAAGTGATGAGTTTTTGATGATGGCTTTCCCACATTCATAACATTCAAATGGTTTCTTTCCAGTATGAATTCTCTCATGTTCAATAATACTAGCTATATAATTGAAGGTTTTTCCACATTCATTGCATTCAAAGGGTCTCTCTCCAGTATGAATTCTCTCATGTTCAGCAAGTCTTCCCCTTTCTATAAAGGTTTTCCCACACTCATTGCATGCAAAGGGTTTCTCTCCAGTATAAATTCTCTGATGCTTCTTCAGTGATGGGCTTCTGCTGAAGAATTTCCCACATTCATTACATTCACATCTTTTATCTTGAGTATGAAGTCTTGAATGGTCCCTAAGAGATAAGCTACTGCTGAAGGTTATTCCACATTTATTACATTTTAAAGGTTTCTCTCCTGTATGAATTATGTTCTCTAAGTCTTCCCTTCTCTATAAAGGACTCCCCACACTCACTGCATGTAAAGGATTTTTCTCCAGTATGAATTTTCTGATGCTTCCTAAGTGATGAGCTTTTAATAAAAGATTTCCCACATTGATTACTTTCATATTTTCTTTCTCCAGTTTTCCATGAGCATTAAGGGATGAACTATAGCTGAAGGCTTTCCCACATTCAATACATTCAAAGGGTCTTTCCCCTGTACGAATTCTCTTGTGCAGTAAGTTTTCCACTCTCTATGAAGGCTTTCTCACAATCACTACACATAAAGGGTTTCTCTCATGTGTGAATTATCTGATGCCTCCTAAGGATGAACTTTGCCTAAATTCTTTTACATTCAATTTTTTTTCTCTCCAGTATGAATTCGCTTATGTTCAGTAAGACTTGCTGGGTACCTGAAGGCTTTCCTACAGTCATTACATTCAGAAGGTTTTCCTCCAGTATGATTTCACTTATGTGCACTGAGTTTTCCCATCTGTATGAAGGTTTTCCCACATTCACTGCAGACAAAGGGTTTCTCTATAGTATAAACTCTTTGGTATCTTCTGAGAGATGACCTAGTGCTGACAGCTTTTCCACACTCATTACAATCACATGACTTTTCTCCAATAAGTTTTCTATGATAATAAATAAGGTCTGTGTGGTAAATGAAGGACTTCCAACATTTACTATATTTACAAAGTTTCTTATATGAGATTTTGTGATATTTAAGAATGTTTGAATACTGCTTGGAGTTCTTTGCATGTTCCCCATAATTATAAAGATTTTTTCCTGACAGAGCCCTCTGTTGGGCAGCAAAATTGGAACTCAGATTAAAATTTCTCTGAAATACATTGTGTTCATGGGTGATGGCCATTTTCCTGGATATTCTCTCTTGCTTGTTGTTCTGCCTTTGTAACTTGAAATCACATTCCCAATCTTCTCCTGATTTACAATCACAGGAACTATCTTTTGCTAGCCTTTCCTTAGATGACACTCTCTCTTAGATGACAGAAACAACTTGCTTGGTACTAACTCCTTAGCTTCACAACGGGTCTGCTGATTGCAAGGATCTGAAGGAAACAAACAACAAAAAAAAACATTGTTAATAGTTCCCTGGGATAAAGGAAGGGAAAGAGAAGCTATCTAGTAACTTATGGACTGTCTTTTCTAAAGGAGAATTATCTGTTATCTGAAAAGCACAGAATGGACATTAAGAGATAACTAAAGCCTGAATTAGGTAAGGAGATATGAACAGATCATTTCACTGTCTTAAATGAATAAGTCTTCAATTGCTAATGGGTTATCATCACTTACTTTGATTTTCTCTTCTGACTCTTTAACCTGACATGATATTCCCAGTCTTCAGCCACCTTATTGGTAATTGGCAAAATGTCTAAATTTTCAGAAAGGGGAAACATTTCCTCTGCAAACTACAGATTATTAAACTTGATGGGGACTTATGGCAAAATTTTACACTCTGATATAAAATAAGACAGATCTGAAACACCAAGAAAAGAAAATAGTGTTCACTGCAACTTGAGAAGAACCAGTGGTAAAAAACCAAAACCAAAATCCACCACTACCACCACCAACACTCTCATGTCCATTTATTCATAGAATTTCTTGACTTCTGGATCAGCTGTCATGGACTGAAGCTTTAGCAACATATCTATCAATCTTTCAAGATGACTTTATAATAAGATGGACCTTGAAAGCAAATAATAAACTTGATATAGGAGACAATAGTTATTAGAGGTTCATGAGAAAAGGGGAGGAAAGGGGAGTTTTAGTAGAACATTTGGACAAGTTAAATATAAGAAATTGGAGTCATGGACAGCAAGGGACCATTAAATCAAGCATGATAAGAGGAGGGGATGGACTAGACTGGTGCGACAGGAATGGTGAATAAGTCATAGAATCACAGATTTAGAGCTGGAAAGGATCTCAGAGACCATCTAGTTCAACTTCCTCATCTTATAGAGGAGAAAACTGAGGTCTAGAGAGGTTAAGTGACTTGACAAAGGTGAATCTAAGATACAAATGAAAGGAGTCCAGAGGGACTCTATTCATAAAGTGAAAGAAGGAATGAAGGAAGCTTCTAGCTTGGAAGAACATTAATTCTACAGCTGGAAATAATAAACTTGGGAAAGACTTGTTTGGGGAAATATGATATGGTTGACTTGGAGAAGAATAAGTTTGGGGTGTAAACAAATCAGCCAAGGGAACATGGCTGTTCTATAAGCAGAAGTAAATATGGAGCTGGATCTGTTAAGGCTGAGGATATAAATTTAGAAATCATTAGCACAGAAGGGAGAACTAAAGACTTGTGAATGAATGGCCCATCTCAAAGAAAAGAAAGAAGCACAGAAGATTAAAGACAGTCAAGAAAATGGACACCAAGGGTTGATGGGCAAGGATTTGGGAGACAGGAAAGGCAGTCAAAATAACAGAGATGAAGCTGTTTGAGAGGTTGAGAGAAAAATCAGTATAGTGTGGTGCTCCATAAATCATGGAAGGAGAGAGTTTAATGAAAGATGGTTCAAATCTGAGCACTGCTGCAGAGGGATTGAAGAAGATTAAAATTAGAGAAAAGATGCTTGTATTTTGAGGGGAAAAAAGAGGAAATGTGGAGTAGAAGGAAAGTCCTGAGACAAGAGAATCAGAAAGCCTGTGCTTAACTAGAACATACTAGGTCATGTGACAGCAGCAGTAAGTAAGGGGGTTTGTTATTTTAACCACTAACACCAACCACTGACCAACTGTTACTGATGGGTGGGAAAGCCCAAGTGCACCAGGAATACCAGTCGGATGCCTACTAGGCCTTAGCGTCTGCCCCTGTGCTGTGTCCTGGGGTCTGCCAGACCTGAACATCTGTTCTGCTTCTGTCTCCTGAAGAACCAGGGCACCCTTGGCTCTTGCCATCCCGCCCACAGCTGGACTGCCTTTTATATGAAGATGCCTCCAATAAGGGTGTGACCAACTTGGGAGCAGGAGCTGTCTCACTCTCTGTTTTTACTTCAGTCTTAGCACATAGCAAACACTTCCTTCATAAAGCAAGTTTCTTTTTTTTCTTCTTTCTTTTGCATGTAAAAATAACAAATTTAAAAAAATTTCAACATTTGTTTTTAAAACTTTTGAGTTCCAGATTTCCCCCCTTCTTCCCTCCTCACCCACCCCCACTGGGAAGATAAGCAATTCAGTATAGGTTGTACACATGTAGTTACTCAGATCCTACCTGACATTGGGCAAGTCGCTTACTCTCAGGGCCTCTGTAATGAGGGGGTGGGGCTAGATGGTCTCCAAGCTCCCTCCCAGCTCTGGACTCACGACTGCTGACTGGTGGATGAGGCCAGGGAAGGTTCCTGGAGGAGACAGCTGGGCCCTCTAGGAGAGGCACAGATACAGACAAACAAAAGAGTGGCAGGAAGAAGAACAGAGAACGGTGGTGGAGAGTCTACTGGAAGCGCCACCGAGCATGAACCCAGCTGTGTGAGCAGGACCACACGCGGTGCACATGGGTGATGGCTGGCTCCTTCTTTTCCCCTTTACGTTACTGTACTCATTGTGCACAGTTTTCCTATTCTGCTTAGTCTACTTTGCTAGGAAAATCTTCTTTTCTCTTCTGTAGGCATTATGCTCATCCTTTCTTTCTTTCTTTTTTTTTTTTTTGCTTCTTGGAGGGCATTTGGGGTTAAGTGACTTGCCCAAGGTCACATGGCTAGTTTTTTGTGTTAAATGTGTAAGGCTGGATTTGAACTCAGGTTCTCCTGACTCTAGGCCTGGTGCTCTATTCACTGCACCACCTAGCCACCCCTATGCTCATCATTTTTTAGAGCAGTCATATCCTATCATATTCACAGGCCACAATTTGTTTACCTATTCCCCAGCTGTTGGTGATCCAACTTGTTTCTAGTTCTTTACTACTATTAAAAGAGAGAGAGAGGGAGAGACAGAGGGAAAAAAAGAAAGGAAAGCAGGAGGGGGGGGGGGGAGACAGGGGGCAGAAAGGGAGAAGAGAGAAAGTGTAAGAGAAAGGGGAGAGGGAGGGATGGAGAGAGAGCTGAACAGCAGATATGATCTGGTAGCTTCTCAAGAACAATCTAGATTATTTCTGGTTTAGCTTTTACTAGAAGAATTTAGTTGGCTCCAAAGCTAGTAAGGCTTGCTCTCTATCTACTATACCACCCTGCCTCAATGGCAGAATAGAAGAAAAAGTAGTAGATGGGGAAAATTTGGGCTCATACTGAAGCACCAAAGGATTATAAACTCTGAATGGAATTTATTGGGGTTAGAGGTAGCTAACTGAAATCCTAACCCAAAGCTCAGTGCAAAGCAAGTGTGATATTGTTGCCCAAAACAAGGCTAATGGTGTTTTAGGCTGCATTAGGAGGTACAGTATCCAGAAAGTGGGAGGGGATCATGCCACTGCCTACTGTCTTGGTCTGGCCACAGCTGGAGCCCTGGATACTACATTTTAGGGAAGACATCAATGAAGTGTCAAACTCCCAGAAAAAGGGAGAATAGTGAAGGAACTTGTTAGCTTACCACATGAAGATTAACTGAGAGAGCTGGAAATATTTATGGAAAAGAAGAGTTGGCCCGGGGCCAGGAAGGATTTGTGAGAAGCCTTATATTTGGTTCCAGAGGTCCGAATCAGGAGTAATGGGTGAAAGTTGCCTCTGTAGCTATAGGCCAAGTATATGAAAAATGACCCACAATCAGAGTTGACCAAATGTGATGGCTTCAAGCAAAGGGGATGGCCCCTTGTCAAGAAAGTTAGGGATGACTGATCAGGCAGGTGTGGCCTGAACCAGCCAGGCTCATGAAAGCAGTCGGACGTTCTGCGTTTTGGTGAGAACATCAGGCAACGGGAAGACCATCTACACCTCGACTAGAAATACAATTCATCCCTCTAGGCCGCTTTCCTCATGAGTTAAATAAGGAGAAGGGCACTTGGTTAAAGTTTCTGACATTCCTTCCAGCTCTAGAGAGCTACAAACACTCAGAAATCTAATGCATGTAAGAGAATCAGTGGTTTCCCGAGGACAGTTAGAGCTCGGGCTCTCTGGCTGGGGCATGGCTGTCCAGAAAAGATCAAGGAAAAAGGAAAGAAAGGGCCTGCAGGCCAAAAACTGAGATGGTCTTCCAGGAAAAAGAACAAAGCCCAGCTCACCTGGGACTGGACAGCCAGCAGCCCAGTAGCCATGGCTTTCCTTCCTTCTTGAGACTTCTACCTTGAGGAAGGGCAGAGTCTTGACAAAACCAAGCTGTGGGTAAAGAAAAGTCATGAACAATTCCACTTTATAGTTGCTAAATTCAGCAGAATGGAATTTCTTATACACCAGTCAAGTGTAAGCTTCTCGGTCTCTGGAGAGGGTTCCAGAAGCAGCCCCACTCCCTCTCAGCATTAAAGAAAGGGACCTCTACCCCTTGGGTCGCAACAGCTGCCAAGGGACTGAGCTCTGATCTGGGAACTGGGGAATCCTGGTTCAATTCTCTGCTTTCTGGAAGTTTGCTTCTGGATCTAATCGATTCTACTGATCTGCTTACCTGTTTTCCAAAAAATACTGGATAGTTTTGATAATCAGTAAAAGAAAGAAAAAAGCATTTATTATAAGGCATACCTAGAAGCAGCATAGAGGCTAAGTGACAATAGTGCTGGGCCTGGAGTTAAGAAGACCCGAGTTCCAATGTGACTTCAGACACTGAGTTGGGTGACACTGGGCAAATCATTTGACCACTTTCTGTCTCAGTGTTCTCAACTGTAAAATGGGCATAATCTGCTTCCCAGTATTTTTATGAGGATAAGGTGAGATATTTGTAAAGTGCTTTGCACACATTAAAGTGCTATATCAATGCTGGTTGTTATTGCTACTTTTAACTATTATTACGAATTAGGAGCTGAGGCTATATATAATACAGACAGAATAAGCCCGCAAGGTATTCTAAATAAGGGAAGCCAATACATATGGAACCGCAAAAGGCAGCCAGGGGGCGCCAGAGTGCACAGAGCTCTGGGCCTGAATTGGGCTACACTCATCTCTCTGAGTTCAAATCTGGCCTCAGACACTTACTAGCTGTGTGACCTTGGGCAAGTCACTTCATCCGGTTTGCCTCAGTTCCTCATCTGTAAAATGAGCTGGAGAAGGAAATGGCAAACCAGTATCTTTGCCAAGAATTTGCCAAATGGGGTCATGAAGAGTTGGATATGACTGAAACAGCTGAACAATAACAAAATGTTTTGGAGGGAAACTGATTTATAATATAATTAGAAATCTCATTTTGAAAAACCTTTATTCTAATTTTAAAATTCATTTTCCTGTAAAGTCTTTATCTTTTGTTTTTCTAAAATAGAGGTTCTTAACCTGGGGTCCACAGACTTTTAAAAGGCATTTGACAGCTGTATTTCACTATAATTGGTCTCCTTCGTAATCCTGTATATTTTATTCATTCATTGCTCCAAAGGAGAGAACAGCCCTGCTCTAGGAACAAGGAAATATGGGCGCAGTTCACCGTTTTGTCCCTTATGTGCTATGTGATACTGAGTCTGTAACTTGACCTCTCTGTGCCTCAGTTATAGCTCTATTTAGTGAAGAAAAGGTTTCGGCCTCCCCCATCATTTACGAGATGTGGCCGGGGCTGATTTACCTAATTCTTGAGAGAGAACCCCTTGCCAGTATCAGCCTGTTGGGGAAGCCGTGCGGTCCAACTGAAGGACAGTCCAGGAAAGGATCTTGTCTCAGCTCCTACTGTCAGTCACAGTGCCAGTTTTCATATCTGCCAAATGGGAAGGAAAAGCACACCTGCCCTACTGCCAGAAGTGGAATATCACTGGCCTTGATTCATACAGTGAAGGCCGGCATGGCAGAATCTCTGGAGAGAAGGGCTAAGGGTATGGGTGGAGGAGAGAGCATTGAAGCTGAGCTGGATGGGAAAATAAGGTTTGAGAACAGTCAGGGTCCCAGCATGAGGTTCTAAACACTTCCTCTCACTGAGGCCACCATCCTAGAAGTTGGGGGCTAGGGGCTTGCACTTTCCCTTTTAAGCAGGGAACAGGATACCCAGATGACACCCAATCATTTGATAAAATCTCTCAGGACAAATCCTTGTGAACGAGATAAACAAAGACCTGGAGAGGCGGATATGGACCTTGCTGAGTGTCCAGACCCAAAGAATCGTGACAAATGCACTGATGTCAAGCCGGGAGGTGGAGAAGGGTCCCTAATGGAGGGCCGTAGGACTGTTCTCTTCAACAAGATGTGGTTTTGTTTTACCAGACTTGGGTCGATGCACAGGCACAGTATTTGAGTAACTGGCCCCCCCCCCCCCCCCCCCCCCCCCCCCCCCCCCCCCCCCCCCCCCCCCCCCCCCCCCCCCCCCCCCCCCCCCCCCCCCCCCGCCCCCCCCCCCCCCCCCCCCCCCAGCTCACATCTCCCCTGACCATGCCGCCGTCTCTTGGGACTTTCTACCTCCGGCCTGACGGCTCCGGAGAAACCTCCCTGCCTCCTCCTCCTCCTGCCAACCTCCTTTCGACTCCCACCCCACAGAGCTGTCCAGCTGTGTTTTATGTGTCTTCCCTCATTACGAATGAGGTTGGAAGTCAGAAACTGTCTGCTTGTATTTGTATCCCTAGCCCTCAGTGTCTGATTTACAGTAAGTACTTAATAGTCAATCAATCAATCAATCTACTATCTATCTGTCTTCTGTCTGCCTGTCTGTCCGTCTGTCTGTCTGTCCGTCCATCTGTCTGTCCATCTACCCAGCTCTCTATCGTTTGAAGCTGGAGGCATGGCTGAGGCCCCCAGTGAGGAGGAGGAAGGTAGGGGCATACAGTTTACCCCTTGGTTACCTGCTTTCCTCTCTCCCACAATATAACAGGGCTCCTTCTTCCTCCTCTGACTCCTGATTTTCCCCTTCCTCTTCATCATCAGGGCCAAGTCCTCTGTGGTCTTGGTCACACCCTCCTCACTGTTTCCTTGATGTTCTAAGGATCTGTTGTTCAATTGCGTCCTGCTCTTTGGGGCCCAGGGGTGAGTTTTCTTGGCAAAGATCCTGCAGGGGTTTGGCCGCTGCTGCCTCCAGGTTCTAACCTGATCCAAGCCCTGTCCCCTAGGCTGGAGGGCCAGAAATTGCTCCCGAATCAACCACCTCAGGCTCTGTTCCTTCTCATGTATTTTTTTGCTGGGAAATCCAAATGAAAGGTCCATTAAACATCTCCAGGCTATGGTGTGGCTGGCCTGCTACCTCCTCCCTCCCCCAGAGGTTGAGACAGTAGCATAAGCCTTGGGGTAAGGAAGATCTGGCTCCAAACCCCACTGCAGACACTGGCTGTGTGTTCCTGGACAAGTCACGTAACCTCCGTGGCTTCAGTTTCTTCATCGTTAAATGAGGAATTTGGACTTGACGGACTCTAAAGTCCCTTCTAACCCAGGATCCGTGCTCTTAGGGTCCACTGGTATATAATTTAATGAAGGAAGGTTATACTCTGCTGCTCACACAGAGGGAGATGAGGAGGATGAGGAAATGAGAGAAATAAAAAATCCGTGTTTTCAAGTCTTTCCTGGGGGCTGTGGCCCAAGAGTTCCTGGGGCAGACCCAGATTCGAAGGCTCTGCCAGGCAGACACACACATGCTCTCCTGTAACCCTCATCCCCACCCAAACCCCAGCACTGGGGCAGAGCCAGCTCAGGGACTGCGACACACAGCAGCAGCTCAGACTCGAGCTGGGCTCGAGGACCGAGGCTTGGGGCCTGCAGGTACAGCCTTTCTTGTTTTCCCTCAGTGGGAGCTGGCCAACCCGACTTCCTAAGCCCTGGCTCCAGTCCCACAAGCCCTGAATCTGATGTGCATACACTAACATGCACAAACACACACTCCAGCCCAGCCCTTTCACACCAACATGCACAAACACACACACACTCCAGCTCAGTGTCCCTTGTACTACCATGCATTAGCATAAACATCTACAGCCCAGCCCCTCTTAAATGAACACGCACGCACACATACACTCCGGCTCGGCACTCCTTGCACTAACACGCACGCACACATACACTCCGGCTCGGCACTCCTTGCACTAACACGCATGCACACATATTTCAGGCTGGACCCACTCACACTGACACACTTGCCCACCTCTCACTCAGCCCCCTTGCACTAACATGTATTCACATACACATCTACAGCCCAGCCCCTCTTATACTAGGACACACACATACTCACAGACACCACCCACCCCAGTCTAGGTCACCAGTGCCTTGCACACCGCTCATGGCACATTCCATGTATTGGGAGCGAGTGGGATCATTTTTGTATCTTTTTTCCAGTTCTTAAAAATATTTTTATTTAAAGTTTTGAGTTCCAAATTCCATTCCTCCATCCTTTCCTTCCCCTCTCCCTGAGACAGTAAGCAATCAGATATAGGTTATACATATGCAATTATAGAAAATATTTCCATATTAGTCATTTTGTACAAGATGTGAATAAAAGAAAAGAATGAAGAGTGAAAAATAGCATGCTACAGTCTATATTCAATCAATGTCAGTTCTTTCATCACAATCATATATCACATCTTGTTAAGCCATTCCACAGTTGATGGGCATCCCCTTGATTTCCAATTCTTTGCCATCAGAGAAAGAGCTTCCATAAATATTTTTATATAAATAGGTCCTTTTCTCTTTTTTTGGATGCTTTTGGGATATAGACCTAGAAGTGGTATTGCTAGGTCAAAAGGCGTGCACAGTTTTATAGGTCTGTGGACATAGTTGCAAATTGCTCTCCTGAATGGCTGAATCAGTTCACAACTCCACTGGACATTTTTTGGTGTTTCAGCTGCAGAGTAGGATCCCCACCTGCCACAGTAAGCAGGTCAGGGTTAGGTTCAGAGGTGGGGAACCTGTGACCTCAAGTCCACATGTGGCCATATAGATCCTCAGGTGCAGCCTTTGACTAAGTCCAAGTTTTACAGAACAAATCCTTTTATTAAGGGGATTTGTTCTGTGGAGTTTGGATTCAGTCAAAGGGCCACACTTGAGGATCTAGAAGGCCATGTGGCCAGCAGGCTGCAGGTTCCCCACCCCTGAAGCAGACTCTTTTTAGGGCACTTTTTCTTTCCCCTTCCTCACACCAGGGGGTGACAGTGCAGTCCTTGTAAAAGGCTGCTTGGATGTGTGCTGGCTGCTGAATCCTACTGATGCTTTATTTCAGTGAGAAAATGACCCTAGGGCCTGGACCACCTGCCTGCAGCTCCCAGCGTGTCTGCACAGGCTTCCCTGTCACTGGCCTGTCTCCAGAGGACTCTGAGGTAAAGGGCATGGGCGATGTCTTCTGATTCTTGCATAAACTGGATTTAAGTGAGGCAGAGTTCCATGAGTTTGTCAGCCTCACTCTCTTTCAGAGTCACTGAAGTACAGCGGCAAAACAAAAGCCAAGAGGACTGGCTCAGGATGCGTGAACGACCTTGGTGTTTCCACATCTAATCGCGCGCTTCAGTGCCTGCTCCCACCCACATCTAATCATACACTTCAGGGCCTGCTCCCACAGCCGTCATGGCCTGTTGGACCAACTGTTGTCACCCGACCATCCCACTGGGGGAAGTCTTCACATCCTTGGGGCAGACACTGGCAGGTCGGAAGCCTCTTGGTTATTCTCAGTCTGCTTTAGCTCCTCTGCCACGTGGCTTACCAGGGTGTGGCTGCTGCACACACAGAGCCCCTTGGAGCCACAGAGGAGAGCTGGCTGGTATGCAGACACCAAAGGTGGAAAGCTGCCCTCAAAAGGGCTCAGGAGAGCTCTCACCAGAGGCACTCATCTTCCCTGAACACACGTATACATGACCTGGCAGACAGCAGAATCTTACTATTTACTGCACTGGATCCTGGGCCCTAGCACATTCCCTCTCCCATCATCCCCATTTTTCACTCATTTAATTTTCACTCCATATCTATGGGCTCCTCTCCTGCTGATACAAATAAAGCCATGTCTCCCCAAAGCTACTTAGGTGGCCATTACAACTGGTATCTCCAACTCTTTGCCTTTCTTTGAAAACTGTATTCTGGCTCCGACTTCATCATTCAGTTAAAACAATTCTCTGCGAAGTCATGAATCCTCTCCAAAAGGTTAAATCCAATGGTCTTTCCTCAGTCCCCATTCTTCTTGACCTCTCTGCTGCCTTTGGCCAGTGAATCCCTTTTTTCATGGATACATTCTAGTTTTGGTAACACTACTCTCTCCTGGTTCTCTTCCTCCCATGTCTGAAAATAAACTCACTAGCTTTCCCTCAACCCTCAACCTTCTTATTTTCCTGTTGCCATCCAAAGTATCAGTCATGCTCCCAATCATCCAGGCTCATAACCTAAATGCCGCCCGCTCCTCACCATCCCTCACACACTCGCCGCCCCCACTTCATTCTTATGGAAAGTCCTTTTGGTTCTGTTTCTGCAGACTCTTCTGCATATACCCCTGTCTCTCCCAACATTGCCACCTTCTTGGTTAAGGCCCCTATCACTTCCGAGGTGTTGCAAGAGTCCCAGGGTTTGTGTCACGCGGGTCTCCTTCCTGTCAAATCCACTTACCTAAATAAAGCATGCTTCTGACCATGCCCCTGCCTCCTCAATAAAGTCCTGTGACTTCCTATTGCCAAGATCCAATATGAACCCCTCTGTTTTGGTTCCTCGGAGCCCTTCACCATCTTCCCCTCCCCTCCCTTTTCCACACTCCTTTAACTTTGCTCCCCCTCCGCATGTGATAAAATACAGGCCTCCCTTCTGCTCCTTAAACAGGATCTGCCGTATGCTTTCCCTTGTTGTCCTTCATGTGCATCCTGGCCTCCCTCAAGTCCCAACAAACCCCCCACTTTCAACAATAAGCTCTTCAGATGGAGAGAAGATGGTGCAGTATAGGAAGCAACCCAGCTTAACTCTCCCAACATTCCTCTCCAAACAACTTTAAAATGATGTGTCAAATATAATTCTTGAGCAGAACCAACTAAAGGCTGGAGACATTTTTCCAGCCCAAGACCAACTGGGGAGGTCTGTGTCACCAGGGTGGGGGCCAGGCCAGATTCAGCTTGGTAGCACCATCAGTGGGCTGTTGAGGTGGCTGTGGCAGCAGCAGCAGCAGTTTCAGGAACTTTCAGCACAGAGACATTTCAGGGCAGAGAGGGGTGTTAGTGCTTGAGGCTTCAGGGGAGCAGGGGTTCTTCTGGGAAAAGATTAGAACACAGACCAGGAGAGCAGTAACCACACCTTTCCCTGGATCACATCACCCTGGGAATACCAAAAACTTACAGACCTCCAGAACTAGGTCTGAAAATGGTATGAAAAAGTCTGGAGTTGGGCACAGTATTTCTCTCCACCCCAAGAAAGCAGAGTGAAACTTTGTAACATGAAGTTCAAAGGGAAGCAACAGACTGGAAAAGTGAGCAAACAAACAAAAACGAGCCGGACCACAAAAAGCTTCCTTGGTGACAGAGAAGATCAAGACACAAGCTCACAGGAAGTTGTTGGCCTTTGTGTTGTTGTTCAGCTGTTTGAGTCACGTTGGACTCTTCTTGCCCCCATCTGGGGTCTTCTTGGCAAAGGTCCTGCAGTGATTTGCCATTTCCTTCTCCAGCTCATTTTACAGATAAGGAAACTGTGGCACACAGGGTGTGACTTGCCCAGGGTCACACAGATAGTAAGTTCTGAGGTCAGAGTTAAACTCATGAAGATGAGTCTTCCTGACTCAACACTACCCACTGTTGTCTGACATGAAAAGAGCTACAAGCAAAACATTAAAGAAAAAATGCAAATTGGACAACAAGAATTACTGGAGAGTTAAAGGACATAAGAAGTGGCAAGAGAAAACTTAGGAAAAGAAACAAGAGAAATTGCATTCTGGAAAGATGGTGCAGTAGGTCAGAAATTTCTAGGTTCTCCAGATTTCCTCCACAAACAGAATGAAAATTACCATGAAATGAATATTAAACAACACAAAAAAAGGAGTAAAGCAGTTGTCCTCCTAAGACAACTTGAGAGAACCTCAGAAAAGACAGGCCATGTAGGAGCGAGCTGCTCTGTCACGTAGACTAGGCCTCAAAAAACTTCATCTCAAGTCTGATGTCATTCATGGCTACAAGAAATTTTACCTCAGGCACTTTCACCTCATAGCCTCAGGAGCCTTCATCTCACAAACATTTACCTTACACACTTTCACATAAGGAACTGCAGGCAGCTGAGTGGGGCCCACTGTTACTGAAAGCCAGGTCTAGTGGTGCTGACCAGAAGTGATCCTGGGCTGCAGCTGTGGGTGAGGAAGAGCAAACACACACGTGATGAGTGTGGTACTGCAAGGAACACCTTCGGGATGACGTGGCTGACGTGGTTGACGTGGCTGACGTGGCAGGAGGACCTAAACTGTGGTTTTAGAGAGAAGTCCCTGAGGGCAAGAGCCCAGGCAGAGGACCTGAGGCCTAGGGCAACATTACCCAAAATTGGGGATTAAAACTTAATAATAATAAGCTGCTAAAAACAAAATAAATTTTTAAAAATGAGTAAGCAAAGGAAAAAGAACTGAACCATAGATAGTTATTTTGTTGTAAAAGAAGATATGGGTTCATATTCAGAGGAAGACAGTGAGGTAAATAAAGCCACTCCTATCCCAAAGAGTAACGACAAATGGTCACAGGCCCAAAGAGAACTCTTGGAAGAACTTTAAAAGGAATTAAAAAATCAAATAAGAGAGATTGAGGAAAAATTAGAGAAAAAAATAAAAACAATCCAAGAAAATTATGAAAAGAAAGTTAACCAATTGGAAAAAGAGATACAAAATCTTACAGAAGAAATTAAGTCCCTGAATATCAGAACAGGGCAAGAGGAATTGTAATGGCAAACAAAGGAATCCTTAGGGCCTTGTTTCAGTTATTCAAGCATTTAGCACTTTGTTTGAGCCCCATCTTGTGATCTGTAGGTGGGAGGAACTTGCTGACATAACTGGAAAGGTGGAACAGGAAGGAGAACCACAACATAAAAGCAGGAACACAAACTGGAACAGAGCAGAGCTGAGAAAGAGAACACCTGTGGTGTCTGGCACTCTGTCTGTCTGTTGTGTCTGTGGTACTTTGTCAGATAGGAGCATTCTCTCTGTTGAATTGTGTTGATTTCACAGGCAGAAAGTGAATTGAGATGACAGTTCTGGCAATGTGTGTGAATGCTGTCATTCTGCTAAGCTTGATGTGTGTAGATGTTGTGGCTCTGTTAAGTTTTCTCCTCCTAGGAACAGAGACTTTGAAGGGTTTGAGGTGGACTGGTCACTGTGGGCTTTTAACTGGAACAGGAGTTGGAACAGCAGCTGGGAGCTGCCTATCTCTGAGTCCAGGTGACAGTTGGGTGAATTCAGACAAGAGCTGGGAATGTGGAAAAGAGGAACCATGGAGTTTGGAAGCCAGCCCCGAGTCAAAATGAAATGACCTTTCCTTGGGAACTTGGTGATGTCTGACAAGATCATGATTTACTGTGACCTAGGGGTGGGAGAACTTTGTACTTTGTATCCCTGAAGGAGGACTGAATTAAGGATGATTGGAAGCTAGTCTCCAATCAATAAGAAAGAAGACTTTCTGACTTATGAGATGAAGGCAATGTGACCTAGGGGTGGGAGACCTTTGTACTTTGTATCCCTTAAGGAGGACTGCTCCTTAAGGATGATTGAGTTAAGGACTTACTGAATATCTTTTGTTTAAAACTATGTGGCCACTTTGGTGATAAATAGTTATATCATTGTGAATATTCTATGTCGGTTTCTGTGAATGTTTTGTTTTAGTTTACTGCTGAATTAATAGAGAGTTCACTATATTATGTGATCAGAACCTTAGAGCTATTCACTGCAGCAGTCCTTTGGAGAGCTGCTCGTGTTTGGCTTAGCAGGAATCAAATGACATTATAAGACACCAAGAAACAATAAAACTAGAAAAAATACAAGAGAATCTGGAAAATCTCGTTAGAAAAATAAGAGATTTGGAGAACAGATTGAGAAGAGACAGTATAAGAATCATCAGACTATCTGAAAGTTATGATTAAAAAACAAAACCAGTCTGGATACAATATTACAAGAAATTATTAAGGAAAATTGCCCTGAAGTATTAGAACAAGAAGATAAAGCGGAAAGAGAAAAAATATACTGCTCACCACCAGGAAGAAAACTTACAGGAATGTTATAGCCAAGTTTCAAAATTCCCAGGTTAAGGAGAAAATATTGCAAGCAACAAGGAAAAAAAAAACAATTTACATACTGTGGAAAAACAGTCAAGATTTCACAAGATCTAGTTTCTACACTAAAAGTTCCATAGGTCTTGAACACCATATTCTAAAGAGGAAAGAAGCTCAGGTTGGGTCGAAGAATAATTTACCCAGCAAAACTGAGCATAATCCTGAATGGAAACAAAAAGGACATTTGACAAATTGAAAGACTTTTAGGTATCTGTAACAAAAAGACCAGAACTCAATGCAAAATTTGATAGAAAAGACCCAGAAGAAATATAAGGAAAATGTTAAAGATCAATCATAAGGCACTCATTAAGGAAAATCTGTTTATTAATGATGTAAGAACATTTTATTAGTATACTTAAAACTGTCATCATCACTAAGGTAGTTTGAAAGAAAGACTGGCTCTGAATTGTATATAAGATGATTCTAAAAAACAAAATTGGGTAGGATAAGATAAAAAGGAACAATTCTCTCATAAAAATGAAGTATGAAAGAAGAACTAATACAGAGGAAGCAGGTAGGCATGAAGGGCTGGTAATATTGGAAACTCATTCTCTTCTGGGTTAAAGAGGAAACAACATGAACATCTGGAGAGGCTTGGAAGTCTTCTGAACATTAAGAGAGGTGAGAAAACTGAGGGACAGGGTGAAGGAGGGACTCTTAGAAAAGGTGTGCAGATTAAGATTAGGAAAGAGGGGAGAGAAGATAGGAGACAGAATTTTAGAGGGGTTGGTAAAATAAGGAATAAGTGGGTAAGGGGAGAAGATAAAATAACAGGGATAGGGTAAAAAGAGAGGCTGAGAAGCAAAATAGTGAGTAATAAGGTGGAGAGAAATTCACAATAGTAATTATAATTTTGAATGTGAATGGGATGAACATAAAATGGACATGGATAGCAGAATGGATGAAAAATTAGAATCCAAAAATATGTTGTTTACAAAAAACACATTTAAGAATGAGAGATACACACAGATTAAAATGGAGGATTGGAATAGAATTTATTATGCTTCAGCTGATGCAAAAAAGGCAGGGCTAGCAGTTATGATTTCAGACAAAGTAATGGCTAAAAAAGATTAAAGTAAAAGCGGCAAACAGGGAACCTATATTTTTATAAAGGTTCCATAGGCAATGAAGCAATATCAATACTGAACTTATATGCCCCAAATACTATAGCATCTAAATTTTAAAAAGAAAAGTTAAATGAATTACAGGTATGATAATAGTAGGGAACTTTAATTTTTCTCTCTCAGAACTAGATAAATCTAATCAAACAACAAATAAGAAAGAAGTTAAGGAAGTGTATAGAATTTTAGATAAGGTAAATATGATAGATATCTTAAGAAAACTGAATGGAAATAGAAAGGAATACACCTTTTCCTCATGGTTCATGGTAACTTTACAAAGACTGACCATATATTAGTATATAAAAACTTTATAGTTAAAAGCAGAAATATTAAAAGTATCCTTTTAAGATAATAATGCAATGAAATTATATTTAATAAGGGACTATGGAAACATAGATTAAAAATAAATTAAAAATTAAACAACCTAATCTTAAAGAACAAATGGGTTAAAGAACAAATCATAGAAATGATCAATAATTTCTTTAAAGAGCATGACAATAATGAGATAACATATCAAAACCTATGGGATACAGCAAAAGCAATGATTAGAGGGAAATTTGTATTTCTAAATGTTCACATCAATAAAATGGAGAAAGAACAGACTGATGAATTGGGTATGCAATTAAAAAACTAGGAAAAGAACATATTAAAAAACCTCAGCTGAACACTAAATTGGAAATCCTAAAAATTTATGGTGAGATTAATAAAATGGAGAGTAAAAACAAAAACATTTAATTAATCAGTAAAACTAGAAGTTGATTTTATGAAAAAAAAACACCCCAAACAAAATAGATAAACAATTGGTTAATCTGATTAAAAAAGAAATCTAAATCACTGGCATCAAAAATGAAAAGGGTGAATATACCACTAATGAAGATGAATTAAAGCTATAATTGCTGTAGGAGCTATTTTGCCCAATTATATACTAATAAATTTAACAATTGAAATGGAAGAATATTTACAAAAATACAAATTGCCTAGGTTGGCAGAAGAGGAAATAAAATAACCAAATAGATCTATTTTAGAAAAAGAAATTGAACTGGTCATAAATTAGCTTCCTAAGAGATAAGAACCAGGACAAGATAGATTTGCAAGGGAAGTCTATTAAATATTTAAAGGTCCACTACTTCCAATACTAAATAAATTATCTGGAATAATAGGTAAAAAAGGGATCCTGCCAAACTCCTTTTATGAAACAAATATGATCCTGATACCTAAGCCAGTAAGAGTAAAAAAAGAGAAAATTATAGGTCAGTTTCATTAATAGATATGGATGCAAAAATCCTAAATATTAGCTAAAAGATTAAAACAATACATTACAAGGATTATACGTTATGATCAAGTGGGATTTATACCAGGAATGCAGAGATGGTTTAACATAAGGGAAACTATTAACTATTGATTACATCAATAATAAAAGATTTTTTAAAAATCGTATGATCATATCAACAGGTGCAGAAAAAGCTTTTGATAAAGTTCAATATTTATTTCTATTAAAACACTTGAAAGCATTGGTATAAATGGATTTTTCCTTAAATTGATAAAAAGCACTTATCTAAAACCATCTGCCAGCATTATTTGTAATGGGGATAAATTAGAAACCTTTCTGGTAAGATCAGGTATGAGGATGTCCACAGTCACCAATATTATTCAATATTGTACTGAAAATCCTAGCAGTAGGACTAAGAGAAGAAAAATAAATAGAAGGAATCAGAATATGGAAAGAGGTAATAAAACTATCTCTTTATACAGATGATAATATGATATACTTGGAAAATCCCAAAGATTCAACTAAAAAGTTAGTTGAAACAATAGTTTTAGCAAAGCATCAGGATATAAAGTAAATTCATATGAATCATCACCATTCCTATATATCACAAACAAAATCCTGCAAGAATAAATAGTAAAACATACTCCATATAAAATAACTGTAGACAGTATAAAATAACTGGCAGTACATCTGCCAAGACAAACCCAGGAAATATATAAACAAAATTGTAAAAAATGTATTATACAAATAACATCAGATTTAAATAACTAGAGAAATGTTAATTGTTCATGGGTAGACAGGGCCAATATGATGAAAATGACAATTTTAGGGAAACTAATTTATATATTCAATGCCATCCAAATTAAATTACTAAAAAATCATTTTACTGAATTAGAAAATAAAAGAAATTCATTTGGAAGAACAAAAAGTCAAGAATAACAAAGGAACTAATGGGGGGAAAATGTAAAGTAAGGAGGTTTAGCAGTACTAGATCTTAAACTACAGAAGGCAATAATTATCAAAACTATCTGGTACTGGCAAAGATATAGAAAGATAGATCAACTGAATAGAATAGACAAAAATTTTTTTTTTGTTTTTGCTTTAATTTAGTATTTTATTTCCCCCAATTACACGTAAAAACAATTTTCAACATTTGTTTTTAAAACTGAATTCAGGGGTGGCTAGGTGGCACAGTGAATAGAGTACTGGCCCTGGAGTCAGGAGGACCTGAGTTCAAATCCAGCCTCAGACACTTAACACAAAAACTAGCCGTGTGACCTTGGGCAAGTCACTTAACCCCAATTGCCCTCCAAAAAGAAAAAAAAAACTGAATTCAAATTCTCTTCCTCTCCACCCTCTTCATTGAGAAGGCAAGCAATTTTACATAGGCTGTATCAGTGTAGTCATACAAAACATATTTCCATATTAATCATGTTGTAAAAGAAAACACAGACCAAAATAAAATCCCAAGAAAAATAAAGTAAAAAAATTATGCTTTGATCTGTATTCAGATTCCATCAGTTCTTTCTCTGGGGATGAATAGCACTTTTTATACATCCTTCAGAGTTGTCTTGGATCATTTAGCTATACAACTTAAAGCTGCAAATACATATAATAACCTTGTATTTGACAAGTGTAAAGACCTAAAATTTTGGGGTGAGAATTCATTATTTGGTTAAAACTGTTGGGAAAATTTGAAAGCAGTATGGCAGAAACTGGACATAGACCAATATCTCACACTATTTGCCAAAATAAAGTCAAAATGAATACATAAACTAGATATAAAAAGAAATCTTACAAGAAAATTAGAACATGAAACATATTACTTAATAGGCTTATGTATGGATAGGCGAACAATTTATAAATAAACAAGAGATAGAGAACAAAATTAGGCATAAAATGGATAATTTTGATTAATTAAATTGAAAAGTTTTTGTACAAATAAAACAAATGTAGCTAAAATCAGAAGGAAAGCAGAAAATTTGGGGGAAATTTATAGACAGTAGCTCATTTAAATTTAAAATGCCAATTTAAACTATTAAATTTAAATTTAATTTAATTTAATTTTAAATTTAAGACTCGAGAGAGCACAAAGAATTCTTCAGAAGCCTTATGTTGTCGGGGAATAAACACTGAATGGGATCGAAATTCAAATTCTATCTCTGATACTCCCTTTGGATGCTATCTATCTGAAGTTGCTCTCTTTATGCATAGCCTTGACAGGATAGATGTAGCAGCAAGAACCCCCACATCCCCAGGGTGGCTGCCGACACCAGTTCTTAGATCTGCTTTTCTAAAGGAAAGCAACTCAAAATGGGCTAACAATCTTGCTTTAATCTATCAAACATATCATTTACCTAGTTCAGGGGAAAAGTCAGCACCCTGAACTACAGAGTATACAGACAGAAGTTACAAGAAAACAGAGAAACATTTCAAGCAGACAGGCTTCCAACTGTCTGACCATTACATACATCCATGCCTAGTCATAGTTACCAGAGAGGGAAGCATCAACATATGGGTTTTCAAAGCCAGGGGGCCCTCAACGGCTGCCCAGAGTCTCATCTGGTCAAATCACACAACACTTCTCACAGTGAGCCCCCAAACAAAGCCTCACATCAGCCTTCTCCAGGCTCAGAGAATGTGGCAACCCCCTTGACCCACTGCCCAATCACAAAGTGTCTCCGGAAAAACAAGCCTCCTGCCACAGGCCCCAGGTGCACTCAAGCCTATCAGAGGGCCCAGGGGCAGGGAAGAGCTTAAATTTACATTCCCATTACAATGGATTGTGACTGTGGAGGCACACTTCCAGCACACATTGTTCCACCCTCTAGGGAGTCTCATGAGGGAACTAACACAGAGACAAGTGAGACAAGAGGGAAGTGAAACATTTGTGCTGGGCTCATCATGACTGACAGAAGCAGCTAGAGTCCCAAGAGAAAGCACAGTCCAAATCTGGCTTTGACAGGAGCTGACAGTGTAGCAGGTTTCCCACATGCTGGTGTCCCTCTCCCAATGTGTTTAGGATATTTAGAAGTTAATTATGAACTGGAGCTAATGCTTCTGGGAGACACTGTGGGGAAAGCAGGGGAATGGTAGCCATTTGGGCACAGGTGCTAAGAGTGTTTGATGCCCGAGTCCAATATTTGTTATCCCTGTGCTATTCTATTTTTATTTAAAAAACTCTGCTTCAAAAAAACCAAACCAAACCAAACCAAACCTGTTCCAAAATCGTCCTCAATCTCATTAGCTTCAATTTATGTCAGTTTTATCAGGATTATACATCTTCCCCACTACACTGTGAACTCGAGAGCAGGGGCTGTCCCTTGCCTCGCCATGAAACTTAGGGACATGTCTGAGACATAGTAGGTGTTTAATAAATAATTGCTGACTTGAAGAAAGTCTAGGAAAGATCTCATATGGCACAGCCATATAGCCCTTCTGTGAATGCTTTCAAGAGAGTGGCACACCCTAAAGCTCTAAACACTGACTTCTTATAGGATCATAGATTTATCACAAGAAGGAAAATGAAAGGCCTTGGAGTTCAACCTCCCTCGTTTCAGAGATGGGGAAACTGAGGCTCAGAGGTTCATTAACATGTCCAGTATCACACTGGTGAAGAGTCTAAAAAAGAACTCCAATTCAGGTTTTCTTGTCCCCAAATTTAACACTCCCTGCTCTATAGCACATAAATACTTCTAATGATAACAGAACTCATTCACCTGCTTTCATCTCACTCACCTAGACAGAAGTTGGGTCTTTTGGCATCAGCATCCAGGATTCCTCAAAATTGGAGATCAAATCTTCTCTGAGAACTGGAATTCCTGGAAATGGGGAATAAGGAACAAATGAGAATGGAGAGAAATGTATCATTTACTCCCCTTTAAGGAGAGGGGGCATGCAACTGAGGACAACAGCATGGTTCCCAGGATGGTTGACATGGTATTTACTGTTGGGGAATTAGAAAATTCTGTCTTTGACTGCCCCCTTCACAGAAGGAGAGGCACACTCCATAGCTTCTATTATCTGGAAATTAGAGCCAAGTAGTAGTTCAGTGATGAAAGTCTTGGGCCTGAAGTCAGGATGACTTGAGTTCAAATTCAGACACTTAGTAGTTATGTGCTCCTGGGCAAATCATTTCACCTCTGTTTGCCTCAGTTTCCTCTGCTGTAAAATGGGGATAATAATACATCAAACTGTAATTACTGGATCAAGACATTACAAATGTTTGCATTCTAGCAGCATAGATGGTAGGTTCTTTGGAAACCCTGAATGTTTGGCATTTGAATCACAACTCATTTTGAAAACATCACGGACCATCACAAATGTTCTGCAAAAACAGACCTTATATGGCCTCTCACTGCAGTATTAATTCTCTGTTCTGATTTTTAATTTCTATTCTACTAATGTTATTGTTCTTCTATCTGAATTTTCAAAGGAACTGGTTCACAACCTAGTTGAATCATTCCATAGAGTTTCTGTGGGAATCTAGCCTATGTGCCAATGGTAGAAAAAAGAAAGTTATGTTTGAAAATACTTTTTTCCTTGCATTGGTTGTTTTGTACATAACATTGTTTAAAAAAAAACCCAAGGTAATATATTGAGCTGAATTTCAAGTACACTTACCATTTAATATACTACATGTCATTAGCTGATAGAAAAATAAATCTTTTATATAGTAGCTAGCTTAGTAGCATTTTGTTAGCTCATTTGTGGGCTAAGAACAAAAATTAAATTTCCATCTCTCAGGAGAGCTTGGAAAATTCTCTTGCCCAAAACCAAAAAGCAAAACTACCCAAGTCTCTTTAGAATCAGATGTCAAAGTGAAAACAAAAAGAATTCAACAATCAGCTCTAGAAAGAAACTCCAAAGTGAAAACTCATAGAACCATCACAGTCAAAACGTAGACCTTTAAGGTCAAAGAAAAAACATTGCAAACATCCAGAATGAACAAATTCAAACACTGAGGAGCCATATTTAGGATCACATAATTTAGCAAGGACTACTACAAAGTAGTAAAGACCTTGGAATGTTTTAGAAAACAAAGGATATTGGCTTACAATCAAGAACAACTTATCCACAAGAAAGAAAGAAATTCCAGTAAAGGGGGAAAATGGCTCTTGAATGAAACAGAGGGCTTCTGACCACTGCTAATGAAAAGGCCAAGATGTGGGAATTGTGGTAAGAAAGCAGAAAATTGTGTAAAAAAACCCTAAGACCTAAACAGGTAGGAAAATGCCTGGCTCTCCCAAACCCCCCAACTAACTTAAAATAATACCTCAAATTGAATTTTAGAGTGACAAAAATAATGAAAAGTCAGAGCAAAACAGTTGTCCAGCCTTAGAAAACTTAAGAGGATGTTAGGAAAGATCTGATCTACTGGGGTGGTAGTCTAACTAGGAGTGAAGTACAGATACTGCTGTATCAGCAAACAGCAAGCCTTGGGGGCAGCTGTGTTGGTGGCAGCCTGAGCTACAGGAACTGTCACCCAAAGGTGAAAGCTGGTGAAGGGAAAATTAGGGGACTTTCTACTGAAACTGGATGTGGGGCCCAGGTGTGCTGGCCAAATGTGGTTCTAAGCTGTGGCTATAGGTGAGCAGAAACAAGCACACATGGTACTGTTGAAGAACAGAGGTGGGTAGTAAATTTCTAGGATCATGGGGAATAAGGATTTGAGTGGCAGCATTGCAAAGGTTGAAGGGGACTAATCCCAGGTCAGGGGTGGAAAGGAGTACCTGAGGTCACTCATAAACAAAGACAGGAGCATGAAGAGCAGTGACCCACCTAACCTTGGATCATAGCATAGTGAAAGAACCAAAAAGGTCAAAGGTCCTAAGACATAGCTCTGAAAATAATAACACAAAAAATCTGAAGCCTGAGACATTATTCCTCACAATTTGGGAGGAGAAACCAACCTTAACAGGGAAGAAATAGGTGGATAAATTTTTTTTTTAATGAGTAAACAACAGAAATAGAACATGATCATAGATAGTTACTATTGTGATAGAAAAGATCAGGGTTCAAATTCAGAAGACAATGAAGTCAAAGAACAGCTACTTGTAAAACTTCAAAGAAAAATGTAAAATGGTCACAAGTCAAAGGGGGGACGTGGAAAGAATTTGTGGAAGAACTTTAAAAAAGCCTTTAAAAATCAGATACAGGTGAAAAATTGGGAAAATAAATAAGAGTAACACAAGAAAATTATAAACAAGTGGAAAAAAGAGATTAAAAAACTTACTAAAAAACAACTACTTAAAAATCTGAATTGGGCAAGGGGAAGCTAGTGACTCTATAAGGCATCAAGAAATAATAAAATAAAATAATAAGGATGAAAAATAGAAGAGAATATGAACTATCTCAGTGGAAGAACAAATGACTTAGTAAACAGATCAAGCAGAGATAATATAAGAATTGCTGAAAGTTATGATTAAAAAAAATAGAGTCTAGACATACTTCAAAAAATTATTCAGGAAATTTCCCTGAAGCTTTAGAACTAGAGAGTAAAATAGGAATTGAAAAAAGTCTACCAATTACCTCCTAAAAGAAATCCTGAAATGAAAATTCACAGGAACACTGTGGCTAAGTTTCAAAGCTCCCAGTTCAAAGACAAAACACTACAAATAACTAGAAAGAAATAATTCAAATAGTGTGGAGCTACAGTCAGGATAACATAAGATTTAGCAGCTTCTACATTAAAATTCTGAAGGGCATGGAATATGATATTTTGAAGAACAAAGGAGCTGGGTTTGTAACCAAGAATAACTTAACCAGAAAAATTGAGTGTAATCCTGTAAGAGAAAAAATGAATAATTAATTAATTAAGACTTCCAGACATTCTTGCAGAAAAGACTAGAGTTGAACAGAAAATCTGACTTTAAACACAAGGATAAGGAGAAACATAAGAAGGTAAACATGAAAGACTAATCACAAGGGATTTAATAAGGTTAAATAGTTTATTGTCTTACATGTGAAAATGATATTTATATCTCTTATGAATATTATCATTAGGGGCGGCTAGGTGACACAGTGAATAGAGCACTGGCCCTGGAGTCACAAGGACCTGAATTCAAATCTGGCCTCAGACACTTGACACACTTACTAGCCGTGTAACCGTGGGCAAGTCACTTTACCCCAACTGCCCTTCCTCCCCTGCAAAAAACATAAAAGAAGAATATTATTATTAGGGGTGGCTAGGTGGAACAGGGAATAGAGCACCAGTCCTGGAGTCAGGAGGATCTGAGTTCAAATCTGTCCTCAGACACTTAACAGGAAAACTAGTCATGTAACTTTGAGTAAGTCATTTAACCCCAATTGCCCTCCAAAAAGCAAAACAAAAAACCAACCAAGCAAAAAAAGAATATTATCATTATTGAGGTAGTTAGAAAGAGTGTACATAGATAGAAAGGTTGGGTTTGTGTTATGATGGGATGATCCTAAAAATAAAACTTGGATGGAGAGAGGTAAGATGGAACAAATTGTCTCACACAAGAGAGGTGTGAATGGAAGAACTTTTACAGTGGAGTGTAAGTTGGAGTAGACAGTTGGCAGTGTGGGAAACTTATTCTTATATCAGAACTGGGTAAAAGAGGGAATAACATATACAGTTAGCTGTTATAAAAGTTTTAACTTATAGAGAAATAGGAGGGCATGGAGAAAGGATAAGGGAGCCCCTCTTAGAAGAGTGTACAGATTAGGGAGGCAGTGGTCAGAAGAAAACTAGACTTCTGAGGAGGAATAGGGTTAAAAAGAGAAGGATAAACAATGGGGAAAATAGGATTGAGGGAAATAAACAAGTAACAATTATAATTATATTATGTAATTTATATTATAATAATTATAACTTTGAATGTGAATGGGATAAATTTGCCAATAAAACAGAAATGGATAGCAGAATGGATCAAAACCCAGAAACTAACTGTATGTTTATAAAAGAAACACATTAAAAAATGAAACTCATAGAATAAAAATAAAGGGCTGGAGTAGAATTTTTTATGCTTCTGCTGATATAAAAAAAAGCAGAAGCAGCAATCATGACCTCAGACAAAAAGACTAAAATAAATTTAATTAAGAGATAAGCAGGGAAACTCTATTATGTTAAAAGGTACCACAGAAAATGAAGTAATATCAGTACAAACACATAGGCACCAAATGAGATAGCACCCAGATTTTTAAAGGAACAAGTAAATGAATTGTAGGTGGAAATAGACAGCAAAATCATAATAGTGGGATACTTCAATTTTCACATCTCAGAACTAGATAAATTTAACCAAAAAATAAATAAGAAAGAATTCAGGAAGATGGATTCTTAGATAGGATAGATAGGATAGGTATCTGGAGAGAACTGAATAGGAATAGAAAGGAATATATCTTTTTCTTAGCAGTATATCACATCTTTGCAAAAACTGACCATATATTAGGGCATAAAAAAACTTATAGTCAAATGCAGTAATATTAACTGCATCCTTTTCAGATCATAATGCAATAAAAAAGTTACATTTAATAAGGGACCTTGGGTTAAAAATTAATTGGATACCAAATAAACTAATTTTTAAAAAATGTTTGTGGTCAAAGAACAAATCATATAAATAATCAATAATTTCATTAAAGAGAATAATAACAATGATATGACATCTTAAAACTTGTGGAATGCAGCCAAAACAATACTTAGGTGAAAATTTATATCTCTAAATGTGTACGTCAATAAAAGACAGAAAAAAAGATCAAATAATTGGGCATGCAACTAAAAAAACTAAAAAAAGAACAAATTAAACATTGCCAATTAAACACCAAGTTGGAGATCCTGAAAATTAGAGGTGAGGGTAATAAAAGTGAAGTAAGAATAACACTGAATTAATAAACAAAATTAGGAGCTGGTTTTATGGGAAGAAAAACAATAAAATATACAACTTTTTTTTAAGGCAGAAGAAAACCTGATCACTAGTATAGAAAACAAAAGGTATGATTGCACCACTAATGAAGATAGAATTAAAGTAGTCAGTAAGAGTTATTTTGTCCAATTTTATGCCAAGAAATTTAACAATCTAAATAAAATGGAAGAAAATATACAAAAATACAAACTACTTGGATTAACAGAGTAGGAAATAGAATATTTAATTAAACCTATTATAGAAAAAGAAATTGAATAGGTCATAAATATACTTCCTAAGAAAAAAGCATCAGGACCAGATGAACTGGCAAATGAAATCTTCCAAACATTGAGAGATCAACTAATTCCACTATTAAATAATTTATTTGGAATAATAAGCAAAGGAATCTTGCCAATCTCCTTTTATAAAACAGATATGGTACTGACAGCTAAACCAGGAAAAATGAAAACAGAGAAAGATAATTATAAACCAATTTCACTAAAGAATATTGGTGCCAAAATCCTAAATAAAATACTAGCTAGGAGACTACAAAAAGATATGGCAAAGATTATACACTGTGACCAAGTGAGATTTATACCAAGAATGCAGGGCTAGCTCAATATAATGAAAACTATTAATATGTGATCATATCAATAACAAAATCAACAAAAATCATATGATTCAATGCATGAAAAGCTTTTGACAAAATACAACACTCGAGCTTGTTAAAAAACACTTGCAAAACATAGGTATAAATGGATTTGTCCTTAAAATAAAAAGCACCTCCCTAAAACCATCAGCAAGCATTATCTGTAACAAGGATGAGCTAGAAGCCTTCCCAAAAGGATCAGGAGTGAAACAAAGATGCCCATTATCACCACTATTATTTAGTACGGTACTAGAAATGCTAGCAATGGAAATTAGAAAAAGAAATCAAAGGAATTAGAATGGGAAATGAAAAAATAAAACTATCTTTTTTTTGTAGATGATATGATGATATACTTGGAAAATCCTGGAGATTCAACTAAAATTTTAGTTGAAACAATAATTATTAGTAAAATAGCAGAATATAAAATAAACTCACATAAATGATCAGCATTTCTATGTATTATCACCAAAGCTCTGCCAGACAGTATGGGATATTTCATTTTAAATAATCACAGACAATACTTGGAAGTATAGCTTCAGAGACAAACCCAAGACCTATATGAACATAATTATAAGAAATTTTTTTCTTTTTGGAGGGCAGTTGGGGTTAAGCGACTTGCCCAAAGTCACATGGCTAGTGTGTGTCAAGTGTCTGAGGCTGGATTTGAACTCAGGTCCTCCTGACTCCAGGGCCGATTCTCTATTCACTGTGCCACCTAGCTGCCCCTACAAGACATTTTTATACAAATAAAGTCAGATTTAAATAATTGAAGAAATATTGTTATATTGGGCTGAACCAATGTAACAAAAATAATAAATCTACCTAAACTAATCCACATATTCAGTACCATCCCTAGTAAACTACCAAAAATCATTTTATTGAACTAAATAACAAAACTCATTTTGAAGAACAAAAGGTCAAGAATATCAAAGGAATTAGTGGGGAAAAATGTAAAGGAAGGAGGTCTAGCAGTATCAGATCTAAAGCTGTAGTATCAGGTGGTAATTATCAAAACTATCTGGTATTAAGAAATAAGAACAGTACAATGGAGAGGATGTGCATTTTGTTGTTTGGTTGTTTCAGGTGCACCCCATTCTTCACAACCCCATTTTGAGATTTTCTTGGCAAAGATACCAGAGTGGTTTGCCATTCCCTTGTCCAACTCATTTTACTGAGGAGGAACTGAGGCAAACAGGATTAAGTGACTTGTCTGCAGTCACACAGCTAGTAAGTGCTTGAAGTCAGATTTGAATTTATGAAGACAAGTATTCCTGATTCCAAGCTCAGTGCTCTACCCAATCTGCTACTTAACTGTCCTCATTTCCTGTTGTTGAGTGGTTTTCAGTTACGTCCAGCTCTTCGCAAAGCCATTTGGGTTTTTTTTTGGGCAAAGAGATTGGAGGGATTTGCCATTTCCTTCTCCAGCTCATTTTATAATGAGAAACAGAGGTAACAGGGTTAAATGGCTTTCCCAGGGTCACAGAGCTAGTTAGTGTCTGAGGCTGGATTTGAACTCAAGAAAATGAGTCTTCTAGACTCAGAGACTGGCATTCTATCCACCGTGCCACCTAGCTGTCCCAGGTATATAATATACCATAGTATGGTAACCTTGTGTTTGATAAACACAAAGATCTAAGATTTTGATATAAGAACTCACTACTTGGTAAAAATTGCTAGGAAAACTGGAAGGCAGTCTGGCGGAAACTAGGTGTGGACCAATATCTTACCCTGTTTACCAAGATAAGGTTGAAATGAATACATGACCTAGTCATAAAGGGAGATACCATAAATAAATTAGAGGAACATGGAACACATGTCAGATTTATGGATGAGAAGAATTTATGAATAACCAAGAGAAAGAGGGCATTGTAAAATGCAATATGGATAAATGGTCAAAGGATATGAACAATTTTTGAAAGAAATCAAAGCTATATATAATCATATAAAATGCTTTAAAATATCATTGATTAGTAACATGCTAACTAAAACAGCTCTGAGTTACCATCTCACACCTATCAGATTGGCTAAAATGATAGAAGTGACAAATGCAAATGTTGGAGGCAACATGGAAAAATTGGGACGTTAATGGAATTGTAAACTGATTCAACCATTTTGGAGAGCAATTTGGAATTATGCCCAGTTATAAAACTCATGTAGAAAGGTTCTACTAATCCACTAGTACCACTATTATTTCTTTTTCCAAGACAATCAGAAAAAAGGGAAAATAACCTTTATGTTATAGCAGCTCTCTGTGTGGTAGCAAAAAAATTGTAAATTGAAAGGATGCCCATCAATTAGAAATGGATGAATAAGCTGTGGTATATTATTGCAATGGAATAGTAATGTACTGTAAGAAATGGTAAGAAGATTAGATTTAGAAAAACATGGAAACGCATGAAATAAGAGTGAATTTAGCAGTACCAAGAGGATGTGGTATTCAGTAACAGCAATGTTATTTAAAGATAAACTGAACGACTGAGCTATTTTGAGCAATATATCATTAAAATCAACTACAAAGAACCAACCCAAATAAACTACCAAAAATCATTTTATTGAGCTAGATAAAATAACAAAATTCATTTTGAAGAACAAAAGGTCAAGAATATCAAAGGAATTAGTGGGGAAAAATGTAAAGGAAGGAGGTCTAGCAGTATCAGATCTAGAACTGTAGTATAAGGCGGTAATTATCAAAACTATCTGGTGTTAAGGAATAAACAGTACAATGGAGAAGAAAATATAATCCTTCTCCAGAAAATGATGTGTGGAGGTATGCATTGTATTGTTCCATATAGACAGAGACATGCATACATATGTAGATATAGGCTACTCTGTCAATCTGTCTATCTATCTATATGTCAAATGTTGGCCTTCTCTGATGCAGTGCTGGAATGGACAGAGGAAGACAACTCAGAACTCACAATGTGATATAAAAATAAATTTTAAAAAATGAAAAGCCCAGGGCAGCATAGAAACTTTGAAGTTCAGGTTGGAGTCAAGAGAAATATAAAAAGGAAATACAAATAAAAAAATAAGTGACTAAACAAGGAGGAACTTCTGACATTTTAATATAGAGATGATACATGTATCCCCTCTGAATCCTATCACTGGGGATGATAAGAATAATTATACAAAAGTTCAAGTGTGTGCCTTCAAAACTGGTGAAAATGACAAAAAGAAAACCATTAATATTTGAATATTTTTAATTTTGAAATTCACAAACATGAAACAGAAGTACTTTATACACACCATAAAACAGAAAAAGAAGATTATATATTAAGTTCTACTGTTAGAGCTGAACTTTCTTGAGTAATCAAAATTCAACATGGAATTTTCAAAGCTATCCTCATTCTTTTTTTTTTTTAAGAAATTGGGGTTAAGTAACTTGCTCAAGGTTACACGGCCAGTTATTTCTGGGTGTGGTAGTAAGTATCTGAGCCCAGATTCGATCCCAGGTCATCCCGACTCTGGGGCCGGTGCTCTTACTCACTGAACCACCTGGCCGCCCCTAAGCAATTGAGGTTAATTAATTTTTTCAAGGTTACATGGCCAGATGTTTCTGGGTTGGTGCTAAGTGTCTGAGCCCAGTTTAGATCCCAGGTCATCCCGACTCTGGGGCCAGTGCTCTTAGTCACTGTGCTACCTGGCCGCCCCTATCCTCATTCTTTATGGACTTTATCCTGTTCTACTGCATGCATTTTAAAAATCCATCATTTGCCTTTCCTTTTTTTTGAAATGGGAGAAGGGCAATCTTATTCCTACTCTCCTTCACTGCCATCCTCTCCTATCCAACCTTGAAAAAAAATGTCAGGAAAGAAGTCAACCAAAATTAATTCCACCACAGTTCACATCCCCCAAAAGTACTTTATTCTATAGCCTATATCCATCACCTTTCATTGAGAAGGTGGAGGTGCAGCCCTTGATAAATGCTCTGCAATATGGCTGCTCACTACAATAATCAGAATTGTGACACTTTCCACCTTATTAGCCTTTACAATATTGTTATTATCAATTAGTTCCACAATTTTACTCACTTAACACTGCTTTAATTCATACAGTTCTTACCACTTTCACTGAAATTGTCTGTTTCATGGCATATTTGTGTTCTACTCCATTCATACACCAAGATTAAAGCATGTCACACCTTAGTTTCCAGCCCTTTGTCATAACAAAGGGAGATGTTATATTTTGGTACACCTGAGTCCTTTTCCTCTTTTCTCTAAGGGAGAATGCCCTCCAGTGGTATCACAGACTCAAAGGGTATACACAGTTCAATGATTTTTTTTACCTTCACATCTTCACCAACAATAAATTAATGCATGTGTCTGTTATCTCAGAGTCTTTCCAATGTCGATCATTTTCTTATCCCCTTTGCCAACTGCATGAGTGGAACATGAGAGCTGATCTAACTCCATTTATCTAATTATTAGTGATTTGAAGCTTTTTTCTTGATTGTTTAACTTAATCTTATTTTTAAATTAACAAATATTTTCTGTCCCTGGGACCTGAGCTCCCATAGGTGAAAAAGTACAAAATTCTTATACTAAATACCCAATCAATAAAAATAAATCCCCCCAATAGTTGATTCTTATTTTCTTATCATCTTTAACAATCTTAGAATTTTTCTAATTATCAGTGATTTGCATTAGTGTTTATAGATGTGGAACATATTTTTATTGTTTATATTTTTTATTTCTTCCTCTGAAAATTACCCGTTTATACTTGTTGACCTTATTCTACAGTTTCCATTCTTTATACACCTGTATAATTTCTATCTGTTCTTTATATGCCTTAGATGTGAAGCCTTTATCAGGGAAATTTTCTGCAAAGATTTTTCACAGTTAATTGCCACATTTACATTTTAGATGCAATTGGGTTATTTTTTTTAATATGATGAAAATGGCTTACTACATTTTCTTTGTCCCTTGTTTAGTGATGAACTTATTCTCTATCCAAAACTGAAAAGCATATCTTCTTCACAGTTCTTCCAGTATATTTGACATCTTTTTAAACTAAGTCACGTATCCTCTAGGGTTAACCTTTAGGGTTAGTGTGAGAGGTTGGTCCAAACCTAGTTTCTGCCAGATTGCTTTCCAATGTGTGTGTGTATGTATATATATGTATATGTATATATTTAGCATTTTGCAGTGATTAATAAATCCTGGACCCATAGTTGGGGGTCTTTAGATTTATCAAACCCATGGCTAGTCTTTTTTGTGTACCTGACATTCAATTTCTCAACCTTATTTTTATGTAGTTTCTCCTTTCCCCAAAATACAGAGCTAGAGAGAATATGAAACAGGATTTGAACCCATCTTTCTGATTCAAAACCTAATGCCCCCTATCTGTTACAATTATTACCTTTCTCTTTCTGAATATCAATTTGAATTAAAAGTGCCTAAACTGTCCATATATTTTAGCCCACTAAGTCTACTATAAGAATTACAGCCCATGAAATAATAGCTTGCTTTTGATTGTGATTTAATACTTGCAAAGCTCTGTATTGTCTCATTTGTTCCTCATATCAACCCTAAGGGGTAGATGCTATTATTAGCCTCATTCTACAGATGGGGAAAATCAGGTAGGAATAAGTTAAGTGACTTGTCCAGAGTCACACAGCTTTACAGTAAGTGTCATAGAGTGAATCTGAACTCAGGACCTGTGGCTTCAGGCACAGCATACTATCCACTATGTCACCTAATTATTCAAAGCAATCATTACAGAAATGAATATCCAATAGATACCTAAATATTGATACCAGGACATTTAGTGCCACTGGAGAGCAGGAAACAAAATGAATACTAAATTGATTAGGGACTTGCTGAAGAAATTATGGTACATGAAAGCTATGGAACATTATTGAGGAATAATAATAAATAGGATTTTAAAAGAAAAATTCATTATATTTACAGGGATTTATGAACAGCGTGATATATGGGATGTCTAACAAAGTCTATACTGTAAGAGGCCTTACCTCATTACTTAGATCCATAAGTTTTATCTCCAGGATGATTTCTCCAAAGTATATTCAACTTTGAGCTCTATATAAAGGCCTTGACATTGACAAAAAGCATTGCTTTTATAAGCCTTCTTTCCAGTATGAATATCCTCATGTCTAGTGATCATTGAGCAAATTCGTAAGGCTTCTCCTCACCATGAAACCTTTGATGTAAAGTGAGAGATGATCTCTGGCTGAAGGTCTTCCCCCATTGCATCCATATAGGGCATCTACCCAGAATAAATTTTCTGATGTTTAACAAGCTGTGTACTCATTTGAATGTCTTTACTCATTCACTACAACGATAAAATTCATATTTAATAGCAATTCTTGGATGGGAAATAAGGGATGACTGTTACTTTAAGGCTTTTTACCACACTGATCATATTCATGAGGTTTCTTTCAAGTGTGCATTTTTTGATGTTTACCAAGACAGGAGCTGGATCTGAAAGCCTTTCCACATTGACTACATTCATAAGGTTTTTCTCCAGAGTGAATTCTTTGATGTTCAACAAGAATGGATCTTATTCTGAAAGCCTTTCCACACTGATGACATTCATAAGGTTTCTCTCCAGTGTGGATTCTCTGATGTGCAACAAGTTTGGAGTTCTCTGTGAAAGCCTTTCCACACTGATTACATGCATAAGGTTTTTCTCCAGTGTGGATTCTCAAATGGTTAGCAAGGTTGGCCCTATATGGGAAAGCCTTTCCACACTGAGTACACTCATAAGGTTTTTCTCCAGTGTGAACTCTAAGATGCACAGCTAGTTTGGAGGTCTGTGTGAAAGTCTTTCCACACTGATTACATTTATAAGTTTTCTCTCCAGTGTGGATTCTTTGGTGTGCAATAAGGGAAGCATGTTCATGAAAAACTTTACCACATTCATGACATTTGTGAGATTTCTCTCCATGGAGGATTTTCTGATTCTTAGCAAGCTCAAAGTGGCATTTCAAAGCCTTTTCACATTGGTTATATTCATAAGATTTCTTAGCAGCATGGATTTTCTGATGTTTAGCAAGACAGGAGCTGGATATGAAAGCCTTTTGACATTGTTTACATTCATAAGGTTTCTCTCCAGTGTGAATTCTCTGATGTTCAACAAGAATTGATTTTGTTCGGAAAGTCTTTCCACACTGTTTACAACCATAAGGTTTCTTCCCAGTGTGAATTCTCTGATGTTCAAGAAGACTTGATTTTCTTTTGAAAGTCTTTCCACATTGATTACAAGCATAAAGTTTCTCTCCAGTGTGGATTCTATGATGAAGATCAAGACTGGATCTTGTTCTGAAAGTCTTTCCACATTGATTACATTCATAGGGTTTTTCTCCAGTATGAATTCGTTGATGTACATGAAGACTGGATCTTGTTCTGAAATTCTTTCCACACTGATTACATTCATATGGTTTCTCTCCAGTGTGGATTCTCTGATGTCGAGCAAGACTATAGTTCTGTGTGAAAGTCTTCCCACATTGATTACATTCATAAGGTTTCTCTCCATTGTGGATTCTCTGATGTTTCAAAAGATTGTTGTTCTGTGTGAAAGCCTTTCCACATTGATTACATTTATATGGTTTCTCTCCACTGTGGATTCTCTGATGTATACCAAGACTGGACCTATTTGTGAAAGCCTGTCTACATTGATTACATTCATAACTTTTCCCTGCAGTGTGGATTTTATGAGAGTCAATGAGCTTTGAGTTCTGGCTGAAGGCCTTCCCACTTTCATTCTCTACATAAGTCATTTCACCAATATAACTTTTCTGATTTCTAATGAGGTTTGGACTCAAGCTGGATGCCATTTCCTGTTGATATATTTGCATTTTAGGAGGCTTTTCAGAAGACTGAATAAGCCCAACCTTTTCAGTAAAGCATTCCCTACCTTCATTATACTGAAAACACATATTTCTTGAGGCCATTTTCTTATACCGGATTAGTGCTGAACATTGTCTGAAACCCTTTCCATCTTTATCAAGTTTACAGTAACTATTTTGATTCTTCTCCCTCTTGATATCTGAGTCACAGGTTTCTCTCAAACTGAAGTCACAGGGACCACCACTTGTCAATCCTCGCAGGTGAGATTCTTCTACAGAAATGTTCAGCCCTGCATTAGTCTCCTTCACTTCAAACCTGGTCTCTGCATCTGAATGAAAGAAAGAAACATATTTACAGACACACAGGCATATAAATAAATCCTGTTCCCTCCATGGGAAGAAAGTAAACTGACATATTCTTTCTCCTCAGTCAAAAAGAAGAGTTTTGAAACTTAATAGATAGAATCAATTAATTGAAAATGCCATTAGCTCACATCTATAGGATGATTTAATTTGTGAAGAGCTTCATAAACAATAACATTGGATCCTCAGAAAAAATCTGTGACACAGGCAGAGTGGGATTCTCATTACACTTTGAACTCAAGCCATGAGCTCAGAATAGCCAAGTCACATGACCAATATCCCTGCAGGTAAAATTAGAATTCAAACCCTGAGAGTGAACATGCACTTTTCCCAGCACTAAATGACCAATTGTGAAGTTCAAAGTAATGCTACTTTGTAGCTGATTCTATATCGTATTGATTCCATATTGTAATTAACTCTGTATCTGCTTAAGCCCCCTTTCTTTTTCTTTTTCTTTTTTTTTTTTTGCTTTTTGGAGGGGGGAAGGCAGGACAATTGGGGTTAGGTGACTTGCCCAAGGTCACACAGCTAGTAAGTGTTAAGTGTCTGAGTCCAGATTTGAATTCAGGTCATACTAACTCCAGGGATGTTGCTCTATTCACTGCACCACCTAGCTGCCCCTTAAGCCCCCTTTCTATGTCCTTTAGTTAAGTTCAAGAATTTAGCTTTCCTTTCTGAGCTAATTTAAAAGTCAGCCTAATAAAAAGTCACTGTAATTAAAAGGAAAGGACTGTCATCTTCTATACCATTAGCTCTTTGGTAATTAAGGCACCTGATATTTAAGTTCTAAAGCTAGCTCTCAGAGATATATTTTCCCTGAACTGTCCTTGTACCATTAAGGAAAACTGTCATCTCCCTAACAAACCTTCTAGGCACCAGGGAGCCCTCTGTGATCCATTAGCAAAGATTACACTATGCAAATGGATCACATAAATCAATCAGTATTTCTTACTGACAGAGGGAAGTGGTCAATAGTCCCACATGGGTACTAGCCAATCTTCCTTAGGAAATCTAAATCATAATGTTCTTGCCCCCTTGAGGAGGGCAGATATACCACCAATCATATTGTATGATGTTATTTGCTTTCTTGTACTTTACAAAACTATAGAAAAGCTAGTAAATGCCACCTCAGGTCTTTCTGATCATTGGGAGAGGCCACTGAACCAATTTATCGAGTTCAGAACTTTGTCTCTCAGTTTATATCAATTTTCAAATGTAACACTTTCTACATTTCACTTCCTCCCTTCACTCAAATGTTGATTTTGCTTTTTATTTTGTTGTATGTGGGTAAGTTATCTGCTTTTCTATATGGCCCGGTTTTGATGCACAATCCCTTGGTCATCCTTTGTAAATTTCACATATTAAGCTGGGGTGACCTTTTTTTACATTTTTCACTTGTATTAATTTTTAGAGTTATATTCAACTGTTCTCACATCCTATTCAGATCCATAGATATCATGCCCTTTGCTGAACTTAAGCTAAAAATTTCTATTTCATTATCTACCAAATCTTGAAGCATAACATATTTTCCCTGGTGATCCTTTTAAATTTTATTTTTTCTGTCTCCATGTCTGAGATCGTATCAAAACTGCTATTAATCCTTGAGCAGCACTTCCCATTTAGTGGCTCATTCACATATTAGGGGATCGTGACTATGGTCTAAGGGATTTGAGCTAACAAGTTCCTTACTGGCACAGTACACAGTGAATGATTGCACAGGATTGTGCAGTATGGCGCGCCCTCATCAGAGAAGGCGCGATGTACGATGAGGAAAGCAGAATAGCAATAGCTCAAAGGAAAAGCAAGATGCAGAAAGAAAGTGAAGGGAATAGAATAGGCAAAGAAGAAACCGAGTTCTCGCTCTTCGCAGACGATACGATGATATAGAGAATCAAGTAAAAACTACTTTAAATAATAAACAACTTCAGCAAAGCTGCAGGATATAAAATAACAAAGTCCAACAGCAAGAGATAGAAATTCCATTTAAAGTTGCTTTAGAGGGGCGGCTAGGTGGCACCAGCCCTGGAGTCAGGAGGACCCAAGTTCCGTTCTGGCCTCAGACACTTAACACCCACACAAAAAAACTAGCAGTGTGACCTTGGGCAAGTCACTTAACCCCAAATGCCCTCCAAAAAAAGAATATCAAGGGAATTAATGAAAAGAAATGCTAGGGGAGGTGGCCTAACCATATCAGATCTTAAATTGTTTTATAAAGCAGCAAACATCAAAACCACTTGATATTGGCTAAGAAATAGAGTTGTATGGGGCAGCTAGGTGGCGCAGTGAATACAGCACTGGCCCTGGAGTCAGGAGTACCTGAGTTCAAATACAGCCTCAGACACTTAACACACAAAAAAAATTAGCCTGATAAACCCAAAGACTCCAGCTTCAGGATAGGAACTCACTATTTGAGGGTATCTCAGAGTAGGGGGGAAGGGGATGAGAGGGGGAATGATGGAGGGGAGGGCAGGTTGGGGGGTGGAGGGAGGTTAGAAGCACACACTTTTGAAAAGGGACAGGGTCAAAGTAGAGAATAGAACAACTGGGGGCAGGATAGGATGGAGGGAAATATGGTCAGTCTTTTACATAGTGGATACACTATGGAAATGTTTTGCGTAGCTACATGTGTATGACCTATATTGAATTGCCTATCTTCCTAGTAAGGGTGGGTGACAAGGGAGGAAGGAAAAGAATGTGGAATTCAAAATTTTAAAATCAAATGTTTAAAAAAATTACACACACACATATGTGTATATATATATATGTGTGTATATATATATCACTTGTTTTTTTAACATGTAACTGGGAAATAAGATATACAGGCACTGGGGTATAGAGATCCATCTTGCCCTACTGGAAAGTTAGAGGGGGAATGGGGTAGGATATGAGAGAGAGCAGATTGGGGGAGGGGGTATACAGTGGGATTGCTCTTTTGGGGTGGTGGGTAGGGGAAAGACGGGGAGAAAATTTGTAACTCAAAATCTTGTGGAAATGAATGATATAAACTAAAAAGAAACATAAAATTTAATTTAAAAAAAAGAACTCACTATTTGAGAAAAACTGGAAAATAGTATGGCAGAAGCTGAGCACTGATCAACATCTGACACTGTATACCAAAATAGTTCAAATGGGTACATAATTAAGATATAAAGGCTGATACTATAAACAAATTAAGGGAACAAAGAAGAGTTTATTTGTCAGATTTATGGAGAACAAAGAAATTTATGACCAAACAAGAGATGGAAAACATTATGAAATACAAAATGAATAATTTTGATTATATTAAATTGCAAAGTTTTGGGGTGGCTAGGTGGTTCAGTGAATAGAGCACTGGCCCTGGAGTCAGGAGGACCTGAGTTCAAATTCGACCTCAGATACTTAATATAAAACTAGACATGTGACCTTGGGCAAGTCACTTAACCCCAATTGCCCTCCCTTCCCCTCTCCAAAAAGAAAAAAAAAAAGAAAAGTTTTTGCACAAACAAAGCCAATGCAACCAAGATTAGGAGGGAAGCAGAAAACTGGGAAAGAATCTTTACAACTAGTGTCTCTGATAACGGCCTCATTTCTAAAATATACAGAGAACTGAGTCAAATTTACAAAAATACAAGTCATTCCCCAATTGATAAATGGTCAAAGGATATGAACAGGCAGTTTTCAGAGGAAGAAATTAAAGCTATCGATAGTCATATGAAAAAATGCTCTAAATCACTACCGATTAGAGAGATGAAAAATCAAAACAACTCTGAGGTACCACATCACACCTATCAGACTGGCTAACATGACAAAACAGGGAAATGATAAATGTTGGAGAAAATGGGAAAGTTGTGACACTAATTCATTGTTGGTGGAGCTATGAGCTGATCCAACCATTCTGAAGAGAAATTTGGAACTGTGCCCAAAGGGTTATAAAAATGTGCATACCCTTTGACCCAGCAATATCACTTCTAGGGCTGTAACCCAAAGAGAGATCATAAAAATGGAAAAAGGACCCACATGTACAAAAATATTTATAGCAGTTTTCTTTGTGATGGCCTAGAACTAGAAATTGAGGGGATGCCCATCAATTGGGGAATAGCTGAACAAGCTGTGGTATATGAATTTAATGGAATACTATCATGCTATAAGAAACGATGAACAGGCAGACTTCAGAAAAACCTGGAAAGATTTATATGAACTGATGCTAAGTGAAGTGAGCAGAACTAGGACAACACTGTACACAGTAACAGCCACAGTGCTTGATGACTGACTTTGATAGACTTAGCCCTTCTCAGCAATGCAAGGTCCTAAAACAATTTCAAAGGACTCATGATGGAAAATGCCATCTACATCCAGAGAAAGAACTACGGAGTCAGAATACAGAGCAAAGCAGACTATTTTCTTTTTTTGTTTTGTTTTTTCTTTCTCACGATTTCTACCATTCATGATAATTCTTCTATACAACATGAATAATGTGAAAATATGTTTAATAGGAATGTATATGGTATATCAGATTGCAGGCCATCTAGGGGAGAGAGGGAGAAAGGAGGGGGAAAAATGTAAAACTCATGGAAGTAAATGACAAAAACTGAAAATAAATAAATTTTAAAAAAGAGAAGTGAAATGCACCAATTTAGAGAATCGACCCCCATGTTCATAAGGACTCTCTGTGCCTGACCATGGGTGGTAGGCGTTCCAAGCTCACACTGGTCTGATCAGCCACAGTCAGACACACTGTAATTCGCCTCCAGCATAGTGACGTCATTTTGGTCCTCTTTGAGAGTGAAGGACAATAACCAAGAGGCTCGTGACTATGGTCTAAGGGATTTGAGCTACAAAACTCTTCTAACATCACCTTAAGCAATAAGTGCCCGATTTGGTTACAATATATTTTTCCTCTGGGACAATAAGCATGTACGTGTTTGAAATACAAGAGGTTTCTTTATTCAGTGATTCCAAATAGTCATGATCAGGCATAAATGATTTTGGTATTTATGTAGTGATTATACCAGAACTCTGACCCCTTTCCAATATAATCTGTTTTGGGGGTGGGTAGGTGGCACAGTGGATGGAGTCAGGAGGACCTGGGTTCAGATCCAGCCTCAGATACACTTGCTAGTCATGCGACCTTGGGCAGGTCACAACCCTAACTGCCCTGCCTTTCTCCCTCCAAAGAGAAAAAAAAGAAGGAAAAAACAAAACAAAATATAATCTGTTTCTTGATCCATCAGCAAATGGTTTCCAAACTTCCAGAAAGGTCTGACATTTGTGTGGAAGTCAGGTTCCAGTGGGTGTACAAAGGTAGCACAGACCCTCATTTGCTTTGTGTAGTATACTGCTCCAGAGAAGTTCCCTCATACCAGGGTTACCTTGGAGCTGCATTTCATCAGTACTGTAATCATCAGATCAAAATGGCACTAATGTTTGTGTTCCTACACAAACAGATGGCAGCTCTTTGAAAAACATGCTCACTAGGTATGGGCACTTGAAACTATCAGGGACCATCGCAACCATTCTACAAAGAAACACCTTATATTGCCACTTAATGCAGTGTCAAAGTTATGTTTTTTTCAACTTGAACTTATCCTCTGCTTATGTTATTTTTCTATCAGGCAGATTTTCAAAGGATCTGGCTGGTAACATAGGTCAGTCACTCTATAGTTTCTGTGAAGGGATAGACAGTGTGCCAGTGGTAGAAAGGAGACACATGTCTGAAGATGTCTTTCCTTAAACATGTTGTTTCACATAAAAGCACTGTTTTTTTAAAAAGTAAAACAATATAAGCATTTATCACTTAATGTACTACTTGTCATTAGCAAACAGAAAAATAAACCATTTATCTCTTAACTAATGGTTTATTTTGATGACTTGTTGGTGGGCTAAAAAGAAAAAAATGAATTTTTATCCTTCAGCAAAAGAGGTTATAAAATTCTCCTACTTTCCTACCTAAATGTGAGTGCACATTTTCATTGTATTCTGGTTATAAAACAACATTACAATGGGACAGAGAGCTGGGCACAGCAGTCAGAAAGACCTGAGTTCAAATCCTACCCTCAAACGTTTTTTAGTACAGTGACCCTGTGACACTTAGCCTCTTCTTAACTCTGTTTCCTTGACTGAAAAATGGGGATGATAACAGTAAGTACCACCCATCTTTCTGAGGATCAAACAAGACGACTGTAAAGCACTTAGCTCAATGTTTAGCACACTGCAGGTGCTACTTAAATGCTATTGAAATAATACATTTTTGTTGTGGGTTTTTTTTTTGTTTTTATTAATTAAACTGGATGCAGAGTCACATTGAAGACTGGGTTTGATGCCTCTTGAAACAAATACTGCAAATTTTTGTTCAAAGAAAAAAGATCAATCCTTAAATGAATTTCATATTATATGATGTTCAATACCTTCCAAGTTATAACTTATTTGATGAAAACTGCTATTCATAATCAACAAATTATGAAAATAAAGAAATACAGATTGAAGTCTTAGAGGTAATATGCTAGAACTCTTGCTATATTTTTTTGCTGTTTTTGGAGGGGGAAGGTTGGAAATTGGGCTTAATTGACTTGCCCAAGGTCACACGGCAAGTTTATTTTGGTGTGTGTTGTGTCTGAAGCCGAATTTGAACTCAGGTCCTCCTGACTCCAGGGGCTGGTGCTTTATTATGGAAGTAAATGAAAAGTAGAAGTATTCACTGCACTACCTAGCCGCCCCCTGCTATATTTTTTAAAAAGAATTCTTGGAAGTTAGCAGACAACTCCAAAAGACTCATGATGGAAAGGGATATCGACAAACAGAGAAAAGTACTACAGAGTCTGAATGCAGATTGAAGCAAACGACTAGCTCTCTCTGTGTTTTGTTTTGTTCCTTCTTTCTTGTTCACGCTGTTGGTTATGATTCTTCCTTACACCTTGACCAATGTTTAATGCGAAGGTATTTGTAGAACCTATATTGGATTGCATTCCACCATGGGAAGGAGGGGGAAGGAGAGAGAGGGGAAGAAAATTTGGAACTCAAGGGATTGTGAAACTGAATGTTGTAAATTAAAAGTAAATAAATAAATTTTAAAAAATTCTTGCAGTAAGCCCCACATTAAATGTTTGTAATTATTTTATGCTTAGGATATTATCATTTATATTTTGTTTTCATAATATGAGCAGAACAAAATTTTACATTTTATAATAATATATTGTAATGAAAATGTTTCTTTGGAGCTTTGAAGCACAATAGATCATTAATGTCAGAATTATATGCATAAATAATAAGAATATGAGGAGTCGTTTAAATGACTTGGGAAGACTCAAAACATACTTGTTCTGGTTACTGCTGAGAGGGGTCCTAAGAACAAAAAATTTGGGGAATCACTGCTCTGAAGTCATGGCTGTGCTTTGCATGGTTCACAGTTGCTACAGGATAAAGTATTCTCATTCTGCTGATTCAGTTAATTCAAGTCTTCCTGGGTTTCTCTGAAACTGCACCTTTTTTTTTTATCATTTCTTAAGGTTGAATAACCTTCCATTTTATTCTTACATCATCAATCATTTGTTTAGACATTTCCCAATATATGGGGAACATCTTTGTGTTCAGCTCTTTGAAACAATGAAAAAATAGCAGTTATAATTTTGGGTTGTGTGTATGGGTTTTTTATTAATTTAATCTGTCTTTAATCAATCCTTTTAGTTTATAGGTCTACTGGTGAGTGAGTCTGTGGATCGAGTCCTAAACTGTACTACAAGATGAATCTTTGTTTCAAGGGTATTTCTTATACATGACATATACTCAGATTCTGCTTCCTAATGCATTTTGCTACCCTCCTCCATTATTATGGGTGAATTCATCCCGTGCACATTTAGTTACGACAAGGAAGTTTTCTCCACCATATTCTCTTATCCTCTTTGCCCCTGCCTCAATCTTTAGAAAGAAAAAATAGATAGGAAATGTGGTTGGATCAATCCTAGTAATTTATAATTGAAATGGCATGATCCTTACTTCTCATCCCACTCTGTCAATCATCCCAGTCGCAGACGACTGGTTGTAACGCTGTCTTACTTAAAAGTCTCTTGTCTTTTTAATCTCAACTGTTTGAAGCATCCTCTATGGTGGAAACATTTTCCATCTTGAGGCAGCTGGGTGGCACAGTGGAGCACTGGGCCTGAGGTCAAGAAGACTTGAGTTCAAATACAGACTCAGATCCCTGCCAAGTGACACTGGGTGAGTCACAGCACCAGTAAGATGAGGATAATAGCAGCACCTTCCTCCCAAGGTTGTCAGGAGGATCAAATGAGCTAATACCTGTAAATCTCTTGGCATACAGTAGGTTCTACATAAATGTTACCTTTTGTCATCAGTATTTTGATTATTTCCTCACTTAAATGAGTCTTGTTCTCTCACCCTCTATTCATTTATTCCATGCTGAACTTCATTGATTTCCATACCAAAATTCTTTCACCTGGATCAGCTAAGAGTATGGTTCATGATCTGGAGTTCCTTCTCAAACCACCTATTTGTATTCCAGACAGCGGGCTCCCTGACAGCAGGGACGGTCTTCTACCTTTCTTGGTATTCCCAGGGCTTAACACAGTGCTTGGAACACAGCAGGTGTTTAATAAGGGTTTATCGACTACCTGGACCCAGGGATGATACCAGGATCCAACGTCTCTCTTGTTCCCTGCTTTCTGGTCTCTTGTTTGATCCTCAAATGCAGGTTCTGGCCTCAGCTCTATGTCTGTTTATCTCTTGTGTCTAATTGCCTACAAGTAACTACTTTTCCTGGTTTAAACCCTGCTTGAACCTGACCAGACCAAGTATGAGGCACCACAAAAGTTTCTAGGCTACCAGAAGGTTTTGTGCTATGGGTTACCTGGGAGTCTCTACTTCCCAACTCCTTAACCTTAAGGTGGTGATAATCTCAATGAATGAGGCAAAGGTTTCTCAAAAAATGGAGACAAAGAGTGGGCCATAGAAAGGAAAGTGTACTGATTACTTATGCAAGCTTCAGCATGGATAACTACTTCCAAGTAAGGAAGTGGCCTTCATTCCTTCTTAAATGCTGCCAAATGGAGATGAGAAAATCATGGACATAGCTTGGCTGGGTCCACTACAAATTTAGGTTACATAAGTTGAGCTGGATTCTCATTGTGGCAAGGTAATCTTTCTACATCTCCCTGACTCACTATTCCACTCTTCACATCTCTTCTAAATCTTTTTAGCCCTCCCCAATCCTATTTGGTTTATTCCTTTCCACCCTCTCTCAGCTGAGAACTTGGCCTCATATTTCATAGAAAAATTAAACATTTATAATGAGCTTTTCTTCTTCTTCTTTTTGTAGGGGGGAAGGCAGGGCAATTGGAGTTAAGTGACTTGCCCAAGGACACACGGCTAGTGAGTGTCAAGTGTCCGAGGCCAGATCTGAACCAGGTCCTCCTGACTCCAGGACTGGTGCTCTATTCACTGTGCCACCTAGCCACCCAATGAGCTCTTCTTCTTTTGCTTATATCTCCCATAAAGAGATGGTCTTACTGCCTGCCAAAGCAAACCCCTTTACTTGGATTTATTGCAGGATCATAGACTTATCACTAGAAGGGAAGTGAAAGGCCATAGTGTCCAACTTCCTAATTTCATAAATGGGAAAAACCAAGGCTCAGAGGTTCAGCGACTTTCCCAGCATCACACTGCTGAAAAGTGTCTAAAACAGAATTCCAAGTCGGGTCTTCCTGACCCCAAGCCTAGCATTCCCCTCACTATAACACAGATGCTTCTTGTGATAACAGCCCTCAGCCCTCAGATATCTGCTTTCATCTCACTCACCTGGACAGGAGTTCCTTGGGTCTATTTGATCCAGGATCCACGATGCTTCCCTTTCCTCAAAATGGGAGATCAAATCTTCTCTAAGAACTGGAATTCCTTGGCATGGGGAATAAGGAAAGGATGAGGATGGAGAGAAACTTAGACTTTACCGCTCTTCAGGGAAAGGGGACATGGAAGCAAGGACCTGGGGTGGCTCCCAGGACTCCTCAAGGATGGTTGACACAGGATTGTTGTTGGGAGCTTGGGTCTAGGTAGATCATGCAGCCAATTTAGAAACAGAAAATCTTCTCTTTGCCCCTTTCCTAGAAAGATGGGCACATTTCATAGCTTCCGCCATCTAGGAATTAGAGCCAGCTGCTAGCTCAGTGCTGAGAGCCCTGGGTCTGGAGTCATGAAGACGAGTTCAAAACTGGCCTTAGACCCTTCCTTGGTGTCTTCACTTAACCCTTGTTTGCCTTAACTGTAAGATGGGGATAGTAACAGCACCAAACTCACAGGGCATTAACAGGGTCAGATGAGATAATATTTCTTTTTTTTTTTTTTTAAAGCAATCGGTTAAGTAACTTACTCAAGATTACACAGCCAGGTGTTTCTGGGTGGGTAATAAGTGTCTGAGCTTGGATTCGATCCACATGTCATCCCGACACTGGAGCCGGTGTTCTTACTCGCTGTGCTACCTGGCCGCCCCTGAGATAATATTTCTAAAGCACTCAGCACACTGCCAGAGACAGAGTAGGCCTATATAAATGCTTATTCCTTTCCCACCATCTGTTCTAGAATTTGGGGGAAGAATGAAGGAAGAACATGGTTACACTTGCTTACAATGCAAGACTAGGATTAATGAGCTATAAATTTGCACTTGTTAACATTTTAAAGACTAGTTTCATCCCAAAGAGGAAGAATTTGTCTTGTTGGATAGCGATGTCCCTCCACGGCCAATCTTCAAGGAAAATTTGCAATAGCAGTTTTCAGAAATTTTGCAGACAAAATTCATGTCCAGGGTGCAGCTAGGTGGCCCAGTGAACAGAGCACCGGGCCTGATGTCAGGAGGACCTGCGGCCAAATTCGTTCTCAGACACTTGACACACTTACTATCTGGGTGACCTTGGGCAAGTCATTCAACCCCAATCGCTCTGCTTTTCTCCCTCCAAAAAACAAAAAAGATCATATAAAATTAATGTCCAGGCAGGAGCTAGGCTAGGTAACCTCTGAGATTAGTTCTAAGTCTGAAATTCTATAAACCTTGTTAGTTTTGAAAACCTGAAGCTACACAAAATAGGAAAGAGATGGCTTCAGGGGCTGTCACAAAATACAAAGACCTATTATCAGAAAAACTGGAGAACAGGAGGACCCTGTGGAGAGATCAGCATTTCTGCCTTTCTAATAAGTGATAAATGCTCAAACCTTGTACACTAGGGAAGTAAAGAAGACAATCCTTTGATGGCAGATTCAGAGTTACTAGAGAAGTTGTGCTTACCCAGGGACAGCAGGTTCTGAGAGTTTTCCAGCATCACCTCCTTGTACAGCTTTCTCTGAGAATGGTCCAAGAGGCACCACTCCTCCTGCGTGAAGTCCACAGCCACATCCTTGAATGTCACGGACTCCTAACCATCAAAATTCACAAGACTTAGAGCTGAAAGAGACTGAAGAATTCATCCAGTCCTACCCTCATCAATGTACAGGAGGAAACTGAAGCACAGAGAAGAGACTTATGAGTGCCAGAGCCAATACTTAAAACTGCAGTTATGAAAAACCAAATGGGGAACTGGAAAAGCATTTTGTATTTGAAGCTGGAATGAAGCTGACAAATATCTTATCATGAAATGTTTCCCCCTATGGAATCAAGACGGTATGTGTTCTATCGGTGAGGCATGAGAATCTAAAGAGGAGAAAAGGAGGTGCCGTGAAACTTCTACCTCATGAGAATCCTCAGAAGGATGATATGGTAAAATCCTGTGAAGGGTTTATGAAAAGCTGTCAAGTTCTGTGTATTCTAGGGTAAAGACATTACCTTTGATCGCTAAAAAAAAGAACAAAGAAGAAATGATCTAGTTAATTACCTAAAAGTCTAAAGTAAAGTCTTATCTAGAGAGAGAGAGAGAGAGAGAGAGAGAGAGAGAGAGAGAGAGAGAGA
>NW_027186343.1:1001904-1035521 GCF_028583685.1 Petaurus breviceps papuanus | reverse complement strand
AGAGAGAGAGAGAGAGAGAGAGAGAGAGAGAGAGAGAGAGAGAGAGAATAAACAGAGGGGGAAATAGGATGGAGGGAAATACTGTTAGCAATAGTAACTGTGAAAAAAAATTTTTGAAGGAAGTTTCTCTGATCAAGGCCTCATTTCTCAAACACATAGAGAACTTAGCCAAATTTATAAAAATAAGAGCCCAATTGATTCCCCAGTTGATAAATGATCAAAAGACATGAACAGTTTTCAGATGAGGTAATCAAAGCCTTCTACAATCAAATAAAAAAAATGCTCTCATTATTGATTGGAGAAATGCAAGTTAAAACAATCAGGGGGAGGGGGCAGCTAGGTGGTGCAGTGAATAGAGCATAGGCTGTGGAGTCACGAGGACCTGAGTTCAAATCCACCATCAGATACTTAATACTTATTAGCCCCATGACCTTGGGCAAGTCACTTAACCCCAATTGTCCTACCCTCCCCCCTCCGAAAAAAAAGCAAAAACAAACAAAAAACAACCTCATACCTATTAGTTGGCTAATAGGACAGAAAAGGAAAATGACAAATGTTGGAGGAGAGGTGGAAAAAATGTGGCATTAATGCACTGTTGGTGGAGGTGTGAACTGATTCAACCATTCTCTAGAGAAATTTGGAACTATGCCCAAAGGGCTATAAAATCATGCATAATCTTTCACCTGGCAATACCACTATTAGGTCTGTATCACAAAAGAAAATAAGAAACAAAAAGGAAAAGGACCCATATGTACAAAAATATTTATAACAGCTCTTTTCTGGGGGCAAAGAAATGGAAATTGAGGGGATGCTCATCAATTGGGGAATAGCTAAACAAGTTGTGGTATATGATTGTGATGGATTATTGTGCTATGAAAAATGATGAGCAGGATGCCCTGGGAAAAGCCTAGAGAGACTTGCATGAGCTGATCCAAAGTGAAATGTACTGAGTACAAAGTAACAGCAATATTGTAAGATGTGAATGACTTTAGTTATTTTCAGTAATACAACAATCCAAGACAACTCTGAAGGACTCATGATGAAAACTGCTATCCATATCTAGAGAAATTACTGATGATGTCTGAATATGGACCGAAGCAAACTTTTTTTGGCTTTATTTTGCTTGAGGAATTTTTTTGGGGGGGTCTATGTTTATTTCACAACATGACAATTACGGAAATGTTTTGCATGACTACACATGCATAACCAATATCAAATTGCTTACCTTCTCAATGAGATGAGGAGGAAGGGAATAATTTGTAACTCTAAGTTTTTAAAACAAACATTAAAAATTGTTTTTACATTAACTGGGGGAAAATAAAACACTAAATAAAGATAATTTTTAAAAAATTGAGGCCATCCAACGAGAGTCACCTCTGATCACAACTTCTTTTCAGACATCTCTAACTGTATGTCCAGTAGATATCTTAAATTCAATGTGCCCATAATGGAACACATTATCTTGCCCGCTAAAGGTTCCCTCTCCCAACTACCTTCCCTGTTACTGTTAAAGACAACAACAACCTTCCAGGCCCTGGAGTTCAAAACTGAAGTGACGTCCTGGACTCCTATCTCTTATCCCCCTCGTTCAGTCTATTGCCAATACTTCTTCATTTCATTTTTGCAACATCTCTCAAATAAAGCACCTTCTCTGATCCTCCAACCACTATGATACAGACCCTTGGATCTCACCCTTGGACTATAGCAACAGTTTGCTGGCAGGTTAGCCTACCTCAAGACTCCCCCCAACTACAGTGCATTCCTCATTTGGCCAACAAAGTGATCCAACCACATCATTCCCTACTCAATAAACTGTAGTGTACCCGTCTGGCTATATCCTAGCTGCTTTATCTGACTCTGGTTAGTAAAGCACACTGAAAACTCTCGCAATACGATTAAAGATAATATTATTTATAATGCTCTTGGAATGCAAAAGGTACGTAACTAGGTCCAACTACATTTACATTTTGCTTACACTTTACTCCGCTCCCCCCCCATCCACATACTACTCTGACCCACTGCCACTGCCCTCCCGGCTGATACTTGGTTAAGACCCTCCCTGCCCTGAGTCTGCGCCTCTCTGCAGACTGGCTCTCATGCTTGGAATGTTCTCCCTCCTCACCTCCACCTCCAGGCTTCCTTCAAGTCTCAGCTCAAGTCTCACCTTCTAAAAAAGGGCTTTTCCTGGTCCTGAAACCGCCGGCTCCTTCCCCTCCCTCCTCCACCGTCCCGAGCTTTCACAGACACAGCTGCCCACGTCTCCCCATTAGACTGTGAGCTCCTGGAGGGCAGGGGCTGATTCCTCCTTCCTTTGTATCCACAGGAGGTCTGCACAGGGCGGGCACAGAGGAGCCACTTTCTAAAGGCTTAGTGACCTGAGCTAAGAAATGGCCAACGGGAGGGATCCAGAGACGGCTGAGAAGAGAGTGAGTGAGAGGGAGAGACAGAGACAGAGAGAGAGAGAGACAGAGAGAGAGATAGAGACAGAGAGACAGAGAGAGAGAGAGACAGAGACAGAGAGACAGAGACAGACAGAGACAGAGACAGAGACAGAGAGACAGAGACAGCTGGTGAGACGTGTGAGAACTGAGGCAGAGAAAGGACCAGGGGGACGGACGGCCTCCGCTCCGACTCCAGCCCAGCAAAGGAAGCGGCTGGGGACACGTCAGGGCGGCCCTGCGCAGCGGGAGGCGGGCGGGAAGGGCTTTTCCGTGACCTTCAGGTGGTACGAGGGACGGCTTTGAAAATAAGAAACAGAGGGAGGGGAAGGGGCGTGTGCGCGCGCGCGCGTGTGCGTGTCCGCTGTCTCGAAGGAGAACCTCAAAGTCAAAGCCGGGAGGGCAGCAGGTGGGGGGGCGTGGCCGGAGGGTCGGAGCCCCGCGGCCCGGGCGCCGCTGTTTCCTATGTGCCCGGTACGCCTGTGTTTTCCTCCATTTCAGGTATCCACAGCCTGGTGATGGGGATCGGCAGCTTCTCGGGGAATCTTCCATATCTAAGGAGCCCCCCTCCCCCCGCGGCCGCCCCGCACTCACCTGCCGGGGCCGCCTCCGGGCTCCAGGGCCCATCCCGGTCCTCTTCGGGCCGAGCAGCGGAGGGGGACGCGTCTCTGCGCTCGCCCCGAGGCAGGGGCCCGCCTGCAGGACTCACCGGGTGCGACCCCTCGGGGGTCACGAAGCCCCCGGCGCCGCCCTTGGGACAAGGTCCGGCCGGAGGAGGCTTCACGTCCTGGGCGGCTCCGGGACCGCTGGTGCCTCGGGGAACTTGACGGGGCCGGGGGAGGAGCGGGGAAGCGCGCTTCTGGGGTCCCTGAGGACACTCGCCCAGAACTCCAAAGGGAGGAGGGGGAGCTCAGCCCCAAGAGCTCTGGGCGGCCCCTCCCAGTCCCAGAGCCCCGCCCCGCCACGCCCCCACCACACCCCTCAGGCCCCGGGAGCCCGGCAAGCCTCCAATGGCGCTCAGGGCCATAACCTGAAGCCCCTGCCCGCCTCCGGGCAAGAAGCCCCGCCCCCATCCCTGGCCTCCTCACCCCTACCCAAGCTCCGCCCCATTAGGCGGCTCTCCGGGGAGAGCAGAAGGATGTGAGCCCTCTGATTGGTGGAAGGTAGCGTGTCCTCTGATTGGTGGAAGGTAGCGTGCCCTCTGATTGGTGGAGGGTAGGGTAGCGTGCCCTCTGATTGATGGCAGCCATCACACCGTCTGATAAGCGGGAGGGTAACATTTTTCTGATGACGGGAGGGTACCGTGCCTTCTGATTGGCGGTCACGAGATCTCCATGAGCTTCTGCTCCGCCCTTCCTGGCCAAGTGCTAGGAAAGAGTTAAGCCGCTCCGGGTCCAGACCGCCTTTGCCTCGGTTTGTTATCATCTTGTGTCCAATCAGGAACTTCTGGGGTAGCCACATTCCCCCTAAGCAGTGACAAATGGGGCATAAAATGAAGGGGGCGGGGATTTAAAGGGACTTCATGAGAATTCTGGGAAACCCAAGTCTGGGCGTACGCGTCTTCGCTCTTCGGAGCTGGAAGTTCCTGAGCCCTGGAGTTAGTGCTTGTTGGTGTGGGGCCGCCCACGCCCCGCGTGATCAGGTCCAGGGGAGTAGCCCCTGGTCATGTAGGAGGGTAGATGGGGAGGGACGGGCGTGATAGGAAGAATTGGAGAGGGGGGTGTGACAGTCCCCCCCAGTCCCCCAGCGTGGGCTCATTGTTTAATTCATATTTTTAATCTGCTACCAGTTTCCATTTCATGAGTAAATTCATCCCTTTCACATTCTAAGATATACTTACTTGTTGTATATTTTCCTCTTTTCTATTTCTCCTCTCTATCCGCAGCCTTCCTCACTCCTCTGCTTTACTTCTACCTGCTATTTTACTCTCCTATTCCTTAACCTCCCCACCCCCGAGTCCCTCCCTCATCCTCCCCCCACCCTATTCTCTCATCCTCTTATTTCTTTCTGATTTTAGATTTTTTTACCCTTCTGGATATATATGTTATTCCCTCTTTAACCCGTTCCCAGTGAGAGTGAGGTTTCAGTGCCACCCACCCTTCCCTCTAACTTCTTCTGTAGCAACTTTTCCTTTTTTTTTTTTTGCTTCATTTGTATGAGATAATTACTCCTTTTTATCTCTCCTTACTAATTTCTTTTTTAGAATTATCTCCTCATAGGCGGCTCAGCCCAAGCGCTCCTCACCTCATCCTCCTGACTTCGGTCAAGTCTCAGCCATACTTTTACGTTCTGAAAAAAAAGTTTTTCCTTATCCCTGAAACTGTTATAGCCTTCCCTCTAAGATTACGTCCGATCTCCATAGTTGCTTACATGTTGTCCCCTTCTTGAGGGCATGGACTATTTTTTTTCTTTCCTTTGTATACCCAGCAGGTCAACATAATGCCTGGCACAGAGTAGCTACTGTCCAAATGTTTAGTGACTTGACCTAAGAAATGGCAAATGGGAGAGATTCAGAGAGACCTAAGTGGTCTTGTGTGAAATGAGCAGAACAAAGGAGATTTCTGCTTTGACTATACCCCATTTCCTATATAATTTATTTTCGGGTTGCATGTAAAAACAATTTTTAACATTTGTTTTTAAAATTTTGAGTTCCAGATTCTCTCCCTTCTTCCCTCCTCACCCACCCCCATTGAGAAGACAAGCAATTCAATATAGGTTGTACATATGTAGTTATGCAAAATATTTTCACAGTGGTCATATTGTGAAAGACTAACTATATTTCCCTCCATCCTATCCTGTCCCCCATTTATTCTGTTTTCTCCTTTGACCCTGTCCTTTTCAAAAGTGTTTGCTTCTATCCCCTCTCCCAATCTCCCCTCCCTTCTATCATCCCCCCTCTTATCCCCTTCCCCCCTACTTACCTACAGAGTAAGATACCCAATTTAGTGTGTATGTTATTCTCTCCTTAAGCCAAATACAGTAAGGTTGACTCCCTTTCACCTCCCTGCTCTTCTCTTCCACTGTAAAAGCTTTCTCTTGCCTCTTTTATGTAAAGTAATTTACCCTATTCTATCTCTCCTTTTCTCCTCCGAATATATTCCTCTCTCACCCCTTTTTATTTATTTATTTTGTAAATATCATCCCTTCATATTCAAGTCACCCTGTGCCCTCTGTTCATACATACATATATACACATACATATATGTCTGTGTGTGCATATGTGTCTACACACACACGTATTCCCTTCAACTATCCTAATACTGAGAAAAGTCTCATGAGTTACAAGTATTGTCTTTCCATGCAGGAATGTAGACAGTTCAAGTTTAGTAAGTCTCTTATGATTTTCTCTTTCATGTTTACTTTTGCATGCTTCTCTTGATTCTTGTATTTCAAAGTCAGATTTTCTGTTCAGCTCTGGTCTTTTAATTAAGAATGCTTGGAAGTCTTCTATTTCATTGAATATCCATATTTTACCCTAAAGTATTATACTCAGTTTTGCTGGGTAGGTGATTCTTGGTTTTCATCCTAGCTTCTTTGACTTCTGGAATATCATATTCCAAGCCTTTCAGTCCCTTAATATAGAAGCTGTTAGATCTTGTGTTATCCTGATTGTGTTTCCACAGTCTCAGATTGTTTCTTTCTGAGTGCTTGTAATATTTTCTCCTTGACCAGGGAACTCCAGAATTTGGCTGTAATATTTCTAGGCATTTTCTTTTGGGGATCTTTTTCAAGATGTGATCAGTGGATTCTTTCAATTTCTATTTTACCCTCTGGTTCTAGACTATCAGGGCAGTTTTTCCTTCATAGTTTCTTGAAAGATTATTTCTAGGCTCTTTTTTTGATCTTGGCTTTCAGGTAGTCCAATAATTTTTAAATTCTCTCTCCTGGATCTATTTTCTAGGTCAGTAGTTTTTCCAGTGGGATATTTTACATTATCTTCTATTTTTTTTTTCATTCTTTTGGTTCTGTTTTATATTATCTTGATTTCTCATAAATTCATTAACTTCCATTTTCTCCATTCTAATTTTGAAGAAATTTTTTTCTTCAGTGAGCTTTTGGACCTCCTTTTCCATTTGGCCAATTCTGCTTTTTAAGGCATTCTTCTCCTCATTGGCTTTTTGGGTCTCTTTTGTCATTTGAGTTAGTCTATTTTTTAAGGTATTATTTTCTTCAGTATATTTTAGCTAGCTGTTGGCTCATTTTTCATAATTTTCTTGCATCACTCTCATTTCTCTTCCCAGTTTTTCCTCTGCTTCTTTTACTCGATTTTCAAAACCTAAATACGTGCTCCTCCATAGCCTGCAAAAAAATTCATATTTTTCTTGGAGGCTTTTGATGAATGAGTTTTGACTTTGTGTCTTCTTCTGGTTGTATGTTTTGTTCTTTATCACCAAAAGAAGATTCTATAGTCTGATTTTTAAAATTCTGTTTGCTCATTTTCCCCATTACTTGACTTTTGAGCTCTTTGCCAAGGTAGAGCTCTGCTTCCAGAGTGGAGTGTGCTCTATCCTAAGTTTCTGGGGTTTTGTGCAGTTGTTTTCAGAGCTACTTCTAGGCACCTGTAAATTTTTAGTTCTTCTAAGGTGGTGTGATCAAAGGAGAGCTGTTTACTCCTCTCCTGTCCTGTGGTCTGGTCTGTGAGTGACCACAAGCACTCTTTTCTACCTTGGAACTATAAGGAGGACTCACTCTCCACAGCCACCAGAAGCTCTGCTGTACCAGCACTCCTCCTCATCCCATAACCACCACCCAAGACTGTGTCCCAGATCCAAGCAGGGTAAACCAAGAAAATCCTGCCTCAGTGCCAGCAAAGAGATTCCAGTAATTTCCATATGATTCCCTCACCATTTGTGGGCCTGGAACTCTGAAGCAGTCACCTTTGCCACCCTAGGGCTGGGGCCAGACCATGCTCTTCTCTCACCCAGGTTCAACAGAGTTTCCCCACTGACCTACTTTTGTCTTTGGCATTTATTGGTTGAGAAGTCTGGAAACTGCCACAGCTGCCAGTGATTCAGTCCCCTGAGACCTGCTCCAGTCCTGTCTGTGCCAGTGTGGCCCACCCAGGACTGAGCTCTGCTCCCAGTCCAGTGCAACAGACCCTTCCTGTCAGCCTGCCAGGCTGTATTCAGCTGGAAATGTGTTACACCCTGTCATTTTGTGGGTTCTTTAGCACTAAAATTTGTTTAACTTCTTATAGATATTTGGAGGTGTTTAGGGGAAGAGCTCAGACATGTTCTGCTTTTACTCTGCCATCTTGGCTCCATTTCCCATTAATCTACTTTTTTTTCAGTTTTGTTAATGCATATTTGTAAGGGAATGGTTTTCCCCCTAAGAACTGCTTTAGCTGCATCTTGGAAATTTTAGTACGTTGTTCCATTGTTATTTTCTTTTACATAATTATCACTTCTGTGATTTCTTCTTTGACCCACTCATTACGCAAGATTTCACTGTTAAGTGTCCATTTTAATCTGTATCTTCTGATTCTGGTTCTTGAAACACTTTAGATTTTTTATTGCATTGTGGTCTAGAAGAGATGCCCTAATGACAGAAGCATTTTCACATTTATTTGTGGTATCCCTGTCCTAGTATGTGGTTGACTTTTGTGAGTTTCATGGGCTACAGAGAAACATGTATATTCTTTTGCTTTCCCATTTAGAAAATGCCATAGATCTTTTAACTCCAGTTTTTCCAGAAATGTGTTCAGTTCCACATTTTTCCTTTTGTTTTTATTACTTATCTAAAACTGATAAGATATTGAAGTCTCCTATCAATATTTTATTGCTGTCTTTCTCCTCCTCAGATGTTGCCTTATAAATTTGGATGCAAAGGCATCTGGAGTGTATGAGTTTATTACTGATAGTGATTAGTTGCCTGTGGTTCCTTTCAGCATAATATAATGTCCTTGTTTCTGAAAGTTTTTTCTTTGTCAGCTAGCATGATGAAAATTGCTTTTTTTGGATTGACCTGATACATAGTAAAATATTTTCCCCATCCCCTTAGTTCTTCTGAATCTTTTTTTTTTTTACCATGTTTCTTATTATTTTTTTTTTTAAAGCAATTGAGGTTAAGTAACTTGCTCAAGGTTACATGGCCAGGTGTTTCTGGGTGGGTGCTAAGTGTCTGAGCCCGGATTCAATCCCCAGGTCATCCCGACACTGGGGCCAGTGCTCTTACTCGCTGTGCTACCTGGCCACCCCATACCATGTTTCTTATAAGCAACAGATTGTAGAGTTTTGTTTTCTTACCCAGTTTGTCACTTTTTCATTTTTATTGAATTGTGTAATGCATTCAGTTTTAAAAAAATATTTTATTGAGATCTTCTGTTTCTTATATCACTATAGTATTCCATATATACCTCATCCTCCCCCTCCCTGAAATCTTTGGATCTTTGGCTTTGTCAAATCTGGGCATCAAGGCTGAACAGAACACCCACCTGTTCAAAATCCTATTATTTAGAGGTGTTAATTATGATGTGCTCAGAGTTTCTCAGAAGTAGTACAGTTAATAATGGATAGGTGTCACTGAACCTGCAAAGATGCAGATTAGTTACCCCTCCAATCAATAATCAACAAGCATATTTAAATGCCAACTATGTGGCCAACATTATATTAGGCACTGACAGTACAAGTATAAAGACTCAAACACTCCCAAATTCCCCCCTCAAGAGATTATGTATGTGTATATATCTATATATACATATACACAGAGAGAGCTATAAGAACTAAATCTATAGGAAAAGGAGAGAATCTTGAATATTTTAAATCCTTAAGTATTAATCCTAGAGATTGCACATAGAGAAACAAACTGACTTATAGTTGTGTGGCTGGTCCACATTTTGTGATGTCCCCTTTACCCCTAATGGGGAGACTGTCCTTAACACTCCTCTTCCCCCCCTACATTTGCCAAAGTACCTGAAAGAAAGCTTACAGTGGCTAAGATTGGGCAATTGGAGAGCTTTGAAATGTTGAGAGTCATCTTAGAAGGCATGGATGCTTGAAATGCAAATATGCTGAATGCTCCAAGACTTAATTTTCTTGACTGACCTTGACATTGCCCCCCCCCTTCCCCACCTATATGGAGTTGAGGAATAAGGAGTAAGCGCTGAAAATATGCTGCTCTCTTAATATGAAGCGTCAGTTCCCTGACGTTATGGAGGCTTTCCAAAGAAATTCGTTCTTGCCTTGTACCACCCTGAAAATGCAGCAGACTCTGATTCTACCTAATAATAAGAAGAAAAGGAGATTGAAGGAAGGAACTGGGATAGGGGGCCAATGTCATGGCTGTGCAAGGCTTGAAAGGCAACAGAAAGAAAACCAAAATGGTCTCAGGACTCTTCTCATGGAGTAGAAACAAAGGCCAATGAAGAGTTCCAAGAATAGAGATGTTCTTTCTGTGCAGGTTGGTCTCATGATCAGATTGTGATTACTGACAATCAGAAGAACCCAAAAATGAAATGATGAGGAATATAAAAAATTGTAAAAATCTTGAAACCCCTAGATTTAAGGAGGAAAAACAAAGCCAAGACTGTAATCAATTAAACAGAGAGCCTCCTAAAACAATAAGGGAGGATGAATACTATACTTTCAAAGAGAATATAAAACTTGCTTAAGAAATGAAGACAAGGGCAGCTAGGTGGCACAGTGAATAGAGCACTGACCCTGGAGTCAGGAGGACCTCAATTCAAATCCGGCCTCAGACACTTAACACTTAGTAGCCCTGTGACATTGGGCAAGTCACTTAACCCCAATTGCCCCTCCCCCAAAAAAGCAAGAAATGAAGACAAAAGAAAATTCATGAATGTCTAATGAAGTATATATACAACTCTTGATTCTGCAGAGAGCATGAAACAAACACAGGTAACTCCTGATTGGTTTTAAAATGAAAGGAAGATGATAAAAAAAGAAATAATGAATGATTACAAGTTAATCAATGCAAAATTTTAAAATGCAATTTGCAAAATAAAAAATATGAATACACAATGGAACTTTATTTATTTATTTATTTTACTGAGGTGAAAGAGAGAAAAACAGATTTGGAAAACAAAAATACTGCAGTGGAGAGAAAAGGTAGGTCCATCACAGGATGTGATGAGAAAACATTTTCTGAGGAGCTAGATTATGTCCCCAATTATTTGGTGATGGTTGACCTATTTGGAAGCAGTAACCCAGAGAAGGGCCCAGGAATAGGTGCTCCCAAAGGTACCTGGTCCATTTCTTCTCCCCTAACTCACAAGGGAGGGAAAAGAGGCCACCTCACACTCAGGGTGTCCTGGGTGCTCTTGCTAGGGATTTTGATATAAATTATTTGATGTTGAAGTAGAAATGACAGGACTCCAATGTGGAATCACTTGATATGGCTGTAATGACAATAAACATAATCAATGATACACAGCTTGTCCTTTTCTACTATCTTGACTCATTCTGCCCCTGTGTTAAACATGTAAACGATCATGACTCCTAATTGGTTGAGGGTCCTGGCCAACTGTAGCAGCTGCACGCCCATACTCATTCTTGGAATCCCTAATTATATCCCTATATATATATAATTATCCTATAATTATATCCCTAATCCTGAGACCTTCAACCTATTTCTGATTCCAATTAGAAAACTCCCCCACCCATGTCTGGTATCAATAAGTAACCCACCACACGTGAATCTGATTTGTAATGCCACCTCTCTTATCTGGCACCAATTACCTGTTCTCAAACAAGTTAATCCTTAAGGTATAAAACTTTGCTCCACAGGCCCCACTTTAAACATGTACTCCCACTGAGATTTTACCACTGAATATGTTTACCATTTATGAATGGCTCTGGCTCCATATGGCTCAGTGTCTTTCTGTGTTGCTGTGTCGTGTATTGGTGCTTTTGGTTTTTCCTGACTGCTGTGCCACACAGTAATAAAGCTCTTGATTACACTTGCCTCCTAAGTAACAATAGTTTGTAAATCTTTGGACCTTGGTCTTTGTTCCAACCCAAGCCATTGGGCCAAATAAGAGTCCCTGCTTACAGGCTATCTCCCTGGGCTCTGCTTCTGTAATATATTCTTCAGCATCACTGGGACTGACGTCTTTGTCCCACCCCTCATCCTTTCCTTAGGGTACAGTCCCTCTTACTACTCTCTGACTCCCAAAGCTTTATGGTATTGCTGGTACATCAGATGTAGGGGAGACTGTGATCCATAGCTAAATCTGCCTAATTGCTGAGGAGATATGTTTCCAGAATAGGAAAGATCGTGAGTGCTCCGGGGCTGCTTTCTTAAGGGCACGAGAAGATTAACTAGATATTCCTAGTGAATAAGATGATGGGTTGAATGATGTCAGGATGAACTTGCATGATATTCCATCAGGGAAGTGTCAAAGTGAAGATGGATTCTGTTCATTTTGCTGGACAATACTTGGCCTTGCTTGGCCTACGGTGGCTGAGAATTCTGGTAGGAGAGGCCAGCATGCTCCCATACTGTGAAGGCTGATATGTTCTAAGAACAAGATGGGCTGGAGAAAGTGGCAGTGAAGGGCACTTCCCAAACAGTCCACGACTGGTGAGGTGGAGGTGGAATTTCGGTGCCACTTCAGTAATCACCACAAGACTTGCATGAGAGAGCTGGACCAAAAGTGCCTAAGGGCTCTTATCACCTAGAGGGTATGGGGCAAGGGGCTTCCAGACATGTCTGTCTGCTTCCCAACTGCCTGGCTGGTGGTTGCACCTGTACTACCAAACCTACCATTTATATTACCTAACCATTCCCTTTGTAATCTGCCCAAATCCTCACCTTGTTGTCCCTTAATCTCTGCCATTCTTCTGTGGGGCCCTCCTCTAGGCATGACACACCAGCGTACTTCAAGACATGATTGCTAATCCCAAGACTGAAGCTAGTATTCTCATGCCAGGTGCATGATCTCATCTTTATGCACACAAATTATCAGATGCTTTTCCTAGTATTAATTCTCTGTTTACTACGATGTTTAATTCTCTGTTTACTACCTCTCTGACTGCAGGCTTTCCCACATTCATTATAATGATAAGCTCTCCTTCCTGTAGGAGTTCTTTCATGTTCAGAGAGGGCTGAATTTTGACCTATAGCCTGCCCACCTTCTTCATGCTTATAGGGTTTGTTTCTTGTACGAATTCTCTGATGTTGAATACAATTTGTGTTCTGGTGGAAGGTTTTCCCACATGAATTATATGTTTGGGTTTTTTTCCTAGTATGAATTCTCTGATGTTTAGTAAGAGATGACTTGTTCCTGAAAGCTTTCACACATTTATCACACTTATAAGATTTTTCTTCTGAATGGATCCTCTGACGTTTAGTAAGAGATGAGTCATCAGAGAAGGTTTTCCCATATTCACTATATTTAATGAGTTTGTCTCCAATATTAATTGTCTTCTGGTTAGCCAAGTACTCCATTTGGCTGAAGATGTTGCTATATTCATTACAATTGTAAGTTTTCTCTCCAATATGACTTTTGTGTTGTTGACTCACGTATTCCTTTTGACTAAAGTCTTCCTCATATTCATTACATGTGTAAGATTTCTCTTCAGCCGGTGCTTTAGGATACTGAATAATATCTGATTGGTAACTAAAGGCTTTAGTGCATTTGTTATATTTGCCAGATTCCTTCCCTGAAGCAATTCTACTACGTTTAATTAGGTCAGACAGTTTTTTGAGGGTCTTTTCACGTGAACCATGTTGATGGAAACTCTTTCCTGTTGGCACAGTTTGTTGTGTCACAAGGATTGACCCCGGACCGTAATTTTTCTGCAATGTGTTATAGTCACAGTCTTTCACTGTGTTTGCGTTTTTCTTGTGAATGATTAGTACTTGCCTTGATTTTCTCTCCAAGTTCCTCCCCTGTTTTGTCTCAAACCTGCCACCATATTCCCAAGCCTTGACCAACTGCTCAGAACCATCCCTTGTTAGTCTTTCATAGGATGATTTTTCACCAAATATATTTTGCTTTGAATTTGAATCCTTGGTTTCATGTCTAGTTCCCAAATCTGAAAGAAAAACCAAGAGAGGATTCCATGGATACTACCCAAAAAGAAGCATTTTATCACTGTACTGAGAACATAGGTGAGGAGCAGTCCTCCTGTGCACACCTTGCCCCATTTACCTCCTTTCCTGAGAGGATGTACCTGGTTTTATGACTCTGAGCTACTTTCTCTGATATACTTGAATGAGTCCCAAACTTGAGTGCATACCTGTTTTAGGTACCCCAGCATATCACACATAAAAGCTTAACTGCAGACAGCTAACTCATGTTGAAGAGATGAATTAAAAAAAAGAAAGAAAGAAAAAAGTGAACAGAGTTAGGGGGCGGCTAGGTGGCACAGTGAATAGGGCACTGGCCCTGGAGTCAGGAGAAACTGAGTTCAAATCCGACCTCAGACACTTAACACACACACACACAAAACCTAGCCATGTGACCCTGGGCAAGTCACTTAACCCCAATTTCCCCTGAAAAAAAAAAGAGATGAATTTTAAGGATGCAAACAAAAGATTCATTTTTATTTAAATAGTGAAATGACCAAATGGCCACAAGAAGAATAGTGTTCAATCTTCAAATAGTGTATTATCTATACCTATATTATGTTCATGGTCTATTTTGCAATGTGATTTCTGTGTATTTTGAATCTTCCACTACTAAATCACCCAACTCCTTGAAAACAGGAATTATGTCTCATTTATTTTTATACTTTCCTTGTTAGTCTGTCAATAAACATCCATTAAGCACCTACTATGTGCCAAAGCAATCTGCTGAGTGCTGGATATACAAAAAAGGGCAAAAAACACCCCCTGCCCTCAAGGAGCTCAGAATCTAAGGCAGGGGGAAAGACAACAAGTGAACACTATGTACAAAAAAACTATATACAAGATGAACAGGAAATAATAGTGGGAAGGCACTGGAATTAAGAAAGGTAGAGGAAGGATTCCTATAGAAGGGGGGATTTTAGTTAGAATTTGAAGGAGAAGCAGGAGAGGATTCCAGGCAAAGAGGACATCCAGTAAAAATGCTCAGAACCAGAGATGGAACGTCTTGTTCACGGAGCAGCACGGAGGCCAGTGTCCCTGCTCAAGGAGTATGGACTGCAGAATCATCTGTAACACTGGAGAGGTCGGAGGAGTCTAGGACATGAACGGCTTTGAATCTCCAACAGAATATTTGGTATTTGATCCTGGAGGTAATAGGGAGCCCAGGAGTTTATTGAATAGGGGGGATATGACTGGAGCTCTGCTTCAGGAAAATCACTTCACTGTCTGAATGGAAGATGGACTGGAATAGGGAGAACTTAGGCAGGCAGACCCACCAGCTGGTTATCACAGTAATCAAGTATGAGGGGAAAAGCTCCTGCACCAGGGTAGTGGGAGTACTACAGAAGGGGGCATATTAGAAAGATCTTTCAAAGGTGAAACAGAAAGGCCTTGGCAGTGACTGGATGGGGGGGGGGGGGTAAGAGAGTGATGAACTGAGAACGACACCGAGGTTGAGGGCCTAGGTGACTGGGAAGATGGGATTGTCCTCGACAGTTATAGAGGAGATAGAAGGGAGGCAGGATTTACTGGGAAAGATACTGAATTTGGTTTTGGACACACTGAGCTTAAGATGTCTACTGAACGTCCAGTCTGAGATGTGTGAGAGACAGCTGGAAATATGAGACTGGAGGTCAGGAGAGAAATTAGGGCAGAATAGGTATATTTGAAAATAACCATATAGATAGTAATTAGATCTGTGGGGCCTGAGATAGAAGGAGAAGAGAAGAGGGCCTAGAACAGAACCCTACAGTACGAACTGGATGAAGTTCTCTGAACATAGTAAGTACTTAATAAACATTTGCTACATTGAATTATATTGGATGAGGAACAAGATGGTACAGAAAAAAGTCTGAGGATATTATGGCTTTAAAAAATGAAGCAATACACAATAAAGCTTTGGGGTCTGAGAAGAGGATAGGCAGGATCAGCTACAAAAATGAGGAGAATTCATACAGTAAAGAGAGAATATGGGATGGAGTCATTAGGAAAATGGGATGAGTAGAAGAGGTGAGGACTGACAGATAAATGAGTGGATTAGCAGGAATTGTTGGAGCCAATATTGGTACAGAATAAGGGCCCTCATCACCTCACATCTAGATTATAAAAACAGGGTACCTATGTCCACTCTCTACCCTTGTCAACTCATCATGTAGATAAGGGAACAGCTTCACCTGTTTATGACAAGGCCTTCACATCACTACTGCCTTCAAAAATCCGACCCCTCCTCACCAGGACCTTGCCAAGGAAAAGGACATCAAACAACACGTAAAGTGTACTGTACATGCCATATGCTGGGTATATCAACCCACAACTAGACTAGGAAGAGTCAAAGGAACAGGAGATAGATGGAAGTTTAGGTCCCTCGGGCCTTCATCTACCCAGATCTTATTGAGGTTAAACCACTCGCCTTCCTTCCTTCTTCCAGAGTGTTTGAGAGAAACAGATTGATGATGTGCTCTATTATCACAGGAGGGGAGTAGACTCAAGTAACCGGTACTTCTCTTACCCTCTGGTGAGGACCCAGACCTCTCACCCTCATTCTTGTCACTCCAAATGACATCTGCCAGGGTGGGAAGCCCATTCTTTTTTTTTTAGTGTTCATGTTTTTTTTTTTTATGAATTTGTTTATTTCCTTTTAGTTTACAGGATTCAATTCCACAATTCCTTGAGTTTCACATTTTGTCCCCCTCCCTTCCCTCCCCCCATGGTGGCTTATAGTCAAGTATAGGACCTGTAAATACTTTCACATTATACATTAGTCAGGTTATAAGGACGGATTGTACCAGCTGGAATGAAAAATGGTAAAGAGGACATAAAACCAAATAAGAGAAGGAAAAAGATCAGGTATTTTGCTTCCACCTGGATATAATCTTAGTTCTTTCTAGTTCTTTCTCTGGATGCACACATTTCCCTCCATCATGAGTCTTTTGGGATTGACTTATATCACTGCATTGCTGAGAAGAGTCCAGTCTATCAAAGTATGTCATCACACATACGTTGTGTCTGTAATTGTGTACAAATTTCTCCTGGTTCTACTCTTCTCACTCAGCATCAGTTCTTTTAAGCCTCTCCAGGTAAATATGAAGACCGTCTGCTCCTCGTTTCTTATAGCACAATAGTATTCCATAACATGCATATACCACAACTTGTTCAGCCATTCCCCAACTGATGGGCATCCCCTTAATTTCCAATTCTTTGCTACCACAAAAAGAGCTGCTATAAACATTTTTGTACATATGGGTCTTTCTCCATTTCTATGATCTCTTTGGTATATAAACCTAGGAGTGGTATTGCTAGATCAAAGGGTATGAAAGTATTTATAGCCCTTTGGGCATAATTCCAGATTGCTCTCCAGAAAGGCTGGATCAGTTCACAACTCCACCAGCAATGCATTAGTGTTCCAATTTGCCCACATCCTCTCCAGCATTTGTCATTTTCCTGTTTTGTCATCTTAGCCAATCTGACTGGTGAGATGTGGTACCTCAGAGTTGTTTTGATTTGCATTTCTCTAATCAATAGTGAATTAGAGCATTTCTTCATGTGCTTATAGATATCTTTAATTTCTTTCTCTGAAAACTGCCTGTTCATATCCTTTGACCATTTATCAATTGGGGAATGACTTGTATTCTTATAAATTTGACTCAATTCTCTGTATATTTTAGAAATGAGTCCTTTGTCAGAGACATAGGTTGTAAAGATTCTTTCCCAATTTCCCACCTTCCTCTTAATCTTGCTTACATTGGCTTTGTTTGTATAGAAACTTTTCAATTTCATGTAGTCAAATTATCCATTTTACATTTTATAATGTTCTCATTCTTGTTTAGTCATAAAGTCTTTCCCTCTCCATAAGTCTGATAGGTAAACTATTCCTTGTTTTAGGAGACTGCTTACAGTCTCAACCTTTATACCTAGATCATGCACCCATTTAGACTTGATTTTGGTATATGGTGTTAAATAATGGTCTATGCCCAGTTTCTGCCATACTATATTCCAGTTTTCCCAGCAGTTTTTGCCAAATAGTGAGTTCTTATGTGGGAAGCCCATTCTGCTGCTACTGCTTCCTGATTTCCCACCACCATTCATCAAAACCCCACCTCCCCCAAGCGCCTCTCCTCCTCTGCCTTCTCCTTTTGCTATTCCTTCTGGAAACTTGGACCAGACTTCCCCGTCAAGAATTCTTCCTCATAGGAGCTTACCAGCTTGTCGCACTCTTGGAAACCTTACTCCCATCAGAAGATGCTGCTTCCTTGGCCTCTTTCTTCAGTACTGTATGGTCCTCTTTTATGCTTCCTCCTGCCTGTTTGGTTGCTATTCAGCCTCCTTGCTAACCCTGTGGGTCCTTCCCCTCCCCACTCCAGAAACCCCCCACTCTTCTCATTTTTATCCCATTTCATCTACTAATCTCATCAATATTCATGGACTAAATTATCATTTCTGTGCTGATAATCATAAAATTTACTTATCTAGCTCTAACCTCTCTTCTGACCTCTAACATCTCTAATGGTCTATGGGGTATCTCCAATTGGATATCCCATAGATGTCTTCAACACCACACATCCAAAACTGAAGTCATCGCATTTCCCTAAAAATATTCTCCTTCTCTGAACTTCTGTTACTATCATTTGCATCACTGTCCTCTCCCAGTTACCCAGTCTTGTCACCTAGGTACCATTCTCAACTCCTACTCTCTCTTACTCTCCATATCCAATATACTGCCAAGACCTGTCAATTTTACCATGATTAAAATCCCTCAATTTGACTTTCATTAAGATCTCTCATATACAACCCTTTCTTATCTCCAATACTGTCACTACCCTAGTGCATTTCCTCATGCCTGGACTATGTTGTTAGTCTGCTGGTTGGATTCCCTCCATCAAGTCTCTACCCCCAATCTATCCTCCACTCAGTTCTCAAAGCTAAGCCTTCAAAGCCCCTCTGACCTTTCTAGTCTTTTTAGACCTTAAACTTTGCTCAAAATGCCCCACCCCGCCAATACTCTATGATTCAGTAACATTGTTATATGTTTGCTGTTTCTTATACAACATCCTCCATCTGGACATTTTCACTGGCTATCCTTCATGTCTGGACTGTTCTTTCTCTTCATCTACATCTGCTGTCCTCCCTGTCTTCCTTTAAATCCTAGCTAAAATCCTACCTTTTGCAAGAAGCCTTTGCTCATTCCCCCTTAATGCTAATGCCTTCCCTCCATTGACTGTCTCCAATTTATCCTATAATCCTGTTTGTATTGTTAGCATGTTGTCTCCATTAGAACTTTGAGCTTCTTGAGAATAGAAAATATATATTTTTTGTCTTTCTTTGTATCTCATGCTTAGCACAGTATTTAGGACAGCCTAGGCACTTCGTAAATGCCTACTGATAGACTGACCAGCACACCGGGCCAGAAGGAGTCAGCATTATATTATCATGCCTCATTATGACTTCTAAAGCCTCTGCTGCCATCACTCAGCAATCTCTCCTTTGGGGCTCATCAGAACCCTCGACATTAGCTTGTTGAAAGCCTTGTTACAGTTTTCTATTAACCTCTATGTCATTCTCCCTCTTTTTCTTAAAGAGTTCTAACTCATGTTCTTTCTATATTATCTACTCTTTCCTTCATCTTTGTAACTTTCAATATCAATGTTAATATGCCTCAAACCCACTGGCCTTCCCAACTACCATGACCTCAACTTTTATCTTCTCTGATACACCCAAAGAAAGACATAGCCTACATTTTTTTCCCCTCTGATAATAATCTCCTACCCTTTTGTCTCTCATTCTGTTTCACTCTTCCTAAACCTAAATTCTCTATCAGAGCTATTACGTTGTCCCTCTTCTCTTTGTTCTCTTAGTCTGTCCCCTCTGCTCTGATCTTCTCCTCTTTCAATTTTTTTAATCCTATAGTTAGCAACTCTCGTGATACACTATCCCTGCTATCGACTCTTTTCTTCTCGTCTTGTCATTATATATTTCTGTCTAAATCCCAACCCTGGGCTACACTGGCCTACAAAGATATTATCAGGTACAATATTTTTTTCCTATTCTTTGTACACCTACTCAGTTGACAGATCAAAGTTGTGCTGTAGATTCAGTCCTAAATTTTAGCATAGTATTTTATAAACATATTTGATCTAAATAAATAAATTTGATAAATACCTCAGCCCAGTCTTGTAGAAAAGATGAAGACATATGGGTCAGGTATTAATAGTTAAGTGGATTAGGAACTGATTGAATAGTCATGCTCAAAGAACAGGCATTAACAATTCAAAGTAAGTTGGCAGGTTTCCCAGAGATTCATGCTTGACTCTGCATTGCTCAATATTTTTATCAGTTACTTAGATAAAGGCACAAATGACATGCTCATAGCCTCTGCAGACAATACAAGGCTGGGGCTCCAAGAAGGGAGGGATAGCTAACAACACACTGGATGAGGAAGGAAAATTCCCCAAAGATCTTGATAGCTTTGAGTACTGAACAGAATAAAAAATTAAAATGATTAAATTCAATGGGATAAATGTCAAGTCTTACTTTTAGTCTCAAAAAAATCAACTACAAAAGGAGGATGTGGTTACATAGCAAATTGAAAAAGATCTGGGGGTTTTAATAGGTTACAAGCTCATGTGAATCAAAGTGTAATGTGGCAGTAAAGAAAAAGCTACGGCAATTTTGGTCTAAATTTAGAGAAACATAACTCCCAAGAATAAGGAGGTGATGTCACTCACTATTCTACCATGGTTAGACTCATATAGACAAGTTAGTGTTCAGTTCTGGGGATCACACTTTAAGGACATTGATAAGCTATGGAGCAGCCAGAGAAAGGAAACCAGAGTGGTGAAGGGCCTTCAATACAAGCAACATGAAGACGGATTGAAGGAACTGGGGCTGTTTAGACTGGAGAACAGAAGACTAAGTGGGAGACATGAAAGTTGTGTCCACGTATGTAAAAGGTGGCTGAGTGGAAGATGGATCCATTTTGCTATTTAGCCTCAGAAGGCAGAACTGGAAACAACAGGTAGAAGTTACAAAGAGGTAAATTTAGATTTGATGACAGGATAGTAGGAAAAGCTTCCTAACAATGAGAGTCGCCTCAAAGCAGCACAGGCCGCCTTGAGAAGTGCTGGGATCCCTCTCATTGGAAAGTTGAGTGAAAAGCTCAATGACCATCTGGCCGGTGCGCTGTGACAGGGATTCCTCTGGGGATGTGGGTTTGCCCAGATCACTGTGGAGATCCTTTCTAATTCTAAATTTCATTGATTCAGTGGCCTAATAGCTATTTCTTAACCTTAACATTTCACCTCCTGTCCCTGTGATGTGCCACAAGCTCTCCCCTTGCCTGAAATGTATGCCTGTCAACTCCATGCTAAAATCCCACCTTTCCTTCAAGGTTCCATTCAAATGCTCCCACTGGTGGGAAGCCTTTTTTCTGATGCCTTCAGAGGTTTCCATTTTCTTCCTCCTCAAAGTGTCTTATTATGATACTATGTGATACCATTATCTTCACTTGGAAGGCAAGGACTATTTAATTTTTGTCTATGCTTAACACAATGCCTTACATATCATATAGTAGGTACTTTAGGTCTGTGGAATTCAACTGTTGGAATTAATATTCTAATTCCCCTTGCCCATCACACCTATAAGATAAAGGAAACATTCTTAAGCCAGTCATGTAAAAGTCATTGAAATGTGACTGAGGCTTGGGTAGTCACCTTTAGATCTCCCCACTTGGAAGCAAGCATCAGCCAATGTAGTCAGGCCACACTTCTTCATTCTGTCCTTCCTTCCCTTCCTTCCCTTCTCTCCCCCCATACAATGGCTTGCTATTTAACTTTCATACATGCCTTTTTTTCCAACCACATTTAAACATTCTCAAGCACAGTAAACTGATTTCATGCTTTGAAACAATTCGTCTCTGGGCCTTGAAGCAGTGTCTACACAAGTATTTGCCGATCCTTATGCACTCACTGAAGGCTCAGAAGAGTGAGGCAGGGAAACGTCTTCTAGGGAAAATATAACCCCTGAGAATGGTGAAAGAGACACCTCCACCGGGCTTTGTTAAATTCCCAGGTTGCTGTGAGGAAGACTCTATCATTGCAAAGGGGCTTCACCCATGACAGATTTGCTGAGATGTTGCTTACATGGACCTCCACCCACCTGGTTCTCACTCACCTAGACAAGAATTTTTGGCAACTTCTCTCTTCAGAGCCCATGGTGCTTCCCCTTGCTCCAGTTGGGAGATCATGTCTGGCTTGGAAACTGGAAACCCTGTTCATGCAGAAAGGTGAATATGATGGGACAGAAATAGAGCCATATCTGGTCTACTTTAGCCCCTTCTAATGCAGACAAAGAACGTGAGCTATGAAGGTCTACAGCAGGGGCTCTTTACCTGACGTGCAGGAATGCTTTCTGCATTTTAAGGAATTCTTCTGGGAAAGGGTCCATAGGTTTCACCAAATTGCCAAAGAGGCATGGAACCAAAATTTTCAAGAGCTCCTGGCCGAAGGGCTGGTGCAAAGTATCTTGGAAAGCCACTCTGAACTATGGAAATGTGTGTGGAGATGATCCCAATGTGGATTTGGGATCAGAAATAATAATGATATTATTAATGATAATTATACCCCCTTCCATTTCTAGAACACTTCATTATTTACAAAGCACTTTAAAAATGTCCCATTTGTGCATGACAAAAATCTCTGAGTGCTGTAGAGATAGTGCAAATATTATAACATTTTGTAGATAAAGAAACTGAGTCTCAGAAGCCAACTGCCTTGTTCACATCACACAATTCTTCAGTTGGACAGCTAAGATTTTAATCCAGATCATCTGAATCCAAGTCCCAGGTTCTTTCCAAAGTCCCATGCTGCCTCTCTATGTGAGAAATTTTTATGCCTGAAGACACTGGAATTTAAAGGAAGAAAACTTAGAACATGGGGAAGATGATCAAGAAGGATCCATGTCAAGGGTCGCACAATGGCATTCTTAATTTCTAGTTTTATGCAGACTTTCCTCATGGGAACAGAGAGCATAGACATCCTTCCTCTTGGTATAAGAGGTATAAAGAATCTTCTTTCCTCCACCTCAAGCCAAAATTCAGCTGAGCACTTTGGATACTTCCAACTTCCACCAAATGAAGGTCAAAGATAATACAAAGAACAGATTTTGGATTATGGGGAAAGTTCTCCTTACCCAGAGAGATAAGGTTCTGATAGTTGTCCTGTATCACATCCTTGTATAGATTCTGCTGAGCAGGGTCCAATCGCTCCCATTCTTCCCAGGTAAAGTCCACAGCCACATCCTGGAATGTCAGTGTTTCCTGAAACACCAAACAGGTTCCCAATTACCTATCATCCCTTACTTGGTCACTTCAAGGAGAGGATTACAGCCCACACACAATGCAGTGATCCATTTTGAGGGGTCTTCCAAAGGGTTCCCAATCACATGGGCATTGCATATGCCTCACTTTGTATGAGATTTTAGGGGATGTACATAGCTCTGACTTAATACAACTTCCCTTCAAACATTATCTACCTGAGTGAGACATAGACCTTCAAGTCACAGAAAATACACATCTATCTCATACTTGGTTATACAATCTTAGGATTCAGAAATCCACTCTGAATATTCATTTCCAAATAGCTCTAACAATTAAGACTCACAGGTATACAGAGCTTTGAGGGTTGTACACTGTTTTCCTCATGCCAACTCAGTGAGGGAGATCTACAAGTATTTATTGTTCTGGATCTCTGAATTCATTAGGGTAGGAACCCATCTCAAACAGGGTGATCTGCTACTGTTCTGCAATTTCTAATGCTAAAGAGGTCTCTGAAGTACTAAGAGGTTTAGGGATTTATCCAGGGGTCACTTAGTCTGTATGAGGCAGGACTTGAACCCAAGTCTCCAAACAAAAAGTCCAGGACTCTTTCTACTTTAGCATAGGATCTTCTTAGGAATATACAGCAAAGCTATTATTCTCCATTATTAATAAAAATTCTTACTAATGAATATGAAATACTCTTGTCTGGAATCTTTTCATAAGAATAGCTAACATTTATACAGAGTATGGGAAGTGGACTTGTGATTGTATTAGTATTGGGAATACCCTTTATGAATGTTGTCCACCACCATCTCTGGAACTTAAGTTTTTAACAGAGCTGCCTAGAGCAGTGAGAGGTTAAGGGACTTACTTGTCCAGGGTTACGCAGCCAGTATGTTTTAGAAGTAGGACTTGAATCTGGGTCTTTATTCCATGCTACTTTGAAAATATGTATAGTACTTTATTAGTAATATCGACACTAATAATAACTTACATATAATAAGGTTGTAAAGAACTTTACATATATTATTTTATACAACATCATTATGTGATACAAGTTCAGGAAATTGAGGCAAAGAGATACATGTGACTTTATTATTATCAAAGACAAGATTTGAAACTAGGTATTCCTAACCCAGATCTAACACTGTATGAAAAGTTTTAGGCTTCCAATATCCCCCTCCAACGAATATCTCTTTGTTTACAAAAATTCACTTTTTGGTTTTTTTTAAATGTTTTAATATTCTGTTTTTTGTATCATCAGAATATCCCATGTATCCCTCCTTTTTCCCCTCCCAGAGAGACAACCCATGTGACAAACAGTATTTTTTGTAGAAGAAAAAAAATCAGCACAACTAATCAAGACATTGAAAAAGTCCCCAAACATGTGCTATCTAACACATGCAAAACTCCAACCTCCAAGAAGGGGTAGGTTGGGGGTGTCTTCTTATATCACTTCAAGTCCCAGTTACTTGATCTTTATGATTTTGTTACATTTACTTATGATCTGACATTTTTTTTGTCTACTTACATTGTTGTAGCTACTGTATAGTTTTTTTTAACTTTGCTGACTTCATTCTGCATCAATTCATGTAGATCTTTTCATACTTCTCTATATTCATCACACACTTCATTTCTCACATCACATTAAGATTCCATTATGTTCCTATACAACAATTTGTTTAGCCATCTCCAATCGATGAACCTCTACTCAGTTTCCAGTTCTTAGCTATCACAAAAAGTGCTGCTATATTTTTGAGTACCTGGGAACTTTCTTATTATTATTGACTTCCTTTGTGTATAAACCCAGTAACTAAATTCCTGATTCAAAGGGAATGGACATTTTAATAATTTTATTTGCATAATTCCAAATTGCTTGAATGACTGTACCATTTTGCAGCTTTACCAACAATGTCTAAGTGTGCTTATCCTTCCACAGTCCCTCCAAAATTGAGTGTTGTCATTTTTGTCAATATGCAGGGTCTGAGGTGAACCTTCATGGTGATTCTGACTTGCATTTCTATTATTAATGATTTGCAACACTTTTTTTTCCGTGTGGGTGTGAATAGTCTGCAGTTATTTTGAGAACAGTTTGTTCATATCCTTTGATGATTTATCTATTGGGGAGTGGTTATTATTCTTATTTATGTATTTATTGTTTATGTATCTTGGATACTAAGCCCTTATCAGAAAAATTTGATATAAGGATTTTCCCCCAATTGACCCTTCCCTTCTTATCCTAGATGAATTAATGTTATCTGGGCAGAAACTTTTCAGTTTCAAGTTCCTTCTGCTGTAGACAGTACTACATTCCCTCAGTTCACTTTAATCTTTTTTTAAGGTGGCCTTGTTCCCACTGGATACTTCCCCTCGTGCTGGACCCCCTCTTTTGGTTTGATATTCCCTACTTCCTTTCCTCCCCTTCACTTAGTCTTGTTCCTTAGTTTTAAAATTTCATTTATTTTTCATCACTTTCCAAAAAGGATTTCACTCACTATTCATTATCCATTTTTTTGTTTACAACCTTATTCTCAGACTCATGACTTTTCGTTATCTGTTTCTTTCCTGTTGTATTCTTTGTGCTATCAATGATTCCAAGGTATCCATTCTAGGATTTTAGTTTTAGGTAATATCTTTCACTGCATTATGGGGCTTACCTCATGATTATAGCAGCTAACATTAACATAGCACATAGCATGACCAACATTGTGCTAAGCACTTTACAATTAGCATCTCTGATTCTCACAACAACCCTGAGAGCTAGATGTTATTATTATCCCCACTTTACAGATAAGGAAACAAAACAAAAGTTAAGTAACTTGTCCAGGGTCACACGGCTAATAAATGCCTGAGGTCAGATTTGAACTTGAGTTTTCCGGGTTCAGGCACAGTGCTCTATTCACTATGCTACCTAGCACTGCCCCATAGTAGGGAATCTTCCCCACAACATCCCTGATTATGTAGTTCAACAACATTTTATACCCTCTCTTGTTGGCTTCCTCCCCCTACATCTGACTGAAAATCTCCCTGTGTTCATGCTCTCTCCCACTCCTCCAAGAGTCAGATGCCCCAGAGGAAGTTCAGACTTCTCCTTGTCCACTCCCAGTACATGCAGACTTTTCAAGCACCAAATAGGCTTCACTCAGTGTAAAGTCCTCTCTCCTGATCACCCGTTTCTCTTCCCTTATAGAAACATTTGTCAATGAAACCCTCTCTCAGACCTACCAAGAAAGGTCTCCTTCCTTTCTCCCTCCTTTTCAATATTTCTCCTCTCCTCCTCACTCACTCCCCTGTAGGATCTTCTCTTTCTAAGACCAAAGTGATCATATTCTGTCCTCGTTGCTGGCCTTCAATTTAAGCCTGGCACACCACTCACTCCTCTATCCCTCTACTTCCCTGCAGCCCTTTAATGTACCCACTCATGCTGTAATATGCAAAATAAGCATGATGCTAAAGAAGCATTCACATGAAGGCAAGGAGTTGCCAGGTACTGTCCAGAATACTGCCATCCACCTTTTCACTGTTAGATTTCTACCTTTACTCCTGTCTCCTTATATACTTAGAAAGAAGTCTCTCATTGATCTCTCCATCATCACTATGTTGCTATTACTGCTCTTGTTTGCTGCATTCGTTCACTCCTGCTGTATTTCTGTTGTTTGGGGATGTTCAAGAAGCAAATAATCTTTTCACTTTTTTCTAAAAAGTTTCATAATCTTCATTATAAAATGTCACCTTTTATCCTGTATGGATAGACTCATATGTGCAAAAGAGGTCCCCTTGAACTGCATCCTGAGCTCCGATGCTCTTCAGAACTTATTCTTCTATTCTCTCCTCCTTTTTCTAGTGGTTGTGCAGTAGTCTTGAGTTATTTGAATGTCTTTCCTTTGTATTTAAAGGTCCTCTCCTGATGGCTTGCGGAACTTGTTTCAGAATTTGAATTGTTAAATTTAACCAGGGTGTCTTCTACATAAGTCTTCTCATCCACCCATTCTAGAATTTTCTCACATCCAGCTTTTCCTTCTTAGGGACTGGGCCTAGTCCCAGAAAGAGAACTTTCTGGCTTTTCAAGGGCTATGTTGGGGCCCATAAGTTCTTGTAGGTTCTATTAAACTAGAAAAGCCTGGAGTATAATTCTTGTTGTTGTTAAGTCATTCAATTGGCTCTGACTCTGTGACCCCATTTTTAGGGGCGTTTCTTGGCAAAAATATTGGAGTGGTTTGCCACATAATCCTAGCATCAGACAACACCTGCAGTCCAAGGAAGAGACTTCTCATCAACATCTAGGAACCTTATGATGAATTATCTGGCCAAGGAAATTCATGATCCAAAGCAAGATTATCAAATGACCCTCCATTTAGGTGGCTACCCGCTGATTCTACATGGACAGAAACGGAGGTAAAGGGTATTAAATTAGAACCACAGTTGTTAAGGGTATTTCAAATATTAACTGCTGGCACCCCAATGTGAGGTTCTTGTGTTGTGACCAATGATGGGACATTCTACTGGAGAAAATGTCATTTTAAAATTCTTGATGTACATGAAACCAAAAGACAGAAAAGATTTGTAGTTTAATGGAAGATAACTCATGGAATATCCTTTGAGAAGAAGATTAAAGAACTTCTGAAGTTGAATCATCAATCACATATTCAAAGGTAAAAAGAAATATCATTTCATAGGCCCTTGGACCATCTCTCAGAATCCCAGTGTTTCATGTGAAGAATGAGTCAATACACCACCACAAAGATGCCTTGTAGCTTCTGTTTTCTTCAACAATGGTTTTCACTATATTTACCTTGTAGGTCCAGTGTGGTCTGTCTCCTGTCATCAGAATGTGAGCTCTTTAAGGGGAGGGAACCAATTTTTTTTGCCTTTTTTGTATCCCTGGTGCTTAGCACAGTGTAGGAAATATAGTAAGCACTTAATAACTATTGTTAACTGAGTAAGAAAAAAACTTTCTCATGTGCATTGTAGGGGTGAGGGACCATAAGTGTTGGATACTGAACAAAGGAAGTCAGACTCTTTCTTGACTGTTTCCTCTTGTGGAAAAAATTTTTTATCTTAATTTTTAAAAGTAAGTATTATAAGGGTCAGCCCTCTGGGAGAAACTGAGAGAGGGATACAGTGGCAAATGGAGGTGATATGAAAACAAAAAATGTCAATATAATTGTATTTAGAAATTAACTACTGATCTATGTGTCTACTGCAAAATAAATATTTATGATAATAATCACAAGATGTATCAAGGCCATTGTTAAAGAAATGAGACAGTAACAGGTAGGCTTCCATAAATTATAGATTATGTTCTAGACTCTATAACAGACCACATCTTTATAGTCATGCAAGTGTCTGAAAAGGACAAAGAATACAAGATCCCACTTTGCCTCTTGCTGGCTCACTACAATAATGCATTTTATCCAGTAGAACAAAATGCTACTCTCCTCTAACAAGCATCAACAATGCCTACATCAAAACCATATGAAATCCTATGAAAGATAAAAGAATAACTTTATTCCTCTGCCCTCTGGTTATTAACATCACCCAATCAACAAGGAGACATACATTTGTGTGCTACTGACAAAAAGGATGTCCAGCGATGACTTTAAATGCAAAAAGGATTTCCTAATAGATGGACTACTTCAGATGATCCTTTTCATGGATGATATTGTATTGACTGCATTAAACCCTAGAACACTACAGAGCCTCCTAATCTCCAGATCCATAATCTCACAAAAGTTTGGCTTAACTACCCACAAAGGAAAATCCAAGTAGAAGAATGTCTCATGTCCAGTTTATATATACATTATTATTATGTGTGTGTGTGTATATATATATATATACATATATATAATTATATATACAATTTTAAGGATAGTCCATAAAACTGTTCCATCAGTATGTATGTCCTGAATAGACATTGCAGATGGATAATGAACAGGGGCTAAAATAGAATGAGGAAGAGGTAAGGAAGCCTTGCATTAAGGAAATTGTGTAGTGATTCTTATGAACTGATGTTCTCCTTGAAATGAAGTAACATATAGCATCAATATTCTTCAGGTGATGCTGTATGGCTATGAAATGGCAAGCAAAGCATTATTTTGTTCCTTGTTTCAGCTATTCAAGTGCCTTTGAGTCACCTTTGATTATGTCAAGTCTTTGTTGGAAACAGTATACATTGCATTGTCCTTAATAGGCCTAAGGGAGTTTGGACACCTTCCCTGTCATTAATAGGCCTACTGTCATCACATGGAGCTCAGGGTGGGAGCTTGCTGAAAGAGCAGAACAGGAAGGAACAGAGCAGATAAAAGCTCGAGCATGAGTTGGGACCAAGCAGAGCTAAGAGAATGTTTGTGATGTTGGCACTCTGTCTGTTGTTCTGTGTTGGTGATACTTTGTAAGACAGAAGCACTCTGTCTATTAAATTGTGTTACTCTGTCAGACAGAAGCACTCTATTTGTCGATTTGTGCTGATTTCTCAGACAGAAAGTGAATTGAGATGATAGTGCCAACAACGTATATAAATATTGTTTTAACCCTGTTGAGCTTTGTTTTCCTAGAAACAGAAACAAGCTTGGGGTGGAGCAGTCCCCATGAGCTGCAACATGGAACAGGAGCAGAGAGCTGCCTACCTGTGAATCCAGGCAACAGTTGAATGAACCCAGGCAAGAGCTGGGAGCATGGAAGATGAGTCATAGGGTTTGGAATTCAGCCTCCAGTTAAGATGAAAGGAAACTTTACTTGGGTACTCAGTGCTGACCGATGATATTGCAACTTACTGTGACCTATGGGAGGATGGCCTTTGTACTTTTCACTACCTCTTAAGGATGACTAGTTTAAGGATGATTGGAAGCCAGACTAGAGTCAAGATGAAAGAAGACTTGATTTGGGTACTCTACAATGATTGAGGACATTGTGACTTATTGAATGATATGTTTTGTTTAAGACTATGTGGCCACCTTAGTAATAAGTTGTTATGTTATGTTCCTGTGAATGTTGTGCTTTAGTTTCTTGAATGTTTTGCTTTAGTTTATTGCTGAATAAATAAAGAGTTCACTATACTATATGATTAAAGTTATTCACAGCAGGAATCCTCAGGAGAGCTGCTTGTGATTGGCTTTACAGGCTGTGAGTAAGAAAATCAGAGTCTCCAAAGAATTAGTTCTGTGTCACTTACAAAGCAATGGAGAGGTGCCCACTGGATAGCAATGTACTACCAAGTGCAAAGGATGATAAAAGAGATCTATGACTGGAAAAGGAGGTTGTCTTTCAGACATCAAAAACAAGGGCTAACCAATGGACAAGCCCACATACTCCAATGGCATCCACCACATGTCAAGAGATCAAGAGGAAAGTTTTCTGCACAGTGGGTGGACCCTCTGTGGAAGATTTCTATAAAGACCTGGATAAGAGCTGTATGAAATAAGGAAGTGTGGCTGGGATGTGATCAGTAACACTGGAGGGAACACTCATATCAGTGAGATCCTAGAATGATCAAAGTATGCAAATGTAGGAACTGAAAGAAGGCAGGGGGCAACCAGAGTCACAATAATAGAAGATTTTATTAAAAAACAAAAAAAGAGATCAGACTTGAGGTCTCAGAATCCCAGAGTTGGAAGGCCTAAAAGCCCATTTAATCAAGCCATGCCTAAACCAGCCCCACTGTAGTATACCTGACAAGTGGTCCTCAAGCCTTTGATTGAAGATTTCCAATAATGGGAAACCCATTACTTCCCAAGGCAGCCTATTCCATTTTCAGATATCTGTAGTAAGTTTTTCACCTTTTAGCAATGTCTCCCATTGCTGGGGAAATAAAGACAAGAATGAAACAATCCAAACTCGTTATGATGGCACTGAAGGCTTCTTACAATCTTATTCGAATCAAGTGTAACGCTCCTTCTTAACATAAACCATCTGATCTACCCAGGTCATTGTTTGTAACTGCTTTTTGTCAATGTTTCCTCTCATCTCTGAGCCTTCCCGCCTATCTGCTACCACCCCACTAATATCCTCTAGCTAATTGTGTCTCACATTTGATGAACTCTTCTCTACCCATTCTATCCTAAGATGACCGGTCTCTCTGCTAAACAGATAGAGCACTTAATGCCTATAGTTCAGTTTGGCTCTTACACATACATTTTCCTGTGCCCCTTTTAAAAAAGGTTTCACATAAGTTACTCTGTACTGACTCAGTCTCCATTTCAGATGTCTCTCCCAATGATGTGCAGCTCAAAGAATGCAAAGGCTCTCTCTCAATGTTACTTTCACAAATTTCATAGTACCTTGAACAATATGATGATCATTCATTAGGCCTGAAGGAGCTGCTGTATAAATCATGAATGTTGGGTAAAGTGGAGGGAGATAAAAAAGGAAGAGACATTCATCAAGTGGACACCATTTCACATACAGAACATCATCCAGAAAGGTGGAGTTAGTCACTTGAGTGACAGGCCAATTAGAACTCAGGTTTTAAAAAAAAAAGGTTACACTGGGGCAAGATGTTTCACAAGATAATGTTATCAGCTCTAAGGACTAATCTAGCATTTAAAGGATACAGAAATTCCAACTCACCTGGGACGTGGCTGTCAGGAACATAGGGCCATGAACCTCCTCAGAGCTCCCCTCCTGGACAAATACACAGTCCTCTGAAGGCAGAGATAGGAAGAAAATGTAGAAGATCAGAATTATCTTACAACTACGAGTTAGCCTTTCTTCTCCCTACATGTCTCCTTCATTAGGGGAAGGGGACTAATACCATTCTTTTAGTTCCAAACATCTGTTACTTGCCCTGAACTTCTGAAGGCCCTAGGAAGGCTGTATCCTGAAACCAAACCTATATGGACCATGAAAATCTACCTAAACTCATTACTCTGTGATGAACTGCCCCTCATCATCATTCAAACCTGATTGCTTGCCCCCAACTGGCTAATCCCTTATTTCCATTCCCTTTAACCCAAACTCACTTTAAATGGGTCCTACTTTAAAGTGGCTCTCTGGAATGCCTGCTCCAGATTCAGCAATTTGCTTTCATCTTAAGTTGTTTCCTTTCCCACTCCTTTCATTTTTTGGCTAACACTGAGACCTGGCTCCCTCCTGAAGACAGTCTCCCTGGCCTCTCTTTCCAGCATCAGCTACATTTTCATTCATTCCCCCAACTCACTGGTTGAAGTAGGGAGTTAGAATACTCCTTATTCCCCACTGCTCCTTCCCGGTTCTCCCTCTACTTCTACCAGTCAGTAACCTCTCCTCCTCTGAGGTTTACTCAATTCATATGTACCACTCAATCAACATTCTGGTAGTTGTTGTCTACCAACCACTAGGCTACTTCCCTTCTTTTCTCAATGAGTTCAGAGCCTAGCTCACAGCCTTCTCTCCTTCATAACTCCTGTTCTCATACTGGAGGATTTCAACATACATTCTGATATTCTCCTCCAATGATACAACTCTAAGTTCCTTATATTTCATAAGTAAGTATTCATTTCACCACACTTCTGCCAGAGATGGTAAGACTTTGATCTTGCCATCACACATAAATGGTTATGATCATTAACTCTGAAATTCCCATATCCAATCACAATCTATTATCATTCTACCTCTCCCTTGCCCTTGCAATGCCAAACCTTGCACTTCATCCAAATCTTTGACCTCCAATTTCTCAACTCTTCATATAAATGGTACAGTCGACAGAGAGGGCTGGGCCTGGAGTCAGAAAGGCCAGAGTTCAAATCCAGCCTCAGACACTAGCTGTGTGACCCTTATTTAACCTCTGTTGGTCTCAGTTTCCTCACTTGTAAAATGGGAATAACAGCACCTATCTCAAAGGGTTGTTGTGAGGATCAGAGTATTTGTAAAGCACGTAGCACATAGTAGGTGCTATACAGATGCTTAATTCCCTTTCCCTCTCCCCTCTGTCCTCTCCTAGTCTATCTATATTCTCCTTCCTGATCTTGACCTCCTGTCGAACTAGTTCATCTCTACAATGTCTTCTTCCCAAGTCCCTCACATTCTTATTGCATAACTGATTGTATCCTGCCAAGTCTCAACCTTAGATCACTCCCATCATTTGCTATTTTTATTCCTACAAACATGCTGCTGAAGAAAATCACAAAATGTGCTTATTTTTCCCCCTACTCTGCCCATTGGGTTGTAAGTCTCACCTCCTTCCTCTAACATTTGGACCAGATCCTCTACCAAGGCCACCACCTCCTCACTCTTCTTTGGATTTTGTGATTTCACCCAAGCCCTGATTTCCCCAGGCAGGATGGCCATGAATTGTTCCAGTACCAGCAACTCCAGAATTTGCTCCTTTGTATGAATTTCTGGTCTTAGCCACTGAAAACAAAGTTCCCTAAGGTGACTCAGGACTTCAAGAGGACCAGCTCCTTCTGGGTATCGAAAAAACCTGAAGTGCAGTCGAGAAGCCTCAAGGTCAGACCTCTGTTCTCCTTGGATGGTTTCTTGATTCCAGGGGACATCCATGCTGAGGATTCTATCTTGTTCACATAGAGTAGGAATTTGGGCGTCTTTCTTCAGAGGCATCATCTCTCCAGTTAAGGCCATTATTGAGAAATTAAAACCTATCCCCACCAGAGAATTAACTTTTTCGAGATCCAAAATGTTCAATTGTACACTACCAAGGGAAACTGTGGGTGAAGAAAGATCAAAATAAGGAGGATGGACCCAGCAATCTCAATCACATAGCCTAAACCATGGACCTTGGAGGAAGTGTGCTGAGTTCTTAGATATAGAAGTGGCTCAAAAACCAAGTACATGGCAATCCACTTCTTGAGCAAGTTGCAGAAAAGATCTCTTGGACTGGTTCAGATATATATATATATATATAT
>NW_027186343.1:995785-1001894 GCF_028583685.1 Petaurus breviceps papuanus | reverse complement strand
ATATATATATATATATATATGATATGGACATTCACAAACAAATTCAGGCACTGAAAAACATAAAGACATGTAGTCCCCAACCTCTCATTGCAAAACAAGAAGACTCCAAATCTGCCTGATGGCAAACATAACAAGCTGGATAGTGGGGAACAGGGTCCTGAATCAGACTTCAAATACACTGTAGAGCTTCATTGAATAATAAACGGAAAGTTTTTAAAGCTTCGATTAAATATGTACATTTAATATAGTATCTAATATTAGCATTAAAAAGAATCAAGAAAATCATTACTTCCTAGAAATATTTTTCCTCTTAACAGAAACTCCAGTCATTTATTGCTTCCAAGTGAATGTCAAGTTTTCACATGTGAAATAAGCAATGTATCTATTTGCTTTGCATATTAAAGATGGTATGTATCCCAGTGCATTGAGAGTTAAGCCACGAGGGTGAGAATAAGAGTCAAGAGGGACATAAATATTAAAGTATTTTTTAAAAGACCCAGATTTCATGTTTGACTCTCCAGATGCCTAAGCAAAAACAATCACCTTTGACAGTCACTTCAGTCCTATGCCAGTACCCTGTCACCCCAAGCCATCTCTGCCAAAGCTGTTTACAAACAGAAGGAAAAAATCTTCCATCCTATTCTCTTCATTTTCTCTTTTGTAATATGGAGACAGTGTTGGACTGGTAGCCAAAGAGCACCGGGTTAGCATCCTGATGCTAACATTCAGTAGTTTCTTGGCCTTCAGTAAATCAATCCACCTTCATTTCTGAGTTGCAAGTTCCTCATCTGTAAAATGGGGGTAATAATAATCAAATTACTTACCTTACAGGATTGTTATTAGGAAATCACTTAGCAAACCTTAAAAATCTATGGAAATAAAATATCCTTTCTCCCTTTACACTCTATCTCTGACTTTATGGGACTATCTGTAACCAAATGAGAGATGGATAATATTTACACGTGGCTTGGAAAACTAGAAAATTAGTTATAAATGTGTTTTTTTTTTGGGGGGGGTTCTTTTCTTATTTTTAAAAAATTTATTTTTATTTTCAGTTCTGAATTCTCTCCCTCCCTTCACTTCCCCTGCCCCCCACTCACTGATAATGGAAGAAATATGGTACCCATTCTACTTATGAAGTAAGGCAAAACAAATTTCAAAATAAACCCTATTGTTAAAAAAAAAAGCAAAAAAAATAAAATGGAAAAAAAGTGCTTCAAACAGCACTCTGAGTTCATCAGTTCTCTTTCTGGAGGTGTATAGCATGTGTCATCATGAGTCCTTTGGAATTGTATTGGATCACTGTATTGAGCAGAGTAGCTAAGTCTTTCACAGCTGATTATTGTTACAATATTGCTAAGTATATACAATGTTCTCTTAGTTCTGCTCACTTTAATTTCTATCACCTCCTAGAAATCTTCCCAGATTTTTCTGAAACCAACTTTTCCATCATTTCTTTTTTTTTTTTCCCTTTTGGAGGGCAATTGGGGTTAAGTAACTTGCCCAAGGTTACACGGCTAGGTTTTTTGTGTTAAGTGTCTGAGGCGGGATCTGAACTCAGGTCCTCCTGACTCCAGGGCCAGTGCTTCACTCACTTCGCCACCTAGCCACCCCATCCATCATTTATTATACCACAACAGTAATTCATCACAATCATATATTACAACATGCTCAGCCATTCCCCTATTGATAGACATCCTCTCAATTTCCAAATCTTTGTCACTACAAAAAGAGTTGATATAAATATTTTTGTATGTGAGTTCTTTTCTTTTGATTTCTTTGGGATACTGACACAATAATGGTACTATAGGGTCATAGGGTCATAGGCTGTTTGATAGCCCTTTGGGCATAGTTTTAAATTGTTTTCAAGAATGGCTGGACCACTTCACAGCTCCACCAAGACCATATCAGGGTACCTATTTTTCAACATCTCCTCCAGCATGTCATTTTCCTTTTCTATTATGTTAGCCAATCTGATAGATGTGAGGTGGTCTTTCAGAAATGTTTTAATTTGCAGTTCTTTAATTATTAGTGATTTAGAATACTTTTCATATGACTATGGAGAGATATAATTTCTTCTGAAAACTATTCATATCCTTTGACCTCTCATCAACTGAGGAATGGCTCTTATTTATATAATTTTGGATCAGTTTCCTACATATTTGAGAAATGAGACCTTTATCAGAGAAATTTGATGTACAACTTTTTTCTCAGCTTCCTGTTTTCCTTCTATTTTTGGCTACATCAATTTTGTTTGCACAAAAACACTTTAATACAATCAAAATTATCCATTTAACCTCCTCTGATCCTCTCGATCTTTTGTCTGATCATAAACTTCCATCATCCAGATATGACTGGTAATTTTTTCCATGTTCCTGTAATTTGCTAATATCATCCTTACATCTAAATCACATACCTATATTGGGCTTTTCTTGGCATACAATGTGAAATGTTAGTCTATGCCCAATTTCTGCCAGAAAGTTTTCCAGTATTCCCACCAAGAGAGAATTCTTGACCCAATTAGGTTAGATCTGAGTTTATCAAACACTGTGATCATTTACTTCCGCATACTGTGTGCCTAATCTATTTCACTGTTCAAATACTCTATTTCTTATCTAATACCAGATTATTCCAATGATTACTTCTTTGTAGGTCAATCTGAGTTCTGGTACTGCTTGACTGACTTCCTTTACATTCTTTTCATTGATTCCCTTGATATTCTTGACATGTGTTGATGAATTTTATTTTTTCCTAACTCTATAAATTAATTTTTGGTAGCTTTATTGGTATAGCACTGAATAAAACATTTAGTAAAATTTAAAAATGTAATAGCTCAGCATACACTTCATATTTCTTCAATTATTTAAATCATTGACTGAAAAGTTTTTGATTTTATGATTCTCTTCATATAGTCCCTGTGTGTCTTAGCAGGAAGACTCTCAAATATTTTATACTGCCCAGAGTTATTTTAAATGGAATTTCTCTATTTCTTGCTGTTTGGTCAGTAAAATCTGGAAATGCTAATCATTTGGGCTTATTTTATATCCTGCAACTTTGCTGAAGTTGTTAACTGTTTTTACTAGTTTTTTTTTTTTGTTAATTCTTTAGGGTTCTCCAAGTATAACATCATATCATCTGTAAAAAGTGATAGTTTTATTCCCTTTTGCCTATTCTTATTCCTTCAATTTATTTTTCTTCTATTACTACTATAATTAGAATTCCTAGCACATTAATGACAATGGACATCCTTAATTCACACCTCACTACATTGGAAAGGCTTCTAGGTTGTTCCCATTACAGATAATACTTCCTTTCAGTTTTAAGTCGATGATGTTGTTATGTCTGAGTCTTTGTGACCTATGGACTTATCCATGGGGTTTTCTTGGCAAAGATACTGGAGTAGTTTGCCATTTCCTTTTACAGTAATTCCCAATTTTACTGAGGCAAATATGAATTAAGCAACTTGCCCAGGGTTACACAGTTAATGTCTGATGCTGGATTTGAACTCAGGTTCCAAAAGGGGTCAGGAGCACTCAGACATGACCAACAATTTCCTGATTCCGAGCCCAGTGCTCTATCCATTGACATCACTAACATACACCTTCAAGTAGATGTTTGTTGAGTCGTTTCAGTTGTTCGTCTCTGACTCTTTTTGATCCACTTGGGGTTTTCTTGAAAAATATATTGGAGTAGTTTTCCTTCTCCTGCTCATTTTTACAGATGAGGGAACTGAGGCAAAGCGGGTTAAGTGATTTGCTCAGGGTCCCATGGTAGTACGTGTCTGAGGTCCGATCTGTATTTGGGAACATGAGCCTTCCCGATTCCAAGCCTGGCGCTCTACCCACTGCACCACCTCCCTGCCCCGTCAGGAAGATACCACTTATGATTCTAAGAAAATCTCTATTAATTCCTAGGCTTTGTAGCGGTTTTTTTTTTTAATAGAAAGGGATGTTCTATTTATCAAAAGCTTTTTCTGAATCTGTTACTGTAACCGCGTCGTTGTCAGTTACGCTGATGGCTTTCCTCACCCCAAAGCAGCCCCGCACTGCAGGTACAGACCCAGCCTGGGCACAGGGGGCCATCTCTGGGGCACTCTGACGTCTCCTGGCTAGGGTTCTATTACGTCTTTCTTCGCGGATATTGATTAAGGAAATTAGCCTACAGTTCTCTTTCTGTTTTGTTTTTCCTTTTTCTGATTAGGTGTCAGAGCCATTTTTGAGTCCAGAAGGAATCTGGTAGCCTCTTTTCCATATATTTTCAAACAGTTTATATTCAATGCTATAGAAATGTGGACAATGCGGACAACAAGGACGATGAAGTCGACGGCAAGGACGAAGAGGGCCCCCACCTGCAGAGTGGGCATGGCCCTGCCCTTCCCCCAGCCTCAGCCACCTTCTCTGGGAAGGGCCGTCACGCCCCTCCCCCTCCTGCTGGTCGCACCCGCCCCTCCTCCATCCCTGCAGACATCCCGGCCTGCCCTGCCCCTCCCAGTCTACCCGGGGTGGAGCTCGGGCCTCCGGGATAGCATGCGGGACACCGCACGAACACGCAGCTACTTACTCGCTCCGTACCTCTCCCTCTTTTTAAGACGTGGGCATTGCGTGCGCACGCTCCCTCTTTTCTTACACCCTCGCCGCCCCCCCCCAACTCCAGCTCCACGTTTCCCAGAATTCTCAGGGTGCCGCCTCAACCCGACCTTTCTTACAGGTTCCGGAGGATGTGGCTCCCCGTAAAGTTCCTGACTGGCTCCGTTCTTCCAGTCTGCTCACTAGGCCAGGGAGGGCAGAGAGGGATCGCAGTATGATGTCACCACGGCCAATCAGGGGGCGCTCTGTCCTCCAGCCAATCAGAGGACACGCTGTCCTCCAGCCAATCAGAGGGCGCACTTCCCTACACCAATCAACATCTTCTCTTCTCCCTCCATTTCCTCCTCTTCTGCTTCTGGTGTTTACGTCTGTGGAATCTCCTGAGCATCTTCTCTCTCCCAGTGCCCACGTCTTTGACATTGGCATTCCGAGCTCAGTCACCGAAACGTGCCCTGAGCTTCAGTCTCATCATGAGAAAAATGGGACGAGAAGACACCTGTCATTGTCCGGGATCTCAGTCGTGTCCGAGTCGTCGTGACAGACACGTGACCGTGGGGTTTTCCTGTCAAAGATACCGGAGTGGTTTGCCATTTCCTCTTGTACGTCCCCATTTAACAGATGAGGGGCTGAGGCAAATAGGGTTTACATTTGGGCTCAGCTCTTCCGGACTCCAGGCGCAGTGCTTTATCTCTATGCCACCTTGCAGCTTCCTCATTAACTAATTAGCCTTGACAGTAGTAATGACAGCGAGCGTTTCTGTGGCCGCTGGGGGGCGCCACAGCGCACAGTGCGCCGGCTCTGGCATCGGGAAGGCTCCTGACGCGGCTCAGGTCCTGGGGGGTGGGGACAGTGGGCCGGCCCGCGGGGATCCGGGAGTGGACGAGAGAAGTGTCGGCCTCTGCGCCGGACAGGAACGCAAACCAGAAGCTGGGGTGCCGCCCAACAGAGCCCCAAAGCAACGATGACTTTTTTCAACTTTTACCCCTAAAGGAACGACAGTGAAAACCCAACGGGCCCCTGGTGACACTACAAGATGCAGGGAGGCGGGGGAGGGGAGGGGAGTGGAATGGCCATTAAAAATAAAAGCCGGCTTTTAGAGCGCGGTGCCCTCCGGGTGACCCCGGCTGCGAGAAGGGCTCGCGGCACCGCGCTGCGCTGCCCTCGTCCGGCCTCTTGGGCCACCCCGGGTGAGCCAGGATGAAGGTGCTTCAGCCGCGTCCGAACTTAACCAAGGACTCGCTTCACTCTGTAGCTCAGGCTCGTGACTCCGCGCCAGGACTCTGGGGTGCACGTCCGCGGGCTCGGCGGGGGCCGGTGTCCGGAAGCACGGTCCTCCCCCCCCCCCCCCCCCCCCCTCCCCCGCAGTGTCGGAGCTGTCCAACAGTGCAACAGGCTTTGTGCAGGGGAAGGTGGTGTCACCCTGACGGAGATTTTTGAGAAGTGGCTGGACGGCCACTTGTCTATTATTTAGGTAAGAGAAGGGATGCCTTTCTCGGCTAGGTAGGATTAGTGCTTATCTGGTT
>NW_027186343.1:916840-995385 GCF_028583685.1 Petaurus breviceps papuanus | reverse complement strand
GTTTTTTTTTTTTTTGTTTGTGTTTTAAGCTCAAAGACTTTTTCCTCGTTGTTTTTCGTTCCTTGCCCTCCCTCCTTGCCCCCTCACCAAGAAGGCAAGAAAACTAAAACCCATTATAAATACGTATAGTCATGCAAAACAAATTCCACATTAGCTATGTCTTCTCCCACACACACACACAAATACAAGGGAAAAGAAAGAAAAAATAAGCCACGTGGAGGTGGATATCAGGTTTCAACATAAATCCTTTGGAATTGCAGAGGGTCATTGGGCTGATCAGTTCGTTTTTCAAAGTTGAGTATGATTACAATATTAGTGTTACTATGCAGAGTGTTCTCCTGGTCCTTCTACATTTACTTTGCATCAGTTCATATAAGTCTTCCCAAGTTTTTTTTTAAACCACCCCCTTCATAATTTCTTACAACACAATAATATTCCAATGTATTAATACATCATAACTTGTTTGGCCATTCTTCAATTAATGAACATCCCCCACCCCCCAGTTTCCAGAACTTTGCCACCAAATATTTTTGTACACTTGGGTCCTTTCCCTCTTTTTTTTTTTTTTTTTTTAAGTAATTGGGGTTAAGTAACTTGCTCAAGGTTACACGGCCAGTTATTTTGTATGGGTGCCAAGTATCTGAGGCTGGAACCGATCCCCGGTCTCCCGACCCCCAGTTGGAGCTCTTACTCACTGCCACCTGGGCCACACCCTCTTTCCCTCTTTCTTTGAGCCCTGTGGCACATAAACAGTCTTGCTGGGTCAAAAGGGATGAACAGCTTAACTTTTGGGGCACAGTTCCAGATTTCTTTCCAGAATGCTTCACTTAGTTTACAGCTCCACCAACAGTGCACTCACTGGTGTACCTGTTTTCCCACGTCATCTCCAGCAGCTGTCATTTTTCACTTTTTATGTCACCCTAGCCAATCTGATAGGCATGAGGTGGTACCTCAAAGTTGTCTTAATTTGCATTTTCTTTCCTTTTTGGAGGGCAGTTGGGGTTAAGTGACTTGCCCAAGGTCACACGACTAGTTTTTGTGTTAAGTGTCTGAGGCTGCATTTGAACTCAGGTCCTCCTGACTCCAGGGCTGGTGCTCTATTCACTGCACCACCTAGCCGCACCTAGAGCATTTTTACGTGATAATTGATAGCTTGGATTCCTTCTTCTGAAAATTGCCTATTCATATCCTATGATCATTTATCAGTTGGAGAATGGTTGTGATTATAAATTTGATTCATTTACCTATATATGTAGAAATGAGAGAAACTTGCTAGTAATATTTCTCCCCCTCCAGTTTTCTGCTTTTATTCTAATTTTAGATGTATTTGGTTTTCAAAATTATCCATTTTACCTTCTTGAAATTCTCTATGTCTTGTTTGGTCATAAATTCTTCTGCTATCATAAGATTTGACAAGTAAATCCTTCCCTGCTCCCTAAAGGTATACACTGTATGTCTCAGTCATGCACCCATTTTGAGCTTATCTTAGTATATGGTGTGAGACATTGGTCTATTCCAAATTTCTGCCAGGCTACTTTCTAGTTTTCCCAACAGTTTTTGTCAAACAGTGAGTTCTTGCCCCAGTAGTCAAGACCCTTGGGCTAATCAAATACTAAGTTACTGTGCTCAATGCTTTTGTACATCGTGTGCCTAATCTCTTCCAATGATGAACCTATTTCTTACCCAAATATCAGTACCAAATTGCTTTAATGATTATAGTTTTAAAGTACAGTGTAAAATCTGGTATTGCTAAGCCCCTTTCTTTCTCATTTTTATTCATTGATTCCTTTAATACTTTTGAAATTTTTGTTCCTCTGGATGAATTTTGTTATTTTTTTTTTTTAAGCAATCGGGGTTAAGTAACTTGCTCAAGGTTACACGGCCAGTTATTTCTGGGTGTGGTGCTGAGTGTCTGAGCCTGGGATTTGATCACCAGGTCGTCCCAACACTGGAGCCGGTGCTCTTACTCGCTGAGCCACCTGGCCGCCCCATTTTGTTATTTTTTTCAACTCATTTTTGGTGGTTTGGTTGTTATGGCACTGAATAAGTAAATTAATTTAGTATTTTCATTTTTGTTATATTGACTCAGCTTATCCATGAGCAATTAATACTTCTCCAATTATTTAGATCTGTCTTTGTGTGAAGAATGTTTTGTAATTATGTTCATGTAGTTCCTGTGTCTGTCTTGGCAGGTAAACTCCCAAGTATTTTATTCTGTTTGAAGATTTTTTAAATGAAATTTCTCTATTTCTTCCTGCTATGTTTTGTTGTTAATATGCATAATACTGATGATTTGTGTGGGCTTATTTTATATCCTGTAATTTTACTAAAAGTATTATTTGTTTCAGCTAGTTCTTAGTTGACTTTCTAGAGTCTGCAACATAAACCTTTGCATCATCTTCAAAAAGTGATAGTATTTTTTTCCTCATTGCCTATGTTTATTCCTTCAATTTCTTTTAGCTATAGCTAAAATATCTAGTAAAATATTGAATAGTAATAGTGATAGTTCCTTTGTTCACCCCTAATTTTACTGGGATGGTATCTAGCTGGTCCCATTAAAGAAAATGCTAGAGGGACAGGTAGGTGGTGCAATGGATAGTGCACTGTTCCTAAAGTTAGGAGAACCTGACTTCAAATTCAGCCTCAGACACTTACTAGCTATGTGATCCTGGGCAAGTCCCTTAACTCCATTTGGCTCCAAAAAATAAAACACTGGATCTTGGTTTTAGATAGATACTGTTTATCATTTTAAGGAAAGCTCCATTTATTCCCATCTTTTCTGGTATTTTTTTTTCTAAACAGCAATGGGTGTCGTATTTTGTTAAGAGTTTTTCTGTATCTATTGAGATATTATTTTATTGTTATTTTTGTTATTAATTTGGTCATTTATGCTAATAGTTTTCCTAATATTGAACCAACTTTACATTTCTTGTATAAATCCAGTCTGGACATAATGTATGATCATTTCTATATATTGCTGTAATCTCCTTGTTAGTGTTTCATTTAAAAAATTTTGCATCAGTATTCTTTTTTTTTTTTTTTTGCATCAGTATTCTTTAAGGAAATTGGTCTGTAGTTTTCTTTCTCTGTTTTGGCTCTCCCTGCTTTTGGGATAAAGACCATATTTGTGTCACAGAGAGAATTTGGTAGACTTCTTTTCCATTTTTCAAATAGTTTGTGAAGTATTGGAATTAACTGATCTTTGTTTGGTAGAATTCACTTGTAAATCCATCTGGTCCTGGGGATTTTTTCTTAGAGGTCTACTTTATGATCTGTTCAATTTCTTTCATTCTTTTTCTTTCTTTTTAAAATAAAGACAGGGTTACTTAAGTATTCTATTTCCTGTTCTGTTAATTATGGATAACGTATTTTTGTAAAATTCATCCATTTAATTAAGATGATCAGTTTTCTTGGCATATAGTTGAGCAAAATAGTGCCTAATAATTGCTTTTACTTACTCTTCATTAGTCAGTGTGTAAGTGTTTTGGAAAGATAACATTCATGCATTGTTGGCAAAACTGCAAAGTGATGTAACCATTTTCTAAAACAATTTAGAATTATACAAATAAAGTGACTAAAATGTCCAAACCTTTTGAAGCAGACTCCATTACTAGGCTCATAGGAAGCCAGATTTTTAAAAAAAGTCTCTATATACTCCAAAATATTTATAGCAGCACATTTTGTGATAGTTAAGAAGTGGATTCAGGAGGGCGGCTAGGAGGCACAGTGAATAGAACAAGGGCCCTAGAGTTGTGAGGACCTGAGTTCAAATTGGAACTCAAACACTTAACACAAAAACTAGCTGTGTGACCTTGGGCAAGTCACTTAACCCCAACTGCCCTCCAAAAAGCAAAAAGCAAAAAACACGACAAGAAGTGGATTCCAATTAGAAGCCCATCAGTTGGAGAATGGCTAAATACATTGTGATAATGTGAATGTTATGAAAGATTATTTTACTGTAGGACATGATGTGTGATGAATATAGAAAAGCACTGAGTGATCTATATGAACTAATACAGAGTGAAGTAATTAGAGCCAAGAAAACAATATACACAGTAACTACAACAATGTAAATGGAAAGGACATTGACACATCAAAAAAACCCAAAAGTAAATGCAAGATGAATCCCCTGATAAAAAGCAAGACATGATTTCTGGCAGAAAGCCTTCCCTCATTAAGTCCATATAATGCTTCTCCCCAGAGTGAATTTTCTGATGTCTGACAAGCTCTGTACTGCATTTAAATGCCTTTCATTATACTTTCTCTGATGGGAAATAAGGGATAACTGTTGTCTGAAGACTTTACCACATTAATCACATTCACAAGGTTTCATTCCAATATGAATTCTCTGATGTGAAGCAAAACTAGAGCTCCTTCTGAAAGTTATTCCACATTGATTACATCCATAAGGTTTTTTTCTTCAGTGTCAATTCTCTAATGTTCTTCAAGACTGGCCTTTTGTGTGAAAATCTTTCCACACTGGTTACATTCTTAAGGTTTCTCTTCCTTGTGCATTCACTGATGTACAGTAAGGAATGAGTGTTCTCTAAAAATTTTACCACATTCATGACATTTCTTGCCAGTATGAATTTTCTGATGGTAAATAAGGGATAACTGTCATTTAAAGGCTTTACTGCATTCATTACATCCATAAAGTTTCCTTCCAGTATGACTTTTCTGATAGTCAATGAATTTTGAGTTCTGGCTTAAGACATTCCCACCTTTGTTTCATATATAAAGCATCTCTACAGCATGACTTTTCTGATGTCTGATAACATCGGGACATAAGCTGAAGGCCATCTCCCATTGATGTTGGTTACATTGACATATTTACACTGCAGGAGAAGTGTTCATGGCACTAACAAATGGTTCAGTAAAATATTTACCTGTTTAGTGAAGCATTCCATATATTCCCCCTCAACTGAGAAGAGTCATTCCCTGGGGTCATTTTCTTACAGTTAATTAGGACTGAATATTGTCTAAAACTCTTTCCACCTTCATCAATTCATTAATTACAATTCATAGTGACTCTTTATTTTTATCTACCTTGATATCAGTCACAGATCTCTCTAAAATAGAAGTCACAGAGATAATTCATTATGCCCGAATATCTGTTGGTGAGATTTTTCTACCAAAATGTTCAGCTTTGCAGTAGTCACTAAGCCTACTCTCCCCTTCTGAAGGAAACAAACAAGGAAAAATACACATACATGCATTTAAATATATCCTCTTTCCTCCAGGGGCAGAAAGTAAACTGATTTACATTTTATCTCCCTAGTGAAAAAGAAGAGCCTTCAAACTTAAGTGGGTCGAATCAACAATTTGAAAATGACTTTAGCTCACATCTGCAGGATGATTTAATTTACAAAGAGCTTCACAAACAATAACTTTGGATGTTCACAATAACCCTGTGAGGCAGACAGGGAGGGATTCTCATTACACTTTATAAGTCAAACCATGAACTCCTAATAGCTATGTCACATGACCAAAATCACTTCACTTGCAACTAAAGTGGAAAGGCTCTGATTGAGCATGATCTTTCTTCAGCACTAGATAGCCTTTCTCTATTTCACTTTCTATCCTTCATCCAAATGCCTTTTGTTGATTATTCTTTTTATTCAGTTGGCTTAGGTGATCTTCCTGCATTTCTATATTGACCAGTTTTTAATATACTGTGAAAGGATCATTCTTTGTAAATTTCACATGCTAAGCTGGGAAATCTTTACTCTTTTCAGTTGTTCTGTAGCAATTTTTGGTGTTATTTCCAAATTTTCCTATATTTTATTCAGATCCATAGATATGATACCATTTGCTGCAGTATGCTAAATATTCATGTTATTTAATGATCTATTATATCTTTAAGCATAATGTAACTTTCCTAGTAACTCCTTTTAATCTTGTGGGTTTGTTTTTTTGCTGCCATGTTTGAGATCACATCATGACTGCCAACCCTGTTTTTTGCATTCACTCGAGGCATTATAGATTGTTATGTTTCATTATTTTTTAGGATACCCATATCTATTTTTTAAATTTAAATTTATTTTTTGTTACATTTTGAGTTATGAGTTGTCTCTTCTCCTTCCCGCCCAACCCCAAATTAGATTAGGCCAACATTTAATATAGATCCTTTATCTGTTTAAATTTCTTTTTTTTTACTTTGTATGGATCAACTCCATAAATTAAAAAAAGGAAAATCAAATCCTTATAATAAACACATAAATGCAAATTCATGCATTTCTTGTGTCCAGAAATATATGCTTCATACTTGATACCATTCTCATTCTGTCAGGAAATGAACAGGAATATTCACTATTAGTCCTTTAGCAGCACTTTCCTCTAGTGGTTCATGAACCCCTTTGAGTTTTACAATGGTCTAAGGGGTTGGAGCTAAAAATTTAAAGAAACCTTAAGTAGTAAATAACTGCCCTACTTGTTACAAATCTAATAGCATAATAGATTTTTTTTCCCTACAGTGATTCAAAACTGTCATGGCATACATACATACAGTGATTATATCAAATTTTGAGCACTTCTAAATGCAATATATTCTTTCAGCTTCTCAACTTGTTATCAAATTGTTTGCAAACTTCCAGAAAGGTCATCACGTGCAAACTAATTCCCAATGAATTGTCATAGGCTCTCTCTATACATACATACATATATATTATATATATACAAATTATATATATATATGTGTGTGTGTACATATATACATATAATTTGTTTTCTCTACATTTCACTAGCATAGCTTCCTCATTTGTGACACCTTGTAATAGCAACTCATCAGTGAAGTAATCACAAGATCAAGATATAAATGTATGCATTGTTGTAGCACAGATGGCAGGTTCTATGATTGCTATTCTAATTGCTAATCTATTCTAGATTCTATTACATGATTGCTAGATATGCATATTATAAGTCACCTGGAAATTGTAACTGACCATCGCAATCATTTTACAAAAACATATCCTATATTGTCTCCTTTTGATATTTTTAGTGTTAAGGCTATGTTCCAATTTTAACTTTTCAAAAACATATGTTCATACTATTAATATATGTATGCACATCTATGTATGTATGCATGCATGCATGCATGTATGTATGTATGTGTGTGTAATCTGAAGGTTTACAGCAATTGGCCAGTGTTGTTTTTCTAGGGGTTGAGTGAGCTATCACATATTCACTGTGTGAGATTCTAGAATGTAATTCTTTTCTTAATTTCTAGTGATATATTTTATAGTAGGATGAATTGATGCTCTATGGGAAGAAAAAAGAAAGAAAAGGATATTGAGTAAATTTTTCAAGGCCTGGCAAACTTTGTTATTGTGATAAGGCTAATTTAATTGGGTATACTTTTTGCATTGGTTCACTTAGAAAAACTGAATCTCCTCCCCATTGCAAACACCTTTTATGGAAAATTTCTTTAATCATGTTGGGTGATCAATATAAACACAATATTAGATCTTTATCTTTTAGGTTAATGCTGAAGTACATTTGAGTTACTATAATAAGATGCAGGTATAAGATTTGAGCTATTTGGCCTAGAATTTTAGTTCTTCCTATATTCTAAACAACTAAGTAAATAGATATTTAGCCTTTTCATCTGGCGGTTACTGGTATACATATACCCACATATATATATATATATATGTACATATAGGTACATATACACACATGCATGTATTATAGATTAAGGTCCTTTAATTTCTCACAATGATAAGGGGATAATTAGGCAAATGATGCAAAAATCTATGGAACCTAGATATAATTGTTATTTAGTGAGGTTAATACCATAACTGTCTCAATTATATGTTAATAAAAAGAATATCAGCACAATTAATTATCTCAAATGAAGAACTGCTTGTGGTATATCTTGTAAATGCCTTAAAGAGACATCTACTAAAAGAGCACCCACTTTTACTAGGTATTATGCATTTGTACATGGCTAGAAGTTGAAAAATTTCATTATAAACAACTTATTTGATATACTGTTTTGAAATTGGTTATTCAATGTATTTATACATCCCATCTCAACATCTTTTGTTATAATTTTAGTTCATATGGCATCATTTATGGGAATTCATTCAGTCCATTTTCTTATAAAAAGTGTTCTGTTGTTAACTGCTTAGCAGAATCTCATCCTTCTAATGGGTAAATGAACAACACCAAGTATAAAAATTGGGTCCTAATTTTTGGTTTGTATTTGAGCTTTTTGGATATATTGATATGACAACTAACCTAAAAATGTAAATTCCTAGTCTAAAAGGTTCCAAATTTGATTTTTCAACAGTAGAGACATAAAGTTTGAGCTAACTCTCACTGTTTCACCTGGTTGCTGGCAAAGTAAATTTAAAATTGTGGTAAGACCGATTTTGTAAGAGATTTTTTGGCAGAGAAGGGATATATACAGGTGACCTGAATAAGAGAAACCAGTCAGCTGGAAACTGCTCTTAGAGGACATGGAAACCAGAGGGCTACATCAGATATTTCCAGAGAAGCAGCACCTTTATGATAAGACACATCTATGAAATAGATTTTTTTTACAGTTTACTTTTTTCCTTTGCACCTTTTATTTATAAGATCTACTTATTAAAGGAGAATCCCCCTTTGTTTTTGTCAGTGTGCTGATCAATCTTTCTCTCTTCACACTGTTTCCTTTCATAAACCCCATAGTTAGAAACCCTTGATGAAGTGTTTGTCTTATCAGTTAATGATTCATTAAAGAGACTACATTTCTCAATACAATCAAACGGAGGAATGAGAGAAATGATTATTAAATAACCAAATATTGGGGAGATCCAGGATTTTTTCCCCTTCCTCATTTGGAGATTAGGTCAAAGTTTAGTTCTCTGAAGGTCAGGGTTGATGGAGAGATGAAATGTTAGAGCTGTTACCGTACACAACTAGAGAACCTTACAAAGAATTTAATCTTGGGTGAATTCTGGCACATTTCCACTCAGTAGGTCTGAGTAGAAGTGGACACCCTTTTGTCTAGATTGTCCTAACTGGGGATAGCCTGGTTAAGAGATAAGTCTCTTTGTCTAAGACTGAGTAAATAGTTACTTACCCTAGTCCATCATTAGAATAAACCCACCTCTCATTATAATATTTATTCTTCTCATTAATTATTAACCAGAGTTGATTGCTATCCCCAGGAATATCCACTTTTCTAAGGGCATATAAACATTGAGTGGGTTCCATGAGGGGTCTTTGGTATTCAAGAGTACCACTGATACCTTTTATTAATTATTGCTAGTATGATTAATTACCCAGAAACTATGTATTTCAAACTTTTTATATGTCACAGCAGGAGTGAGCACATGCTTGCTACTATGGGAGAACAGAGGCAGATAGTACATTTTTGGGACTTTTCTCAGTGACAGTGTTTGCTGTGGCAGCATTGTGAGGGTGTGCAAGGGGTTGGTCCTAGCTAAGGAGTACCCGAGCTCACTCATAAAGGCACAAGCTGGAGGGGCAGCAACCACTTGGATCACAGCATGATGGAAGAACCAAAAAGCCAAAGACCCCCAGGTAGAGCTCTGAGAATAACAACATGAAAAACCTGTATCCTGAGACACTGTTCCTCACAACTTGGGAAGAGAGCCCAATCCAAATATAGGGTAAAAAAAACAAGAAATAGGCCATTTTTTAAAATGAGTTGACAACAGAAATGAAACCTGATCACAGATAAGTTACTATGGCATTCAAGAACCTCAGTGAACACACTCAGGAGACAATGAAGTCAAAAAAGCTACTTTCAAAGCTTCAAAGAAAAATGTAAAATGGTCACAAGTCCCCAGAAATTATTAGAAGAGCTTAAAAAGGACTTTAAAAATCACATAAGAGAGGTATAGGAAAAATTGGGAAAATAAAGAGTAAGGCAAGAAAATTATGAACAACTGTTCATAAAAAGGTCCAAAATTCTCAAAAAGAGGTCCAAAAACTTATTAAAGAAAATAACTCCTTAAAAATTACAATTAGGCAAGGGGAATCTAATGACTTCATAAGGCTCAAGAAATAAAACTAAAAGAACAAAAAATAAAAGAGAACATGAAATATCTCACTGAAAACAACTGACATGAAAAACAGACTGATAAGAGATAACACAAAAATTGTTAGAATATCTGAAAGTTAGGATTAAAAATAAGTCTAGACAATGTACTATAAGAAATTATTAAGGAAAACTGCCCTGACATTTTAGAACTAGAGAGTAAAATAGAAATGGAAAACAATCCACCAATCACTTCCTAAAATGAAAACTCATGGCAACATTTTAGTTAAGTTTCAAAGCTCCTTGTTCAAAGAGAAAATACTAACAAGCAACTGAAAAGAATCAATTCAAATATTGTGAGCTACAGTCAGGATAACACAAGATTTAGTGGCTTCTACATTAAAAGACCAAATGCTATAGAATATGATATTCCAAAAGGCAAAGGATTGGGGTTTGCAACCAAAAATGACCTATGCTGCAAAGTTAAAGGTAATTCTGCATGGCAAAAATGGATAATTAATGAATTAAAAGACTTTTAGACATTCTTTAGGAAAAGACCAAAACTGAACAGAAAATTTGACTTTCAATACAAGAATCAGAAGAACCATAAGAAGGTAAGCATGAAAGACTAATCACAAGGGATTTAATAAAGTTAATCTATTTACTATCTTATATGAGAAAATGATATCTGTAACTCTTTTTATGTATTCTTATGCCCATATAACCTCATATATAGACATATATATATATATTTATATTTATATTTCCTTCAACTACTGAGAAAATAAGTTACAATTATTGTTTTTCCATGTAGGAATGCTAATAGTTCAACTTTGATAAGTTCCTTATGATTTCTTTTCCCTGTTTACCTTCTCATGCTTCTCTTGCTTCTTGTATCTGAATGTCAAGTTTTCTATTCAACTCTGTTTTTTTCAGCAAGAATGTTTGAAAGTCCTCTCTTCCACTGAATGACCATATTTTCCCCTGAAATATGATACTCAGTTTTGCTGGGTAGGTGACTCTTGGTTTTAATCCCAGCTCCTTTGCCCTCCAGAATATCATATTCCAAGCCCTTCGATCCCTCAGTGTAGAAGGTGCCAGATCCTGGGTTATCCTGATTGTGTTTCCACAATATTCAAATTGTTTCTTCCTGGCTTCTTGTAATATTTTCTCCTTAATCTGGGAATTCCGGAACCTGGCTATAATATTACTCAGAGTTTTCTTTTTGGGATCTTTTTCAGGAGGTGATCGGTGGATTCTTTCAACCTCTATTTTGCCCTCTGGTTCTAAAACATCAGGGCAGTTTTCTTTGAGAACTTCCTGCAGGATGATTTCTAGGTTCTTACTTCGATCATGGCTTTCAGATAGTCCAATAATTTTTTAAATTATCTGTCCTGGATCTATTTTCCAGGTCAGTGGTTTTTCCCATGAGATATTTCACATTGCCTTCTATTCTTTCATTTGTTTGGATCTGTTTGACAGCATCTTGATTTCTCATAAAATCATTAGCTTCCATTTGCTCCAATCTAATTCTGAAGCAATGATTCTCCTCATTGAGCTTTTGAGATTCTTTTTCCATCTGGCAAATTTGGCTTTTTAAGGCATTCTTCTTCTCATTGCCTTTTTGAGCCTCTTTTGCCATTTGAGTTAGTCTATTTTATAAGGTATGATTTTCCTCAGTCAGGCTGTTGACTCTCATTTCATAATTTTCTTGCATTGTTCTCATTTCTCTTCCCAATTTTTCCTCCACTTCTCTTATCTGCTTCTTAAGGTCCTCTATGGCCTGTAACCAGCTTGTATTTTCCTTTGAAGCTTTTGGTGCAGGAGTTCTGACTTCACTGTCTTCCTCCTGTTCCATGTTTTGCTCCTTTTTGTGTCCAAAATAGGAGTCTAATGTTGGAATCTTCTGTCTGCTTTGTTTCCTTTCCCTGGTCATGTCGCCCCTCAGTCACTTGACCCCTGGGCTTTTTGCCACAGTAGGACTCTGCCACCAGACAGGGGAGCTTTCATCCCAAATGCTGGGATTTTCTCAACTGCTGGAGGTATTAGATGGATGCCCTCTCTGAGGTTTCCACACACTCTGGCAAGCTGGACACACACCCCAGGACCTCCACCCTAGACTGCAATCCAGATCCAAGAAGGTTAAATTAAGAGCGATTACCCCTCAGACTGGTGCTTAGTCCCCCTACAGTCTGCAGGCCAGGAGCTGAAGCTGCAATGTGGCACTGGCTGGCTGTGCCAGTGTCTCAGCAGCTTCTCGCCCCAGGGGCAGAAGCCACACACTCCCATTTACTGGGTTCCAAAGTCCAGACTGCACTGACCTCTCACTTTGTCCTTTGCATCTACGTGTTGATAAATCTGGAAACGGCCATGGCTGCTGATGATCTGGAGTCCCTCCAGCTGGGAGCTGGCCAGGCCCACCCTGGGGGTGGGGCTAAAGCCTCGGTGTGGGGCTGGGCTCGGTTCCCAGAGCCCTGCTGCGCTGGCTGATTCCTGCCGGCCTGCCGGGCTGTTCTCAGCAGGAGGTTAGCTTCTCTGTGTCATTTTGTGGGTTCTGCAGCTCCAAAGTTTGTTTAGAGTCCCCTTTTTACATGGATTGGGGGAGGTGGAAGCTGGAGCAGCGGGAGGTCCTGCTTCTACTCTGCCATTTGGACTCCACCCCATTCCCCATATATTTGTTTATTACTATTTTTTAATATTTGTGACTCTAAAGGATATTATTATTAGGATAATCAGAAAGAGGATACATAGAGAGCTTGGGTTTGAGTTGCTTGTTATGGGATCATCCTAAAAAATCTCAGTAGGCAAGGAGAGGTAAAATGGAGTAAATTCTCTCATGCAAAAGAGGTTTGAATGGAAAACCTTTTACAGTGGAGGGAAGGGCAGAATGGAGGGCGGATAGTGCAGGAAATTTAGTCTCATCAGAACTGCACAAAAGAGGGAATAACATAAATATTGGGCATAAAAGTCTACTTGCAGAACGAGGAAGGCACGGAGATAGGAGAGGAGAGGAAGTCTTAAGAGGGTGTGCAGCTTAGGGAAAGACTTCTAAGGAGGGACAAGGTAAAAAGAGAGAGAGATAAACAGTGGGGGGAAATCGAATGGAGGGACATGGACAATTAGATACTATAACTTTAAATGTGAATGAGATGAACTTACTCATAAAACAGAAATGGATAGGAGAAGAGGTCAAAAACCAGAACCTGACAATATGGTGCATAAAAGAAACATACTTAAAAATGAGACACATATAGAATAAAAATAAAGGGCTAGAATAGAATTTTTATGCTTTAACTGATGTAAAAAAAAGCAGAGGTAGCAATCATGATATCAGAGAAAGTTAAAGCTAAAATAGATGTAATTAAAAGAGATAAGCAGGGAAATTCCATTATGTTAAAAGGTACCATAGAAAATGAAATAATATCACTACTGAACATATATTCACCTAATGCTATAGCATCCAAGTTTATAAAGATGAAAGTAAATGAATTGCAGGTAGAAATAGATAGAAAACCATAATAGTGGGAGGACTTCCACTTTCCCTTCTCAGAACTAGATAAATCTAATAAAAAAACAACTAAGTCAAGGAAATGAATAGAATTTTAGATAAAATAGACATCTGGAGAGAACTGAATGCGAATAGAAAGAAATACCTTTTCCTTTGCAGTACATGGCACCTCTACAAAAACTGACCATATATACAGAGCATAAAAACCTTATAGTCAAAAGCAGAAAAATAAAATGCATCATTTTTAGATCACAATGCAATAAAAATTACATTTAATAAACGACCATGGAAACATTAAAAAATTAACTAGAAACTAAATAACCTAATCTTAGAGAATGAGTGGGTAAAACAACAAATCATAGAAACAATAAATCATGTTATTAAGGAGAATAACTAGACAAAATATGAAAACTTATGGGATGCAACAAAAGTGGTAATCAGAAGAAAATTTATGTCTTTAAATGCTTACATTAATAGAGAACGAGTAGATTAATGACTTATGTTAGAAAAAAGAACACACTAAAAATTCTCAATTAAACACCAAATTGGAAATCCTGATAATTAAGGTGAGATAAATAATGTAAGTACACCACTGAATTAAAGAAGAGATAGGGTCTTATTGGATATAAAATGGATAATTTTTATTACATTAAATTAAATTATTACAATGTAGCCAAGATGAGAAGGAAAGCAGAAAACAAGGGAAAAAAGTTTTTAGCCAGTTTCTCAGATAAAAAGCCTCATATTTCAAATATATAGAGAGCTGACAAATTTTTAAGACTAGGGGTCATTCCCCAACTGATAAATGGTAAAAAGGAATTGAACAGTTCTGGGAAGAAAGTAAAGTCATATATAGTCATACAAATTTGTCATCATTGATTAGAGAAATGCAAATAAAAATAACTCTGAGGTACTATCTCATGCTTATCAGATTGGCTAAAATAATAGAAAAGGAAAATGATAAATGCTGGAGAAGATGTAGAAAAATTGAGACACTAATGCTGTTGGTGAAATTCTGAACGGATACAACCATTTTCAAGAACAATTTGGAATTATGTCCCCAAAATTATAAACGTGTATACCCTATGAAGCAACAATACTGTTTCCCAAGGTGATCGGGGAAAACGGAAATGAACTTTTATGTTCTAAAATGATTTATAGCCACTGTCTTTGTGGTGGCAAAGAATTGGAAATTGAGAGTATGCCTATCAATTAGGAATGACTGAATAAGTTGTGGTATTTGATTGTGATGGAATATTATTGTTATAAGAAATTATGAGCAGATTGGATTCAGAAAAACGTGAAAGACATATTAAATAATACAGGGAAATGAAAATGCCAGGGCAGCATAGAAACTGAAATTCAGACACTGGAGTCAAAAGAAATATAAAAAGGAAATACAGAACGAAAATTATTGACTAAACAAGGAGGAACTTCTTACATTTTAATATGGGAAGATGAGGCATATATCCCCTCCGAACACTATCATTAGGGATAATAAGAATAATTATACAAAAGGTCTTGTGATTGCCTTCAAAATAGGTGAAAATAACAAAAGAGAAACCATTAATACTTGATTGTTTTTTGTCTTTATTAATTTGTTTACTTTTAGTTTACAAGATTCAATTCCACAATTCCTTGAGTTTCAAATTTTCTCTCCCTCCCCCTGTCATGATGGTATACAATCAAGTATAGGATCTGCAAATACTTTCACATTAGACATTAGTCAGGTTATAAGGACAGATTGTATCAGATGGAATGAAAAATGATAAAGAGGAAACAAAACCAAACAAGAAAAAGAAAAAAGATCAGGTTGCTTGCTTCAATCTGGATTCATACTCAGTTCTTTCTAGTTCTTTCTCAGAATGTAGACATCTCTCTCCATCATGAGTCTTTTGGGATTGTCTTATATCACTGCATTGTTGAGAAGAGTCCAGTCTATCAAAGTTGGTCATCACGCATACGTTGTGTCTGTAATTGTGTACAAATTTCTCCTGGCTCTACTCTTCTCATTCAGCATCAGTTTGTATAAGCCTCTCCAGGTAAATATGAAGTCCATCTGCTCCTCGTTTCTTATAGCACAATAGTATTCCATTACATGCATATACCACAACTTGTTCAGCCATTCCCCAATTGATGGGCCTCCCCCTTAATTTCCAATTCTTAGCCACCACAAAAAGAGCTGCTATAAATATTTTTGTACATATGCATCTTCCTTCCACTTCTATGATTTTTTTGGGATATAACGCTAGAAGTGGTATTGCTGGGTCAAAGGGCATGAAATTATTTATAACCCTTTGGGCATTATTCCAGATTGCTCTCCAGAAAGGTTGGTTCAGTTCACAACTCTACCAGCAATACATCAGTGTTCCAATTTTCCCATATCCTCTCCAGCATGTGTCATTTTCCTGTTTTGTCATCTTAGCCAATCTGACTGGTGAGATGTGGTACCTCAGAACTGTTTTGATTTGCCTTTCTCTAATCAATAGTGATTTAGAGCATTTCTTCATATGCTTATAGATATCTTTAATTTCTTCCTCTGAAAACTGCCTGTTCATATCCTTTGACCACATCAATTGGGAAATGACTTGTATTCTTATAGATTTGCCTCAATTCTCTGTATATTTTAGAAATGAGTCCTTTATCAGAGACATAGGTTGTAAAAATTCTTTCCCAATTTCCCACTTCCCTCTTAATCTTGGTTACATTGGCTTTGTTTGTACAGAATCTCTTCAATTTAATGTAATCAACATTATCCGTTTTGCATTTTATAATGCTCTCTAATTCTTGTTTGATCATAAAGTCTTCCCCTCTCCACAAATCTGACAGGTAAACTATTCCTTGCTTTCCGAGGTTGCTTACAGTATCCACCTTTATACCTAGATCATGCACCCATTTAGACTTGATTTTGGGATATGGTGTTAGATAATGGTCTATGCCCAGTTTCTGCCATACTATATTCCAGTTTTCCCAGCAGTTTTTGTCAAATAGTGAGTTCTTATGCCAAAAACTGGGGTCTAGATTACTATAGTCATTGACTGCTGAATTTGATTGTTTTTAATTTTGAAATTCACAAACATGAAATAGAATAAGATTTTTATATATCTGTAATGGGAATGGGAATGTGAAGATCTTCCCTGCTCCTTAATAGACCTATGGGGAGTTCGAAGACCTCCCTTGTTTTTAAAGTAAACTCTGCCCCCTAAAATTTAGATGCAATCACATGGAGCCTGTGATGGAGGGCATTTGCTAAAGGGTGGAGCAGAACCCACAGGAAGCTTCTCTGCTGTGAAGATAAACTCTGCCCCCTATTAGGCTGAGTGTGTCACATGGAGCCTGAGAGCTTCATGAAGGGAAGCAGAGCCCAGAGGAAGCTGGTAGTCAACAGTCAGAGAGATGGTGGAAAAGAGAGGTGCTCAGATGAGAGAGGTTTGTGAGTAAATAGTGATCTTGTATTTGTGTGAAGGCTGAAGGATGCTGTGCCTTTCAGTATTATTATGGCTTCTGAATATCTTTGGTACTATAATGGAATTGGCTTACTGGTTTTGGGATTTGGTTTTCTGGTGTCTAAATAAATGTTTCAGTTCTGTCCTCTACCTGGAGAATCTGGTACATTTTGCAATCAACCATCATGTGGTATTTATAGTCACTGTCTTTATTATGATCGTAGGCATTGTAAATATTGCATTGGTGCTACACGGATCTTATTCAGAAAGCCTTTCCACATGATTACATCCATAAGTTTTCTCACCACCGTGGATTTTCTAATATTTAGCAAGACTACAGCTGGATATGAAAGCCTTTTGACATTAATTATATTCACCTCCAGTGTGAATTCTTTGATGCACATAAAGACTGGATCTCATTCTAAATCTCTTCCCATATTGATTACTTTCATATGGTTTCTGTTTATTGTGGATCATCTGATGTTAAGTAAGAATGATGTTCTGTGTGGAAGCCTTTCTATATTGATCACATGCATAAGATTTCTCTCCAGTGTGGATTCTTTTATGTACAGTAAAAGTGCACTTTTCTGTAAAAGACTTTCCATATTTATTACATTCATAAGGCTCCTCATCAGTGTGGTTTCTCCGTTGTGCCAAAAGTTTGATGTTCTGTATGAAAGCCTTTCCATATTGATTACACTTATAAGGATTCTCTCCCCTGTGGATTCTCTGATGTATAGCAAGACTAGGTTTTGTGAAAGTCATTCCACACTGATTACATTCAATAGTTTTCTTTGCAGTGTGGATTCTCTGATGTTTAGAAAGAATGGGAATCTGTCTGAAAGTCTTTCCACAATGACTACATTTATTAAGTTTCTCCCCAGTGTGAATTCTTTGATGTTTGTGAAAAATCAATAACCTTCTGAAAATCTTTCCACATCGATTACATTCGTAAGATTTTTCTCCAGCATGAATTCTCTGATGCATCAAAATTTGGGAATTCTGTGTGGAAAAATCTTTCCCACATTGATTACATTTGTAAAGTTTCTCTCCAGTATGAATTCTCTGATGTGTCAAAAGTTTGGTGTTCTATGTCAAAACCTTTCTATAACGCTTATAAGGTTTCTCTCCACTGTGCATTCTCTGATATATAGTAAGACTGGACCTTTTCATGAAAGTCATTCCACATTGATTACATTCATAAGATTTCTGTACAGTGTGGATTTTCTGATAAGTAGAGAGACTGAAGCTCTGTCTGAAAGTCTTTCCACATTGATTACATTCATAAGGTTTCTCTTCCGTGTGGATTCTCAGATGGTTATCAAGATTGGCCCTTTCTGGGGAAAGCTTCTCCACAATGATTACAGTCATAAATTTTCTTTCCAGTGTGGACTATGATGTATAGTAAGAGTGGACCTTTTTGTGAAAGCCTTTCCACATTGATGACATTCATAAAGTTTTTCAGCAGTGTAAATTTTATGAGGGTCGACATACTTTGACTTCTGGCTGAAGGCCTTCCCACCTTCATTTGTTATATAAACTATTTCTTCAGTAAAACTTTTCTGATGTCCAATGGTGTCTGAACTCAAACTGATGTCCATTTTCCATTGAATACCTTCATATGAGGAGACTTCTCATAAGACTGAATAAAGCCAATCTTTTCGTTAATATATTCCCTATCTTCACTATACTGAAAAGTCATTCTTTGAGGTAATTTTCTTAAATAGAATTAGAAAAGAATATTGTCTGAAACACTTTGCATCTTTATCAAATTCAGTGACTAATTTGTCTATCTTGATATCTGAGTCACAGATTTTCATCATCCACCATAGTTCTGACCATTATGTGATTTTCCTTTTAATTCTTTTTAGTTGTTTTTTTTTTCCAATTGCCAGATCTGATATTGTATCTTAATTGCTAAATCTTTTTTTTTCTCTTTAATTCATCAGAGGCATAAAACTCTGCTATGGCCCATGACTACTAATTTTTTTTAAGGATAGCTATTATTAATTCATTTTAAAAAATCATCCTTGAATGCTTATGTTCCCTAAATTAAAAAGAAAACCTGGAGTCCTTGTAATAAGCACAATAAAAAAATCCATGCATTTTCCACATTCAGAAATACTATTTCTCTTTCTATATCTTCCCATCTTCCTTCTTTCAGGAAGTGAACAACATGCACTTTCCATTTAGTGGTTCATGAACACACTGAGGATTCATGAGTATGGTCTAAGGGATTTGAGCTAACAAAACAAAACACCTAATGGCACAAAAAGTAGTAAATAATTGCCCAATTCTGTTACAATATATTTTTCCTCTGGGACAATAAGCATGTACATGTTTGAAACATAATAGGTTTCTTTACTGAGTGATTCCAAATAGTCATGATCAGATATAAATGATTTTCATATTCATGCAGTGATCACATCAACCTCTGACCTCTTTAAACATAATCTGTTTCTCAATCCATCAGCAAATTTTTTTCCAAACTTCCAGAAAGGTCTGACATTTGTGTGGAAGTCAGTTTCCAGTGAGTGTACAAAGGTATGCACAGACCCTCATTTGCTTTGTGTAGTATACTGCTCCAGAGAAGTTCCCTCATACCAGGGTTACCTTGGAGCTGCATCTCATCAGTACTGTAATCATCAGATCAAAATGGCACTAACGTTTGTGTTCCTACAGTGCAGATGGCAGCTCTTTGAAAAATATGCTCACTAGGTATGGGCACTTGAAACTATCAGGGACCATCACAACCATTCTACAAAGAAACACCTTATATTGCCACTTAGTGCAGAGTCCAGGTTGTTTTTTTTAAATTTGAACTTATCTTCTGCTTATGTTATTATTCTTCTATCAAGCAGATTTTCAAAGGATCTGCTTGGTAACATAGGTCATTATTCTGCAGAGTTTCTGTGAAGGTGAAAACAGTGTGCCAGTGGTAGAAAGAAGAAACATATATTTGAAGATTTCTTTCCTTTAAAATGTTTTATATAAAAACACTTAAAAATTAAAATAATCACTTAATATAGTACTTGTCATTAGCAAACAGTAAAATGAATCTTTTATATATTAACTAATGATTTATTTCGATGAGTGGGTTTGTGGACTAAAAAGAAAAAAAGTGAACTTTTATCCCTCAGAAAGAGAGGTTATAAAATTCTCCTACATTTTCCACCTCATCCATGTGTGAGTGAGCATTTTTATTGTATTCTCATTATAAATTAAAAAAAAAAAACATTGGAGACAGAGCTGGATCAGGAATCAGGAAGATAGGAGTTCAAATCCCACCTCAGATTCTTATTAATACTGTGACCCTGAACAAGTCACCTAAACTTTCTAGACTCAGTTTCCTCAACTGTACGATAGGGGCAATAACAGTATCTACCTCACAGCATTGTGAGGATCAAATGAGATAATGTCTATAAAGCACATTGCAGGCACTATATAAATGCTATTTATTATCATTTTTGTTGGTTTTCTTATTATTAAATTAACTGGATGCAGAACTGCATTGAAGACTGAGTTTAGTGGCTCTTGGACCAAGTATTTCAAACCTTCATTCAAGGGGAAAAAAACTAATTTTTAAATGAATTACATATATTACATTATGTTTAATACCTTCCAAGTAATAACTTTTTGATGAAAAAATGCTATTCATATTCATCAAAATCTATAAAGAAATTTAAATTGAAGTCTTACAGATAATAAGCAAGAAGTCCTACTATATTTTTATTTAATATTTTATTTTTCCCAGTTACATTTAAAAACAATTTTCAACATTCATTTTTAAAAATCTTGAGTTGCAAATTCTCTTCCTTCCCCCCTCTTCACCCCCAACCTCATCATTGAGAAGGCAAGCAATTCAATATAGGTTATACATGTGTAGTCATGAGAAACATTTCCATTTCAATTATAGTCATGTTATGGGGTGAAAAACAGATTTAAAAAACCCTCAATAAAAATAAAGTTAAAAGAAATTATGTTTCAATCTGTATTCAGACACTATCAGTTTTTTCTCTGGGGATGGATATAGCACTTTGCATCATAAGTCTGTCAGAGTGATCTTGGGTCGTTGTATTACTTAAAATAGCTAAGTTGTTCACAGCTGATCGTCTTACAATAACTTTGTACACAGTACATTTCACTTCGCATCAGCTCACGTAAATCTTTCCAGATTTTTCTGAGAGCATCCTGCTCATCATTTCTTATAGCACAACAGTATTCCATCACAATCATATGCCACAATTTGTTCAGCCATTCCCCAATTGATGGGTATCCCCTCAATTTGTAATTCTTTACCATCAGAAAACAGCTGCTATAAATATTTCTGTACATATAGGTCCTTTTACTTTTTTGTTTTTTTATCTCTTTTCGAATAGTAACCTAGTCTAGTATTGCTAGGGTATACATGGTTTTATAATAAGCTCTTTGCGCAGAGTTCCAAATTGTTCTACAGAATGGATGATTAGGTTTACAAGTTCACCAACAGTACAGTAATATCTCATTTTCCCCACATCTCCTCCAACATTTGTCATTTTCCTTTTCTGTCCTATTAGAAAATCTAATGAGTATGAGTTAGTACCTCAATTAAATTTTTTTTTTTTGCTTTTTTTTGGGGGGAGGGCAGTTGGGGTTAAGTGACTTGCCCAAGTGTAATGCGAATGTAAATTTTAAAGATCTTCCCTGCCCCTAGGCTAAAGTGCATCAGAAGCCTGGGGAGGGAGGCTTGTTTTTCAGTAGATACTTCTTGATTGGCCAGTGAGTCAATAAGGTTGTTACATTCTCTGAGCCAGGAGAAGGCTATATAAGCCCTGATGTGTGGCTTTGTTTTTGGGACTCACTTTGAGAAGTGTTCTGTGATTTGATCTGAATTCTGGGAAGCCGTTGTTGAGAGTCCCCCGGCTTTGAAAAACCCAGAATGTGGAAACCCAGATGTTGACTGGGTATGGATGTAATGGATGTAATGGTTGGACAGTTTGGAAATCTGTCTACTTGATGTTTCTGTCTTGATAATTATGCCTGTATACTTTGAGGTTCAGGGTGCTGACCTTTTCTCCTGAACAAGGTAAACGATATATGTCTGACTGATTAAAGTAAACTTGTTAATCCATTTTGAGTTGCTTTCCTTTAACAAAGCAGATCCAAGTACCTGTGGTAGCTGCAAACCCTGAGGACGCTTGGGGTGCTTGCTGCTACACCAAGGTCACACGGCTAGTTTTTGTGTTAAATGTCTGGGGCCACATTTGAACTCAGGTCCTCCTGATTCCAGGGCCAATGCTCTCTTCACTGTGCCAACTAGTTGCCCCTACCTCAATTCTTTTAATTTGCATTCCTCCAATCAACAGTGATGTAGAGCAGTTTTTCATAAGGCTTTGATAGATAGCTTTGATTACTTCATTTGAAAACTTCATAGCTTTTGATCATTTATCAATTTGGGAATGGCTCTTATTTTTATAAAACGGACTTCGTTCTGTAAAAGTTTGAGAAATGAGGCCTTGATCAGAGAAACATGTTTCAAAATTGTTTCCAGTTATTATTGCTAACTATATTTCCCTCCACTGTATTTCCCCCCCAATTTGGTCTATTATTTTTCTCCTTTCACCCTGTCCTTCCTCAAAAGTGTTTTGCTTCTGACTACCCACACCCTCAATCTTCCCTCCCTTTTATCACTCCCCATTCTCTTACTCCTTTCCCCTCCAACTTTCCTGTAGGGTAAGATAGATTTCTATACCCAATTGAGTATGTTATTCCCTCTTTGCGTCAATTCTGATGAGAGTAAGTAAATTCACTCCCTCATCCCTCACCTCCCCACTCTTCCCCTCCACTGTAAAAGCCTTTTCTTCCCCCTTTTATGTGAGATAATTTGCCACTTTCTACCTCTTACTTTCCCTTTCTCTCAGTACATTTCTATCTCACCCCTTAATTTTATTTTTTTAGATATCTTCCCTTAATATTCAACTCATACCTGTACCCTCTGTCTACATATACTTCTAATTGCCCTAATGATGAAAAAGTTCTTAGGAGTTACAAGTATCATCTTCCCATGTAGGAACGTAAATAGTTTAACCTTATTAAGTCCCTTATGATTTTTCCCTTTCCTGTTTACTTTTTCATACTTCTTTTGAGTCTTTTATTTGAAAGTCAAATTTTCTATTCAGTTCTGGTCTTTTCATAAAAAATGCTTGAAAGTCCTCTATTTCACTGAATATTCATTTCTGCCCCTGAAGGAGTATGCTCAATTTTGCTAGACAGGTGATTCTTGGTTGTAATCCTAGGGTCCTTTACTCTCCAGAGTTTTCTATATTCCATGCCCTCTTATCCTTTAGAGTAGAAGCTGTTAAATCTTGTGTTATCCAGACTGTGGTTCTAGGATACTTGAATTGTTTCTTTCTGGTTACTTGAAATATTTTCTCCCATTGGAGCTCTGGTATTTGGCTATAACATTCTTGGGAGTTTTAATTTTAGGATCTCTTTCAGGAGGTGATTGGTGGATTCTTTTAATTTCTATTTTACCTTTTGGTTAATAGAATATCAGGGTATTTTTCCTGGATAATTTCTTGAAAGATGATATCTAGGCTGTTTTTCTGGTCATGGATTTCAGGCAGTACAATAATTTTTTAATTCTCTCTCCTGGATCTATTTTCCAGATTAGTTGTTTTTCCAAAGAGATATTTCACATTGCCTTCTATTTTTTTCATTCTTTTGGTTTTATTTTATTGTTTCTTCATTTTCTTATAAAGTCATTACCTTCCATTTGCTTAATTCTAATTTTCAAGGAATTATTTTCTTCACTGAGCTTGTGTACCTTCTCTTTCACTTGGCCAGTTCTGATTTTTAAGGTATTTTTCTCCTCATTGGCTTTTTGTACTTTGTTTACCATTTGGCCTACTCTGTTTTCTAAGGTGTTATTTTCTTCAGTATTTTTTTTTTTTTGTGTCTCCTTTACCAAGCCTTGACTTGTTTTTCATGATTTTCTTCCCATTTTTTCCTCTACCTCTCTTACCTGATTTTCAAAATCTCTTTTGAGCTCTTCCTTGGCCTAAGACCAATTCATATTTTTCTTGGAGGCTTTGGATGCAGGAGCTCTAACTTTATCTTCTTCAGAGTGTGTCTTTTGATCTTCCTTGTCACCATAGCAACTTTCTACAGTCAGAATTTTTTTCTATCATTTGCTTATTGCCCCAGTCTATTACTTGACTTTTAACTCTATTAAAGAAGAGTTCTGCTTCCAGGGCAGACAGTGCACTATCCGAAGCTTCAAGGGTTTTAAACAACTGTTTTCAGAGATATTTCTAGGGACCTATAAGTTTTCAGTTCTTCCAAGGTGGTATGAACTAAGGAAGAAGTGTTTGCTACTCTCCTGGCCTGTGCTCTGGTCTCTGAGTTACCACAAGCACTCTTTTCCACCTTAGAACCATGATTAGGGTTCATGCTCCACTGTGGCCACAATCTCTGGTGTACTAGTGCCCCTCCTCACCCTGGGACTGCCACCCAGGACTGGGACCCGGATCCAAGTATGGGCAAAGCAACAAATTCCTGGCTCAGTGCTAGCAGACACCCCATTATAGGGTGACCACTTGTTTGACCCCCTTACCATCTGTGAGCTGAGAGCTCTGGAAGCAGCTGCTCCCACTGCTGATTCAATGCCTCCTAAAGTTTGCTTCTGGTTTCCTGGGTCTGGGAATATGTTGGAACAGCCTGAGCTCCACTCTCCCCTTGGTACAACAGACCTTTCCTGCTGACCTTCTAGGTTGTCTTTGCGTCTGTGGGCTGAGAAGTCTGGAAACGGCCACTGCTGTCACTGATTCCATCATCCTGAGGCCTGCTCCTAGTTTTCTGGCGTCTGGTCTGCAGACACTGCTAAATACCTAGACATGGCCATCTACAATTGGTGTCTCCCCAACTCCTTTCATTTCACTCTCTTTGAAACTCTCTGCAGTTTGGCTTCCAACTTCCTCATTCCACTAAAACAGTTCTCTGTTTTATGAAGCTATGAATCATCTCCAAATGGTGAAATCCAATGGCGTTTTCTCAATCCTCATCTTTCTTGGCCTCTCTGTTACCTCTGATTAATCACCCCCTTTTCATGGATGCTCTCTTCTCTAGGTTATAAGGATCTCTCATGTCCAAAGTGGAACTCCTTATCCTTTGACCATCCTCCTATCTTCTTATTTGACTACAGCTGTCCAGGGCACCACCCTGCCAATCATCCAGGCCCTTAACCTACGTAATCGTCCCTCCTCATCCATATCACATACTCACAATACATAGCTCAACTTTTTGGAGAGTCCTGCTGACACTGCTTTTGTAACTTTTCTCCCATATGCCCCATCTCTCCCAGCATGCCACTTTCTTGGGTCAGGCCTATATAACTCACGCCTGCGGTATTGTAAGAGCTTGCTGCTTGGTCTCACTGCCTCAGTTCTCTCTCCACTCCAGTCGCTCCTCCACAGAGCTATCAAGTCCATCTTCCTAAACAAAGCACCCTTCTGACCAAGGCACTACCTCCTGAACAAGCTCCCCTGGCTCCCTATCACCGGGATCAAATACAAAATGCTCTGGCTGCTGACATCCTTCATCATCTCCCCCTCCTCCTTTCCAGTCTCCTTTCACCTTACTGCCCCTCCACATGTGATGATCCAGTGGTACAGGCCTCCCTTCTTTTCCTTAACCAGGATCCTCCATCTCCTGACTCCAGATGTTCTTCTTGGCTGCTCCTCATGACTAGAATGCTCAGCCAGACTTTGCTGAAGTCTCACCTAAAACCCCACCTTCTACAATGAGCCTTCTGCAGTGTTGCTTGCCCTTTGTGCCTTTCCTCTCTTGATTAGCTCTAACTGATCCTGGACACAGCAGGTCTCCATATAACAGTCTGCATGCTGTCCTCCCCACTAGTCTGTGACCTCTCTGAAAACAGGGGTTGTCCCTTGCCTTTCTTTGTCTCTATGGCACTTAGCACAGTGTCTGGCACACAGTAGGTGCTGAATACATGGTTTTTTGACTTGAAGAACATCTAGGAGAGAGCTCTTACAGGACAGCCTCAGCCCTTCTGGGATGTTTTCAGGAAATTTCCATGTCCTAAAGTTCTAAACAATGACTTCTGAAAGGATCACAGATTTATCAGTAGAAGGAAGAAGGCCATGATGTCCAAACTCCTAACTTCACAGATGGAAAAACTGAAGTTCAGAGGTTTAGTGATTTCCCCAAGATCATACAGCTCAAAAGCATCTAAAAAAGAATTCCAAGTCAGGTCTTCCTGCCCCCAAGCCTAGCATTCTCTTCACTACAACACAGATGCTTCTTGTGATAAAAGTCCTCATATACCTACTTTCATCTCACTCACCTGGACAGGAGTTCCTCAGGTCAGTTTGAACCAGGATCCATGATGCTTCCCTCTCTTCAAAATGGAAGATGCTATCTTTCCTGAGAACTGAAATCCTTTGGCATGGGGGAGGGAATAAGGAAGAAAAATGATGATGGAGATCAAATTATACCCTATTCCTCTTTAGGGAAGGGGGATGTGCAAGCAAGGATGACAGAATGGTTCCTAGGACTCCTCCAGAATAGCTGAAATGGTATTTGTTGTTTTGAGCTTGGGTGTAGGTAGATCACACAGCCAATTTAGAAACAGAAAATTCTGTCTTTTTCTCCTTCCTAGAAAGATGATCACATTCCATGGCTTCTATCATCTATCATTCTATCATTGAGTGCTAAGAGCCTTGGGTCTGGAGTCATGAAGAAGTGAGTTAAAATCATCCTTAGACAGTAACTAGTTGTGTCACTTAACCCCTGTTTGCCTTAGTTTCTTCAACTCTCAAATGCACATAATAATAGCACCAAACTCACAGAGTTTTATCAGACTCAGATGAGATAATTCTACCAAAGTACTTACTTAGCACAGTGCCTGGGACATAGCAGGCCTATATAAATGCTTATTCTTTCTGACCATCTGTGCTGGAACTTGGGAGAAGAAAGAAGGAAGAACAGAGACAGACTTGCTATGCAAGGCAAGACTAAGATTGATGAGCTACAACTTTACAACCCACAGAGGAAGGGTGTTCCCTTCACTGTCCATCTTCAAGATAAATCTGCATGAACAGTTTTCAGAAATTTTGCAGATAAAATTCACATCTAGGCAGGGGCTAGGCTAGATAATCTTTGAGATTAGGTGAAAGTCTGAAATTCTATAAACTTTGTTAGTTTTTGAACCTGAAGCTACTTAAAATGGGATAAAGACAGTTTTAGGTGCTGTCACAAAATGCAAAGTCCTATTATCAGGAAAATCAGGGAACAGGAGGACTCTATTGAGAGAGTACCACTTTTGTAGATTCGGAATTACCAGGGAAGTTGTGCATACCCATAGAATTCGGGTTCTGGGAATTTTCCCACATGACTACCTTGTATAGCTCTTTCTGAGAATGGTCAAAGAGGCACCAGTCCTCCTGGGTGAAGTCCCCAGTCATGTCCTTGACCATCAGTACTCCTAACCATCAAAAATTCGTAAGACTTAGAGCTGAGACTTCAGAATTCATACACTAGAACCCTCATAAATGTACAGTAGGAAACTGAAGCACAGAGAAGAGATTTCCTAAAGGTTATCTCATTTATGAAGTGTTGGTACCAATATTTAAAACTGTAATTATTAAAAATCAAATGGAATTAGAAGAGCATTTTATATTTGCCGTTGGAATTAAGTTGAATAATATCTTATCATGAAATGTTTCTCCCTATGGAATCAAGACAATATATGTTCTGTCAGCAAGGTATGAGAATCTGTAGAGGAGAAACAGAGGTGATATGAAATGTTTCCTCATCAGAACTCTCCTAGTGATAATGTTAAGAAAATTCTAGGAAGAGTTTGTGAAAAACTGTTAAGTTCTGTGTCTTCTAGGAGTAAAGACATTATCTTTGATCACTGAAAAGACAACAAAGAAAAAGAAATAATCTAGTTAGTTTTCTAAAATCTAAAATAAAGTCTTATCTACAAGAAAATATGAAGAGATTCATGAGAGAGTAATAACAATCTGGACTGTACTTAGTAGTATGGGATTTTAATGAGTCAAGTGAAGAGTTATTTATGGTTATATTGAGGGCTTGAGGTGACCAGAGATAAGACTTATCAGAGGGGCAAAATATCTCACGTCTTTGCTTTATGATGGCTTTCATTTGTTAATGGTATATATTCATTAATTTTCATATTTCATAACCTGGAAACTCTTATATGAACTGATGCAAAGTGAAGTGAGCATACCAGGAAAACATTGTACATAGTCAACAGCAACATTGTGCAAGGATCAGCCATGAATAAGTGAGCTTTTCTCAGCAATACAATGATCCAAGACAATTCCAAAGGACTCAAGATGGAAAAACCTATCCATATCCAGAGAAAGAATAGGTATAGTCTGAATGCAGACCGAAGCATGCTATTTTTACTTTCTTTTTTTTCCTTTTGGTCTGTTTCTTCTTTCACAACATGACTAATATGGAAATATGTTTTATGTGATTGGACATATATAACCTATATAAAGTTGCTTACCTTTTTAGGGAGGGGGAAGGTAAGGGTAGGAGGGAGAAAATTTGGTACTTAAAATTAAAAAAAAATAATTGTTAAAAATTGTCTATGTAGGGGTGGCCAGGTAGCACAGCGAGTAAGAGCACCAGCCCCAGTGTCGGGATGACCTGGGGGATTGAATCTGGGCTCAGACACTTAGCATCCATCCAGAAACACCTGGCCGTGTAACCATGAGCAAGTTACTTAACCCCAATTGCTTAGGGGCGACCAGGTGGTTCAGCAAGTAAGAGCACCGGCCCCAGTGTTGGGATGACTTGGGGATCAAATCCGGGCTCAGATACTTAGCACCACACTCAGAAATAACTGACCGTGTAACCGTGAGCAAGTTACTTAACCCCGATTGCTTTTAAAAAAAATTGTCTGTGTAATTGACAAAAATAAAATATTAAAAAATAAAAATAAACTATTAATAAAAATCTATTTTTAAAACTTTTCATATTTCATTATATAGAAATAAGAGTAACTATGATGGGAAAAGGAGGGTTCCTTTATTTATTAAAAATGTAATATTTCATTACTTGGGGTTGGAGACTGAGCTAATTTATGAAAAAAGATAGTGCCAGTTTATAAGAATTAAGTTATCTAAAAATATCCCCAAAACTCTAAGACATTGGAGGTAGTCAGGATAATGAGTTAAAAGGTAGACTGACAGAAGAACTACAAGAGATTGGACAGATACGGAAATGCCTTGATACTTGAGAGGGGGTTATCTATTTTTCCAAACCTCCTAGATGAAGAACATGTGTTTGGCCAATGCCTTCTTATTTAATGTTCTCTCATTTCATTATCTGTCATTTCCATTAGTGTTACAATTCACTTTTTCAGACATTCTATTACTTAGGAACAATTCTCAATAATGTGGATAATACTGTCTTTTCACTTTCATTATTCTTATTTCTACTTTAACACATCTGATTTTTTGAAATCCATATTTCTCCTTTAACTTCCTTTTATTTCTTAGTTATTTAACTTCTGAGCAATTAAGGCATTTATTAATCTTTTCCCACTTTTGAGATTCTGAAGAATTTACAAACCTTTCCTTTCCACTAGGATCTCTTGAATCACAAGTCTTCATTGCATGGTATCTAGCCATAGTATGGACTCTTACTAGAGGAAGGCAGTACCTTTGCTGATTGATAATTCTTGTCCAATTGATTCTCTATCTTGCAAAAGAAGCTACTGCAGACCTTTTCAAACTTCCCACATGCATCCTTTACCACCATGGAATGAGACCATGAACTCCAAACTCCATTTAAAGAGAAAGCTTAACTCACATACCTTAATTCTCATTCTGAATGCCATCTGCACTATTCCCTAGGAAGCTATTGTTGGGACATCTTTCCATAACATCTTACTACCTTTAGTAGTCTACCTCATCACTACCTTTGGCCTCTCTGATTAGAGGGTGGGGAATGAACTGCAAACCTATATTTAAGGAGAATGTTGAGATATTTCATTTCTCACCTGGCTGTACTACTTTAGGACTTCTAACTTCTCTACCATGGCCCAGTGTTCTCCCCTATTTCCCTGTGGGCTTCTTTTCATATGTTATCTTCCCCTTTGAAATTCTAAGTTCCATCAGGTAAGGGACTGTCTTTTTTGGTATTTGAATCCTCAGAATATTGTAAACAATAAATATTTATTGACTATTGACCAACAGTCTCATCTGAATATCTTGCCTCTTATTTTCCTTTAAAAACTGAGGCAACTCAACATTGGTCACCTTTGATCACTGCTTTCTTACAGACATCTCTAACTGCATGTCCAGTAGATACCTTAAAATCAATGGGCCCATAATGGAACACATTATCTTGCCCCCCCTAAAGGTTCCCTCTCCCAACTACCTTCCCTATTACTGTTAAGGGTAACAATAACCTTCAAGTTCCTGGAGTTCAAAACTTAAGTGTCACCCTCGACTCCTATCTCTTATCCCCCTTAGCCAGTGTCTTGCCAATATCTCTTCATTTTACTTTTGCAACATTTCCCAAATAAAGTACCTTCTCTGATGCTGCAATCACCTTGATACAGAACCTCATCCTTGGACACTAGCAATAGCTTCCTGGTGGATTGGCCTTCCTTAAGATGACCCCCACTCCAACACATCCTCTTTTAAGCCAGCAAAGTGATTTTCCTACGCCAAAGGTCCAACCATATCATTTCCCTACTCAATAAATTACAGTGTAACTGTCTGGCTATAACCTGTGCTGACTCATCTGACTATGGCTAGCAAGCATCCTGAAAATTCTTATAACAGAATCAAATATGGTATTATTTATAATGCACTTGGAATACAGAAGGCGCCACATAACTAGGTCCAAGTAAATTTGCACTCTGCTTACATCTTACTCCCTGCTCCAAGTTCTACTCTGACTCACTGCCACTGCCCTCCCGGCTGATACTTGGTTAAGACCCTCCATGCCCTGAGTCTGTGCCTCTCTCTACAGACTGGCTCTCATGCTTGGAATGCTCTCCCTCCTCACCTCCAGGCTTCCTTCAAGTCTCAGCTCAAATCTCACCTTCTAAAAAGAGTTTTCCTGGCCCTGGGAAATCTAGATCCTTCCTCTTCCACCTAGATTGTCTAGCGCTTTTACGGACACAGGTGCTTCAGCGGAGTCTCCTACATTAGATTACGAGCTCCTTAAAGGCAGGGACCTATTCCTCCTTCCTTTGTATCCACACAAGGTTTGAACAGTGCCTGGCACAGAGGAGCCACTTTCTAAATGCTTTTTGACTTGAACTAAGAAATGGCAAATTAGAGGGATTCATTCAGACACCTAGTAGATTTGTATGAAGTAATACAGGGTAGATGGATCAGGGGGACGATTTCTACTCTGACTACAACCTGGCAAAGGAAAACAGCTGGGGAGACGTCAGGGCTCCTTTCAGTTGTTATAAGAGAGAACTTTGGAAAAAGAGATAGAGGACGGGGAAGAAGAGGTGTGTGCACGCAAGGAATGCAAGAAGAGAGCAAAGAAATGATGTCTGTTGGGGCGGCTAGGTGGCGCAGTGAATAGAACCCCGGCCCTGGAGGCAGGAGGACCTGAGTTCAAAATCCGACCTCAGACACTTAACACTTACTAGCCGTGTGACCTTGGGCAAGTCACTTAAGTCCAATTGCCCTGCCTTCCCCCTTCAAAAAAACAAAAAGAAAAATAAATAAATTTAAAGAAATGATGTCTGTGTAAGAGACTAATGAATTAAGTCAGCTGTCACCACAAACAGGAGCAAGTTGGGGGGGGGGGGGGTTGTGGCCGGACATGAAAAGGAGCTGATCCAACAGATCCAGGTACACAGGGCGGAGCGCTGCAGTTACCGCCGCATCCCGCACTCACCTGCCAGGGCCGCCTCCGAGCTCCAGGGGCCATCCCTCTCCTCTTCGGGCGGAGCAGCGGAGGAGGACGCGCCTCTGCGCTAGCCCCGAGGCAGGGTGAGACCCCTCGGGCTCACGAAGCCCCCGGCGCCGCCCTCGGGACAAGGTCCGGCCTGAGGAGGAGGCGGTGCGGGCCGAGGCTGGGATAGGACCCTACGGGACCGCTCCTGGGAGGGGGCGGGGCTCAGCCCCAAGAGCTCAGCTCAGGGCTGGTCTCTGGGCGGCCCCTCCCAGCCCTAGAGCCCCGCCCCACCGGGGAGCCCTGCAAGCCTCCAATGGCGCTCAGGGCCATAACCGGAAGCCCCGGCCCGCCTCCGGGCCAGAGGCCCCGCCCCCATCCCTGGCCTACCCTCAGGTATCCAAGCTCCGCCCCATCAGGCGGCTCTCCTGGGAGAGAGGAGGGATATGAGCCCTCTGATTGGTGAAGGATAGCGTGTCCTCTGATTGGTGAAGGGTAGCGTGCCCTCTGATTGGTGGCAGCTATCACACCCTCTGATAGGCGGGAGGGTAACATTTTTCTGATGACGAGAAGGTACCGTGCCTTCTGATTGGCGGTCAAGCGATCTCCGTGAGCTTCTGCTCCGCCCTTCCTGGCCAAGTGCTAGGAAAGAGTTAAGCCGTTCCCGGTCCAGATCGCCTTTGCCCCGGTTTACCATCTTGTTTACAATCGGGAATTTCTGGGGCAGCCACATTCTCTCTAACCTGTTACAAATTGGGTCATAAAGTGAAGGGGGCGGGGATTTAAAGCGACTTTGTGAGAATTCTGGGAAACGTAGGTCTGGGCGCATGCGTCGTCGCTCGGCCTGGGGGGAGGGGTGCGCCCGAGTCTTCGGAGCTGGAAGAGGTTCCTGAGCCGTTGAGTTCGTGCGTGTTCGTGCGGTGCCGCCCACGCCCCGCGTGATCAGGTCCGGGGGAGCAGCCCCTGCTAGCGTAGGAGGGCAGATAGGGAGGGACGGGGGGGGGGGGGCGTGGAAGCAGGAGGGGCCGAGGGGCTGCTGCCGTCTAGGGGGAAGGGGCCCCGAGGGGAAGGGTGTGACCACTGTGTGGTGGGGGAGAAGCCTTTTAAAAAATATTCACAATTACATGTAAACATTTAACAATTATTTTAAAAAATAAATTTGATTTCGAAATGTAAATTTTCCCAGATTTTTCTCAGCCCATCCTTCTTGTCATTTCTTACAGCACAATAGTATGTAATCACAATCACATACCACAGCTTGTTCAGCCATTCCCCAATTGATGGTCATCACCTCAGTTTCCAGTTCTTTGCCACAACAAAGAGCTGCTATAAATAATTTTAAACAAATAAGTCTGTCTGGGGGCAGCAGGGCCTTGGAGTCAGCGGGACCTGAGTTCAAATTAGGCCTCACACACTTAGCACTTACTAGCTTTGTGACCTTGGGCAAGTCACTTAACTCCAATTGCTCTGCCTTCCCCCCTCCAAAAAACACAAACAACAACAAATAGGTCTGTCACTTCCACCCCCACCTCCATTTTAAAAATGTCCTTGGGTTTAAGACAGTAGTAGTATTGCTGGGTCAAAGGATATATGAACTTTTATAGGTTGGGGGCCATAGTTTCAAATGATTCTTCAGCATGATTGGATTAGTTTACAATTGCACCAACAATGCATTAGAGTTCCAATTTTTCCACATCCCTTCCAGCATTTCTCATTTTCTTTTTCTGTCATGTTAACCAGTTGGTAACTCAGTTACATTAATTTGTTTTTCTCTAATCAGCAGTGATTTAGGGCAGTTTTTCATGTGATTATTGATAGTTTTGAATTGCTCTGAAAACAACCTGTTCACATCCATTGCTCATTTATCAGTTGAGGGCTGTTATTTTTATACATTTGGATCAGTTGTGTAGATGAGACCTTTATCAGAAAAACTTATTGTAAAATCCCCCTTCCTCCAGTTTCCTGTTTTCCTTCTAATTTTGACTGCATTGTTTTTGTTTCTGCAAAAGCCTTTTAATTTCATGTAATCAAAATCCATTTTACTACTTCTAATCCTCTCTATCTTTAGTTTGATCAGACTCTTCCCTCATCCAGAGATACATTTTTCCATATTCCCCTAATTTACTTATCTCACCACCTTCTATGTGTACATCATTTATCCAATTTGACTGTACTTGGTATATGGTGTGAGATGTTGGTCTGTGTTTAGTTTCTGCCAAACTGCTTACAATTTTACCAGCAATTTTGTTAAATGTTGAGTTTTTACTCGAAAAGCTTGGGTTTTGATTTATCAAATGCTATATAACTATGGTTATTTACTACTGTATATTGGTTACCTAATCTATTCCACTTATCCTTAATGTTATTTCTTAGCCAGTACCAGATTGTCCTGACGATTATTGCTCTGTAATATAGTTTGAAATCTGGAAATCCTAGGCTGCCATACTTCAAATTTTTTTCTTATTCTCTTGATATTTTTAACCTTTTGTTTTTCCAGATGAATGCTGTTGCTATTTTTCTAGCTCTATAGAATAATTTTTTTGATAATTTGATTGGTATGGCACTGAATAAAAAAATTCACTTAGGTAGAAATGTCATTATTATTATTATACCAGCTTGGCCTACTCATGGGCAATTGATATTTTTCCGATTGCTTAAATCTGTCTTAATTTGTGTGAAAAGTGTTTTGTAGTTGTGTTCATATGACCATGGGTTTCTCTTGGCAGAAAGACTCCCAAATAGTTTATATTGTCTACAGTTATTTTAAGTGGAGCTTCTCTATCTCCTGCTGCTGGATTTTGTTGATAGTATATAGAAATGCCAGTGATCTGTATGGGTTTATTTTATATACTGTAACTTTGTGGAAGTTGTTTCACATAGTTTTTTAGTTGATTCTCTAGGGTTCTCTAAGTATACCATCATATCATTTGCAAAGAGTGATAGTTTTGATTCCTCATTTGCCCTTTTTTCTCTTCAGTTTCTTTTTCTTGTCTTTCACTATGGCTAGCATTTCTAATATAATATTGAATAATACTGGTGATAAGTGCTTCAGTACTAATCTTATTGGGAAGGCATCAAATTTATCCCCATTACAGGTAATGCGCTAGGTTTAAGATAGACACTACTTATCATTTCAAGAAAGGTTCCATTGATTCCTATGCTTTTTAGTGTTCTGATAGGAATAGGTGGTATGTGTTGTCAAACCCTTTTTTTGCATCTATTGATATAATTATATCGTTTTTGTTATTGATATGGTCGGTTAGGCTAATAGCTTTCTTAATACTGAAGTAACTCCGTGTTCCTGTTATAAATCCCACCTGGTGTTAGTGTTGCAAATGGAATTTAACAAAGGACAGAGCAGTTCTCTGAGCAAGATATCCTTTATTAGCAGTTGAATGCAGCCTAGTAACAAAGCCAAACTCCATTTGTGCCAAAGACTTGGAGGGAGGGCCCACAGCACCTTTTAAACCTAGGTGTGGCTACCTTCTGATTGGTGAGTATTTTAATAAGGAGGTGGGTTCACTGTTTTCAACTCCTCCCTAGTACTTCCTTGTTAGGGGGCAAGACTAATCCTCAGAATTGATCTCTTCCTATGGAAAGTGAGCTGGCCTTCAGATGTGATTGATAATGCCCCTAAAACTCAAGGAATGCTAGATGCCCCTTTGACCCAGTTACCTCTAGTAATCTTGGCTAGAAAAACCTAAGCCATCCCTATCAGTTTTTCACTGACTTAGTGTCTCTGTTGCAGAACAGGTCATCCTAACCATTGATTAGAATGACGGGAATCATCCCCTGGAGGTGGGCCTTAGTTCAAACTGGCTTTTGGGTATGGGGTTAACAGATGCAAGGGTCGCTGCCCAGGTAGTAATTACCTTATTCACTTAAGCCCTTCTGAAACTGCCTGACTTTCAGAAGCTGGGTTTGAGGAAATGGATGGATTCACAGATGGTTATTAAATAATATAATCACATATTGATTTTCCTTAATAGTGCATATGATTTTTGTGATATATTGCTACAATCTCCTTAATAGTATTTTATTAAAATTTTTTGCATTAGTAATTATTAAGTTATTAAGTTTTATTTTTCCATTTTAGCTCTCAATGGTATCCAAATTTTATTTGTGTCAGGAAAGAATTTGGCAGAACTCCTCTTAACCTAGTTTTTCAAATTGTTTATATAGGTATTGATATTAATTGTTCCTTAAATATTTGGTAGAATTCACTTTGTGAATCTATCTGGTCCTGGGGATTTTTTGGGGGGTAGCTCATTGATGACTTGTTCCATTTCCTTTTCTAAGGTTATTTAAATATTCTGTTTCCTTTCCTATTAATCTGAGTAGTTTATATTTTTTGTAAATTTTCATGCATTTCACTTAGATCGTCAGTTTTACTGGTATATAATTGGGCAAAATAACTCCTAATAATTGCTTTAATTTCATCTTCATTTTTTCATTTTACTAATTTATTTATTTTTTTTAATTTAAAATTTTCCTTAATTAGATTCTGTGCAATAGAATCTCAGGACAGGAAATGCTTTACAATTCTAGAGCATGCTCTTTATAGCATGAAGGAAAGGCAACAGCTAATCCAAGCTTCACTGTGGATGACCTGCCTGCTAAGAGTCTTGTGTGTTACTTGAAGTAAACTCATAATTTTGTTGCAGTGATTTGGAACTTTGTTTTAGAGATATCAAAGGAACTAATAAAGTTCAGCTGCCCACAGTATAAGTCTACTGCTCTGTATTGTTTCCCTTAACAACAAAGCTTTTCTCCTTTATTTAAATCAAATTAACCAATGGTTTATATATTTTATTGGGTTTTTTTTTTTGGTGTGGTTTTATTTATTAGTTCAGTGGATTTTTTTTTCTTTCAGTTTTATTACTCTCCTTTAATTTTCAGGATTTCTATTGTTGGTGTTTAATTGGGAATTTTTAATTTGTTCTTTTTCTAGTTTTTTTAGTGGCATGCCAAATTCTTTTATCTGTTCTTTCTCTCTTTTATTGATGTAGACATGTAGGGATATAAATTTTCCCCTGAGTATTTCTTTGGCTTCATCCTGAAGTTTTGGAATATTGTCTCATTGTTATTATTCTTTTTAGTGAAATTATCGATTGTTTCTATCATTTGTTCTTTAACTCACTCATTTTTTAGGATTAGATTATTTATTTTCCAGTGAACTTTTAACCATACTTCCATGGCCCTTTATTAAACTGAATTTTTATTGCATTATGTTCTGAAAGGATATATTTAACATTTCTACTTTTTTGCCTTTGGTTGTGAGGTTTCTGTGCCCTAATGGTCATTTTTTTCTGAAGTACCATGTACAGCTGTGAAAAAGGTAAACTCCTTTTTATTCCCATTCACTTTTCTTAACGGTCTCTTAATATTTAGCTTTTCTAAGATTCTATTCATCTCCTTGACTTTTTTTCTTATTTATTTTATGGTAAGATTTATCTACCTCTGAGAGGAGAAGTTTGAGGTCCCTCATTAGCATAGTTATATTCTCTATTTTCTCTTATAATTCATTTAACATTTCTTTTAAGAATTTGGGTGCTATGCCATTTGGTACAGTATGTTTTGTGGTGATGTTACTTCATTGTCTATGGTGCCTTTTAACAAGATGTAATTTCCCTCTTTATCCCCTTTTTTTTTTTTTTTTAAAGCAATCGGGGTTAAGTAACTTGCTCAAGGTTACATGGCCAGTTATGTCTGGGTGTGGTGCTGAGTACCTGAGGCCGGATTTGATCCAGGTCATGCCGACACTGGAGCCGGTGCTCTTACTCGCTGAGCCACCTGGCCGCCCCTAAGCAATTGGGGTCAAGTAACTTGCTCAAGGTTACACGGCCAGGTGTTTCTGGGTGGGTGCTAAGTGTCTGAGCCCGGGATTTGATCTCCAGGTCTTCTCAACACTGAAGCCGGTGCTCTTACTCGCTGTGCTACCTGGCCGCCCCTCTTTATCCCTTTTAATTAGATCTATTTTTACTTTTGCTTTATTGGAAGTTGTGATTGCTAACTTTTTTTTTAACCTTCAGCTGAAGCATAATAGATTCTGCTTTAGTCCCTTATTTTAACTCTGTGTGTGTGTGTGTGTGTGTGTGTGTGTGTGTGTGTGTTCCTGTTGCAGGTGTGTTTCTTGTAAAGAATGTGTTGTTGGATTCCGGTTTTTAATTCATTCTGCTGTTTGCTTCCATTTTATGGGTGAATTCATCCATTCATTTTCACAGTTATGATCACTAACTATGCATTTCCCTCCATCTTATTTTCTTCTGTTTATTTCTCTCCCTCTCTCTCTATCCTCTTTTATCTTGTCCCTCCTGTAAAGTCTGCTTTGCTTCTAACCACTGCCTTCTTTTATTCCCCTTCCTTTTTGTGATCCCCACCTCATTTTTCTCTTGTTCCTTTTCCTTCTTCTTCCCTGTTGGATAATATAGACTTCTATTACCAATTAAGTTTGTGTATATTTTTTTCTCTCTTTGAACCAATTTAGATGTGAATGAGGGTCAAGTCGCCCTCCCCTCCAAAGCTTTTCTTTGTGTCACTCTTTTATGTAAGACAATTTTCCCATTCTTTCTCTTCTTTCCCCTTCTCTCCTGCCTATTCTTTTTTTCTTTACATTATCCCAATATAATCATCTCATTCCCACATTCTCTTTCTATGTAAAATATTGCTAACTTTTGTAATAATGATAAAGGTCTTAGATGATACATGTATCATCTTCCCTACAGAAAGGAAATGACTTACCTTTATTGAGTTCCTTTTGATTGCTCTTTCACATTTACCTTTTTGTGCTTCTCTTTATTTTTGTCTTTCTAAGTCAGATTTTCTATTCAATTCTGGTCTTTTTATCGTGAATGCTTGCAAGTCCTCTATTTCATTTAATTTAAATTTTTCCCCTTTATGGATTATTCTCAGTTTTCCTGGGTAGGTTATTCTTGGTTGTAATCCCAATTCTTATTCCTTCCAAAATATCATATTTCAGGACCGCTACTTCTTTAATGTTGTAGCTGCCAAATCTTATGTGACCTTGACTATGCTTCCACAGTATTTAAATGATGTATTTTTTCCTGCTTTTATTATTTTCTTTTTGATCTGGGATCTCTGGAATTTGACTATAATATTCCTTGGAGTTTTCATTTTGGGATCTCTTTCAAGAGATAATTTATGGATTCTTTCCGTTTCTAGTTTATCTTTTTGGTTCTAGGATATCAGGGCAATTTTCCTTGATAATTTCTTAATATGTTCTTTAGTCTCTCTTTTGGTCATGACTTTCAGGTACTCCATTAATTCTTATATTAGATCTCTTTATTTTCCAGGTCAGTTCTTCTGGTGAGATATTTCATGTTTTCTTCATTTTTTTTTCATTCTTCTGACTTTCTTTCATTGTTTTTTGATTCTCATGGAGTCATTAGCTTCTGTTTGCTGATTCTTATTTTTAATGAATGTTTTTTAGTGAGTTTTTGTACTGCTTTATCCATTTAGCCAATTTTTTAAAGGAATTCTCTTTCTTCAGTGAATTTTTTGTGTTTGTTTTTAACCATTTGACCTATTCTGGTTTTTAAGTTGTTATTTTCTTTAGTATTTTTGAACATCTTTTACCAAGTTGTTAATTGTCTTTTCGTAATTTTCTTCCTTTGCTTTCATTTCTTTACCTCATTTTTTTTACTACCACTGATTTTGAAAATCATTTTTTAGTTCTTCTAAGAGTTCTTTTTTAAACTCCTGTCCAATTCACAGTTTTCTTTGAAGCTTTGCTTATAGGAATTTTGACTTCATTGTCTTCTTCTGAGTATGTATCATGTTCTTCCCTGTAGCTTTTTGTGACCAGGTTCTTTTTTGGTTTTTGCTCATTTTTCCATCCTGTTTCTTGATTTGGAACTTTATGTTAATGTCATGATCTATTCCTGGGTGTGGAGTTGGGGATGGAGAAACACTGTCTCAAGCTTCAGGGTTTTTTGTAGCACCATTTTCAGAGATAATTCTGGGGGATTCTAAATTTTTGGTGTTTCCAAGGTGGTATGATCTGGGGAGAGGTGTGGTTACTGCTTTCTTTGTCTGTACTCTGGTCCTTAACCAGTAAGAACAGTACTATTCTTCCCTGATCCTTTGGGGGTTGGGAGGGATATTGCCTTTCAGGTCTCCCACTCCCTCTTTACTGTAAGTGCTCCTCTTCATCCTTGAACTATGATCCAGAAACAAGTATAGGCAATGGAGTTGCCAGAAAGCATCTGGATCTGCATCTAGTGCTAGCACCACAGTCTCCTTTAATCTCTTTTTGAGTAGTTGTAAATACCAGTGTACCTTTAGACCGGGGAATCACAGCCCATGTTCCAAGGGAAAAAGGAACACATGTGGTCACATAGACTTATTAATGGACAGGAAAGATCTTATATTCCATTAACCCTACAAGGGGCACACTCTGTACTGTAGGTATCTCACAGGGTTCTTCTGTCCTAGGCTCTCTTTTCTTCTCACTCTACATTACTTCATGTAGTCATGTCATCAGCTCCCATGGACTTAATTACTACCTCTATGGTGATTTTCAAATATACCTATCTTGCCCTGACCTCCAATCTGACATCTCCAGCTGCCTTTTAGACATCTTTAGTTGGATGTCCAGTAGATGTCTTAAACTTAGCATGTCCAAAACTAAATAAATGACAATAGGGGCAATTGAACAAGGGTGGGGGGGAGAGGAGCAGGGCAGGGAGCCAGTGGGAATAAGATCACCTTAAAGAAAGATTATAGTAAAGTAACTGGATGTGACTTCTAAAAGTAAAACTGTTCAGGAGCAGCTAAAAAGAGTAATTATCTTATACAAATGAGGTTTGAGAGTAAGAACCTGACACAGAGGAATTAGATGGGGGAGGAAGGCTGATAGGTCTGGAAACCTACTTTCATTGGGAATAGGTTCAAGAGAGAACAATACTTATACATATAGAAGAGTACAAAAGTCTTCTAAATATAGAAAGAAATAAAAGACTAAGGGAATAGGGAAGGGGGAGAGGATGAGAGAGGGATCTTTAGAGGGGAGGGTGAGGGAATAGGTTAAAGGGGGGATATAGAGAGGGACTTAGATTAATGGGAAGATAAGGGAGGGATCTTTGGAGGGGGGTAGGTTAACTAATAGGAGGGCCAGGGAACTGGTAGAAGTAAAGTAGAGGAGATAGGAAATAAGAGGTATGTACAAACATAAAAACAAAGATTAGGAGTAGAATCTGTTAGGGAAAGCATATGTTTATATATGTATTATGTGTATATATACTATATATATTATGTGTATATCTATACATAAATATATCCAGACTTAATTGTAGCTTTCTGGTGGGGTAGGGAGAAGTAAGGAGAAAGAGAATAAAGTAAAAAGTGTACAACAGGGAACAAAAGAAAGCTTAGAGGGAAGCAAAGAAAAGATGGGCAGCTCTCTCAACATAATACATAGTATTTATTATATAGGCTTTCTTGAAATAGAAATTTATTGCTATATATTTTGAATCCTTGCATTCTGCTGTGCACATGATGTGTTTTTTTTTTCTTTTCTTATTTTATATTTAAGTTTATAGTATGTTGTTTTTTTCTTATTATGTATTTAAGTTTTAACATTTAGGTCTAAAAAAGATAAAAGAAATAAATGAAGCAGCATTAATACCCTGTTTTACAAATGCTGTTTTTATAACAGAAGAGGGAAAACAATCATAACTGGAAAAAATTTCAGAGACAGATGGGAGCAAATATAACCCCAGCTTATATCTTTAAATATGAATAGATAGGCGAATAACTAAGCAAATTGTGGTGTACGAATACTAATGTGCTGTAAGAAATTATATGTGTGACGATACAGAAGCATGGAATAATCTCTGTGAACTGATGGAGAGTGAAATAAGCACAAGCCAAGAAGACAAGATATGCAAGAACTGCAACAATATTTAATGGAAAAAAATGATCTACCAAGAAATAAAAATTAAATGTAATAAAATAATAAAGATAGTGCAATTCTAATGAACAGAAATGAGAATTCATTCCCCAACCTACCTCTTCTTCAAGAGGGAAGGTCAACAAGTATTATATATTTCATATTTTTGGACTTTTTCAATGTATTGATTTGGTATTCTCACATTTTTTTCCTCTACAAAAATGCAGGGCGGCCGGGTGGCACAGTGAATAGAACACCTGTCCTGGAGTCAGGATGGACCTGAGTTCAATTCTGGCCTCAGACACTTGACACACTTTCTAGCCATTTGACTTTGGGCAAGTCACTTAACCCCAATTGCCCTCCAAAAAAAAAATGCTATTTGTGATATGAGATGGTTCTTGGGAAAAGGAATAGGGAAGAATACATGGGATACTGTGGTGATGTAAGGAACAGAAAATATCAATAAAAACTTACTAAAAATTTAAAAATGCGAATGGATTACACAAGCCAATAAAATGAAAAAGTGACAGGTTGAATAAGAAAACAAAACCCTGCAATCTGTTGCTTAAAAGAAACAATATGTGAAAAAAAAAGACATTCACAAAATAAAACTGAGAAAATGGGAGAAAATTTTATTATGCATCAAGTGAATTAAAAGAAACAGCAGTTGCCATCATGGTATCTGACAAAGCAAAAATAAATATTCAAAAAATAAAAAAGGATAAACCAGCTAGGTGGCAAAGTGGACAAAGCATGGTTTAAAATCAGGAAGACATTTTGATGAGTTCAAATATGGCCTCAGTAACTTATTAGCCATGTGACCTTGGGCAAGTCACTTAACCCTGTTTGCCTCAGTTGCTTATCTGTAAAATGAGCTGGATAAGGAAACAGCAAACCACTCCAGTATCTTTGCAAAGAAGATGCCAAATGAGATCATAAAGAGACAGATCTGAGTGAAACAACTGCACAGGAGCAAAAACAAGGACATAATAGTATGCTGAATGGTACCAGACAACAAAGTCAGTGTCAGTAATAAGTATATACTCCAAATGCCTTCATATCCAGATTTGTAAAGGAAACACCTGATCATCAGGGAAACAGATATCGGTACAATATTGACAGGAGTCTTCAGTATTCCTCTGTCAGTTTTAGATAAATCTAACAGAAAGATAGATTCTAGAGAAAATAGAATTTAAAATCTTATGGCATCTTCTAAGTGGGACAGCAAAGAATAAATTTATTTCTTTGCACCGCATAGGACTGTTACAGAACTGCCTATGTTCTAGAGCAGAGATATTGCAAATAAAGGCAAAAAGGCTTAAGAAATTAATGTATCGGGGTGGCTAGGTGGCACAGTGAGGAAAGTGCTGGCCCCGGAGTCAGAAGGAACCAAATTCGGTTCCAGCCTCAGACACACAAAAAACTAGCCGTGTGACCTTGGGCAAGTCACTTAACCCCAATTGCCCTCCAAAAGGCAAAAAAAAAGAAAGAAATTACTATATCAGGCTTGGCTAGGTGGCGCAGTGAATAGAGCACTGGCCCTGGAGTCAGGAGGACCTGAGTTTAAATCTGGCCTCAGACACTTAACACAAAAACTAGCTGTATGACCTTGGGCAAGTCACTTAACCCCAATTGCCCTCCAAAAAAAAAGAAATTAATATATCCCTTACAGACCATAATGTAATACATATAAATTAGTTCAGGAACCACAATTAAAAGATACAGAACCAAATTAATACTAAATCATGAAATCTTATAATGAATGAGTCAAGGAAGAGACCCTAAATATAATAATTATGTAAAAATAAAATCATTATTAAACAACAAACCAGAATTTCAGAAATGCAACTAAAGCAGGACTCAGAGGGAAAATCATACAAACATGCATTAGCAAAATTATAAAAGAATGAATTAATAAACCAAATTTACAACTTTAAAAATTAGAAAATGAACAAATTAACAAGCCTAAGTTAAGCACAAAAGAGGAAATATTAAAATTAAATGGGAAGTAGACAAATTAAAAATGAAAAACCTTAGAAATGATTAATAAAACTAAAAGCTGGTTCTTTGAAAAGACTAATAAAATTGGTAATTTTACCTATTCTGATAAAAAAAAAAAAGAAGAGAGCAGAAAGTCAGATCAAGAAAAAGCAAATGAGTGAAGGGGGTGAATTCATGGAAGTATTCCAAGTGTTCTGAGTTTTCTTCTCTAATAGGGAGAAGGAGGTACTGAAGGAGGCATTGAGTACCTATAAAAGAGGTACTAGGTTTAAGACGAAGTATAATAATAGGAAAAGTGGAGTCAGTTATTTTTCCCAGACATCCACTTTTGACAGTCCTTATGACAATCCTATGAGGTGGATGCTTTTTATTTAACAGCTGAAGACACTGAGGTAGACAGTGGTTAAGTGACTTGCTCAGGGTCACACAACTAGTAAGTGTCTCAAGCCAGATTAGAACTCAGATCTTTGAGACTCCAGGCTAAAGATTCTAACTATCGAGTCACTAGCTTCCTCTAATTAAGGGTAATTCTGCCCCAATGTTTATACTTCTACCAATCCTCATACACACACACACACACACACACACACACACACAAATAAAAAGGAAAAAGTCATTGAAGTATTTTCTCCACACATCCAGAAGGGAAAAGAAGGACTTTCAGAAAGATACATAGACCAGCTGAACAGTTTTAAAAAGAAATGTTGAAATAATCATATGGTTTTAAGAAACTATTAAGCAGCTGGGGTATAGGGCTCACCTAACTTACCTGTGGCTCCAAGAAGCTGTACCATGTGTAGCAGCCACACCCTGGTAAACCGTTTTAGTAGACAGGCTGAACCAGATTGAGGGTAACAGGGATCTCACCCATTGGTGAGTTAGGGGGGTGTCTACCCCAAGCATGTGAAGATATCTCCTGCTGGAATGGGCAGAGGAGAACAGTGGAGCACTTAGGGCTGGTTAGACATTGAAGATGCCAGGATCATCCTCTGCATCTCAAGCCATCACTAGTCATTTTGACTGTCCTGCCACTGGACCATGACTGAAGGAGAGAGTGACACCTGTGACTTTGTGCAACTCTGCCGCACTTAAATCCAGTTTGTGCATAAATCAAAAGACATCACCCATACTATTGTACCATTTTTACCTATCTCAAAGTACTGTGGTGACAGGAAATTGACGAAGCAGCAGGTGCAGATACACTGGGAGCTGTAGTCACAACTGTGAATGCAGGCAGCCTGGGCCATAGGGATGTCATCTTGCTGGAAGAAGCAGTGGGGTTTGGCAGCCCCACGGATGTCTAAGAAGTCTTTTAAGGATCATACTGCTTACCCAACCCTGGCCTGATTAGCATGTCAGGCAGGGATCCCACCCTGCATTTGAAATTTTTAAAATGTACAAACACTTTAAAGCTAATTCCACTCACCATTGGTACATGGAACGTGTGCATATGTATAGACAATACAAAATCCAAGTAGACCTGAAAGACAAACAGCTCTTGTTGTAAGAGAACTCAGCAGGTAGCCACATCCCGATAACAGCCCTGAGTGAAACAAGACTGGCAAATGAAGACCAGCTTACTGAAACTGGAACAGAATATATGTCCTGGAGTGGCTGCAGTGAAGGGGAGTGCTGTGAAACTGGTGTGGGTTTTGCAATCAAAACTAATCTAGTCAGCAAGCTTGTATGCCTACCAAAAGAAGTGAACAACAGGCTCTTGACAGCTGATCGGCACTTGCAGGAAAATGCCACACCACCATCATCAGTGCCTATGTTCCCAACATGACAAACCCTGATGAGGGCAAAGTAAAATTTTATGAAGATCTAGAGACCCTAATCATCAATGTACCAAAAGAGGATAAGTTTATAATTCTCAGAGACTTTAATGCTAGAGTAGACTCATTACCAGACATGGTAGGGAGTCCTCAGGAGCAGTGGAGTTCGAACCAGCAACAGCAATAGTCACTTGCCACTGAGGACTTGTGCATCTCATGATCTCATCACCAACACTGTTTTCCATTTACCTTAATGCAATAAAACTTCATGGATGTACCCTTGCTTCAAGTATTGGCCTTTAATAGACTATGTGATTATAAAGAGAAGAGATGGGCAGAATGCGAGAGTTATAAAGGCAGTGTTGGCACAGAGTGCTGTATTGATCATAGACTTATCCTCTTCAGGCTAAATGTTCCAATTCAATGAAAGTGGTGGCCCCCAAGGCAAAATGACTATCAGAATAATTAATGTTGACAAATTAGAGTGCTTCTCTGGAAATGAACAGTCTGTTGCTAACTTGGAGGGAAAGCTGAGCCAAAACACAGTTGGCAACAGTGGAGCAGAAAAGGAATGGGCAGTTTTCAGAGATTTGTTGTGCAGCATTGCATTTGCTCATCTTGTCAAAACACTTGGAAACATCAACACTGGTTTGACAGAAATGATGGGGAAACTCAAAAACCGCTAAATGAAAATGAGAATTCCATCGGGTTTGCCAGCAGGATAATTCATCCATCTCTAACAAGGCAGCGTTTAACTCCCGTCAAAAGTAAAGTACAGGAGTAGAAGCACGACCTTCCCGCAGCTCCAGCTTCCACCCTCCCCAATCCATGTAAAAAGGGGACTCTAAACAAACTTTGGAGCTGCAGAACCCACAAAATGACACAGAGAAGTTAACGTCCGGCTGAGGACAGCCTGGCAGGCTGGCAGGAATCCAGCACAGCGCTCTGGGAGCTGAGCCCAGACCCACGCCCCCAGGGCAGGCCTGACTAGCCGTGCCAGAGGGACTACAGATCAGCAGCAGCTGTGGCCATTTCCAGATTTATCAACACATAGACCAAAGGACAAAGTGAGCGGTCAGTACAGTCTGGACTTTGGGACCAGTAAGTGGGAGTGCGTGGCTTTTACCTCCAGGGCGAAAAGCCGCTGAGACGCCGGCACAACCAGCCAGTGCCACGTGGTGGCTTCAGCTCTTGGCCTGCAGAGTGTAGGGGGACCAAGCACCAGTCTGAGGGGTAATCGCTCTTGCTTTAACCTGCTTGGATCTGGATTGCAGTCTAGGGTGGAGGTTCTGGGGTATGTGTCCAGCTTGCCAGAGCGTGTGGAGACCTCAGAGAGGGCACCCATCTAATACCTGCGGTAGCTGAGAAAACCTCAGCGTTTGGGACGAAAGCTCCCCTATCTGGTGGCAGAGTCCTACTGTGGCAAAAAGCCCATAAGTCAAGTAATTGAGTGGCAAAATGAGCAGGCAAAGGAAACAAAGCAAACAGAAGATTCCAACAACACTCCTATTTTGGGGACAAAAAGGAGCAAAGCATGGAACAGGAGGAAAGCAGTGAAGTCAGAACTCCTGCACCAAAAGCTTCAAAGGAAAATACAAGCTGGTTACAGGCCATAGAGGACCTTAAGAAAGATTTTGAAAACCAAATAAGAGAAGTGGAGGAAAAATTGGGAAGAGAAATGAGAACAATGCAAGAAAATTATGAAGTGAGAGTCAACAGCCTGACTGAGGAAAATAATACCTTAAAAAACAGACTGACTCAAATGGCAAAGGAGGCCCAAAAACGCAATGAGGAGAAGAATGCCTTAAAAAGCCGAATTTGCCTGATGGAAAAAGAATCTCAAAAACTCAATGAGGAAAATCATTGCTTCAGAATTATATTGGAGCAAATGGAAGCTAATGACTTTATGAGAAATCAAGATGCTGTTAAACAGATCCAAACAAATGAAAGAATAGAAGGCAATGTGAAATATCTCATGGGAAAAACCACTGACCTGGAAAATAGATCCAGGAGAGATAATTTAAAAATTATTGGACTGCCTGAAAGCCATGACCAAAGTAAGAACCTAGAAATCATCCTCCAGGAAGTTCTCAAAGAAAACTGCCCTGATGTTTTAGTACCAGAGGGCAAAATAGAGGTTGAAAGAATCCACCGATCACCTCCTGAAAAAGATCCCAAAAAGAAAACTCTTAAGAATATTATAGCCAGGTTCTGGAATTCCCAGATTAAGGAGAGAATATTACAAGCAGCCAGGAAGAAACAATTTGAATATTGTGGAAACACAATCAGGATAACCCAGGATCTGGCAGCTTCTACACTGAGGGATCGAAGGGCTTGGAATATAATATTCCAGAGGGCAAAGGAGCTGGGATTAAAACCAAGAGTCACCTACCCAGAAAAACTGAGTATCATGTTTCAGGGGAAAATATGGTCATTCAGTGGAATACAGGACTTTCAAGCATTCTTGCTGAAAAAACCAGAGTTGAATAGAAAATTTGACATTCAGATACAAGAAGCAAGAGAAGCATGAGAAGGTAAACAGGGAAAAGGAATCATAAGGAACTTATCAAAGTTGAACTATTAACATTCCTACATGGAAAAACAATAATTGTAACTAATGAAACTTTTCTCAGTAGTTGAAGGGATTAGAAATATATATATTTGTCCATATATGAGGGTATATGGGCATATGAATACATATGTCAATGTGTATATATATATATATATATATATGTTTACAGGTATACATAGATAGAGGGCACAGGAACAATTTAACAGGAAGGAATGATACTTAAAAGGTGAAATTAAGAGGTGAGAGGAATATAATGAGAGGAGATGGGGAGAGACAGATTGGGGTAAACTATCTCATACAGAAGAGGCAAGGGAAAATGGTTACAATGGAGGGGAAGAATAGGAAGGCAAAAGGGAATGGGTCAACCTTATTCCCATTGAATTTGGCTTGAGGAGGGAGTGAAATACACACTAAATAGGGTATCTCACCCTCCAAGAGAATAGGGGGAGGAGGGGATAAGAGGGGGGATGAAAGAAGGGAAGGTAGGCTGGGGGGGAAGGAGGTTGGAAGCACTCACTTTTGAAAATAGATGGGATCAAAGTGGAGAGTAGAGTGGGATGGGAGGGAGGGAAGTGTAATCAGTCTTTTACAATGTATCTACTATGTTATTGTTTTACATTAGCCACACATGTGCAACCTATACTGAACTGCGTATCTTCCCAGTAGGGGTGGGTGACGGGGAAGGAGGGGAATGAATCTGGAATTGAAAGTTTTGAAATCAAATATTCAAATATGTGTATATATATATATATATGTATACGTGTGTGTATATATATGTATACTATTATTAATACCATCTTACATGTAATTGGGAAATGGGATGTGCAGGCACTGAGGCATAGAGATCCACTGGAAAAGTGGAAAGGGGTATGGGGGAAAATGTGGGAGAGAGCAGATTGGAGGAGGGGATATCCTGTGGGACTGCTATTTTGGGGTGGTGGGTGGGGGAGAAATGGGGAGAAAATTTGTAACTCAAAATCTGGTGGAAACGGATGATGTAAATCAGAAGTTAATAAAGCATTAAAAAAAAGTACAGGCAAAGCTTAGAGAAATGCAGGATTCTTGGCTCAGTAAGAAGGTAGTTAAAATTCAGTTTTATGCCAATAATAATCCAAAGTGCTTTTATGATGCCCTGAGCCTATTTATGGACCAAAAACTTGTGGTACATCTCAACTACTCAGTGTTGATGGAGCCACATTGATTAGTGATAAGGATGTGATCTTGGAGATGTGAGCTGAACACTTACAAAGTGTTCTCAACAGACTATCATCAATGCTGAAGCAATTGACTATTTACTTCAGGTTGAAATCAATCCCTCTCTAGATCAATTTCCAACTGAAGAAGAGGTGTTGAATACCATTAGGCTCCTCATGTGTTAAAGTGCCTGCTGCTATTTCTGTTCCAGCTGAGATGTGCACCAGGCAGAGAATTCACTGCTCATACAAAAGCTGACTAATATTTTCTGGGTTATATGGCAAGAGAAGGGTTATCCCCCAGGAGTTCAAGTACGCCTTCATTGTCCATTTCTGTAAAGCTAAAGGAGTGTCCTGTGATAGTGTGGGGGGAAGGCAAGGGTTGTCTCTCTCTTAGTCATTACCCAGCATGATTCTTGCTAAAGTCCTTCTTAATAGACTGACCCTTCACCTGGAAGGTGGTCATCTACCCGAGAGCCAGTGTGGCTTCAGAAAGGGCCAAGGAACAGTCAATGTGGTGTTTGCTGCTCAAGAACTCCAGGAGAAATGCCAGGAGCAGAACAGAGGTCTGTACACAGCATATGCAGATCTGACCAAGGCTTTTGATACTATCAGTTGTGAAGGCTTATGTAAAATTATGTTAAAATTTGGTTGCCCAGGGAAATTCATCAGTATCGTGTATCAATTTCATGATGGCAGGCTTGCCTGGTTTCTGGATAATGCACTATATTCTCATGCTTTCTCAGTCACCAATGGGAAACAATGCTTTGTGCCTACTCCCATGCTTTTTAGCATGATGTTTTCAGCCACATTGTCAAACACAGCAACAAGGTCAGCTCCTCTAATGGTAAAGTTCTTCAGCTGGAAAAGGCTACAAGCCAAGACCAAAGTGGAGGTATGTTGGTGCATGGTTTTCTGTTTGCAGATGCTTGTGTACTCGGTGCAGCCTCTGCAGCTGAGATGCAAAGTATGGATCAGTTCTCTGCTGCTTGTACTAACGTCAGCCTAACAGTTAACACCGAGAAAACACAGGTATTCCATCAGCCACCACCACACCATCCATATGTGGAACCATCAGTTACAGAAAATGCAGAAGTTTTGAATACTTTGAATACGTTTGCTTACCTTGGCAGTATACTTTGTAGGATGTACACGTTGACACATGCATTGCCAGAGCTAGCCCAGTGTTTGGGAGTCTCTGAAGGAAAGAATGGGAGAGAACAGCTGTTTGACTGCCCAACTGATGGTCTACAGAGCCCTGTGCTGACCTCATCGTTGTATGCCTGTGAAACCTGGACAGTCTGCCAGTGCCATGCCAGGAAACTTCGTTGCTTCCGTTTGAATTGTCTTAGGAAGATTCTAAAAATCACCTGGCAGGATAAGATACCAGACACTGAGGTTGTTGTTCAACTGCATAATGTACACTTGCCAAAAGGCTATTCTATGGAGTATTCACACAGGGCAAGTGCTCACATGGCGGTCAGAAAAAGGGATACGAGAACACTCTCAAGATCTCTCTTAAGGACTTTGGAATTGATTGTGTGACATGGGAAACACTGGCCTGGGACCACTCAGCATGGAGTGTCCACGTCACAGAAGATTCTGTGCTGTGTGAGCAAAGCAGAATTGAAACAACTCAAAGGAAATGCAAGATGCTCAGATTTAGAGAATCCACCTCAAATTGTTCATGTGGATTATTTCTGCCTGACCTGTGGTGCAGCATTCTGAGCCCACATTGGTCTGATCAGTCACAGGAGGACACATCGTAATTGACTCTAACTTAATGAAATCCTTTTGGTGCTTTTCAAGAATGAAGGACAACCCTATAATAGCAACTGATATTCACCTATGATCAGTCCTGGTTCTCTTCTGCTATGTTTATGGAAATGTTTTTTCTTTTGGTGGCATTCATTAAATTCATCATAAATTTTAAAAATAAAAATTCTTGACTTCTTTCAAGATTCAGCTCAAAAGACACCTTTTTCAGGGACCTTTTCTGACCCCTTAGCTGCTAGTGTAAGATTGTTGTTGTTGAATCGGTTCAATCCTTTCCAACTCTTTATGACTTCATTTGGGGTTTTCTTGGCAAAGATACTGGAATGGTTTGCCATTCCCTTCTCCAGCTCATTTTGCAGATGAGGGACTGAGGCATACAGGGTTAAGTGACTTGCCCAGGGTTACACAGTCAGATTTGAACTCAGGAAGATGAATCTTTTTTACTTCAGGCCTGGCCCTCTATCCACCGTGCCAACTGGCTAACTGTCCTCTCTGGGATTACCTTCTGTCTACTCTTTAGGTCTCTTTATGGTAGCCCTGTGGATAGAGAGCTGGATCTACAGTAATGAACATCTGAGTTCAAATGCTACCTCAGACCCTTACTATGTGTATAGCTCTGGGCAAGTCATTTAACCTCTTTCCCAGTTTCCTTATCTCTAAGAATGGGGATGATGATAGTAGGTTGTTTTGAGGATGTCAGTCAATAAAAGGGCAGTTAGGTGGTGCAGTGGATAGAATGGGGAGCCTCGAATCAGGAAGGCTTAAGTTAAATGTGACATCAGACACTTACTAGCTGTGTTATTCAGGCAAATAACTTAACCCTGTTTGTCTCAGTTTCCTCATGTGTAAAATGAGCTGGAGAAGGAAATGATAAAACATTCTACTATCGTTGCCAAGAAAATCCTATAAGTTGAACTTGATTGAAATGACTCAACTACAACAATAAACATTTACTAAGGGCAGAGTACTGGGCACTGTGCTAAGCCCTGGGGATAAAAAAAAAAAAAAGCAAAAGACAACTCTTGCCCTCAGGGAACTTAACAGTCTAACAGGGTTGACAGCATGTAAACAAATTTATACAAATTTAAGTTTAAAAATACAAGGTTAAGGAAAAATGCTCCAAAATGCTAACAATTAGGTAAATTAGGTGTCTTGCCAGTCTTGGTATATCCTGAGCAAATGCTGAAGTTGCTAGGGGAAACTTGACTGCCTCTGAAACCAGTGTTCTGTGAGCTGCATGGCCTGAGGTGCTTTGCTAGGAGGGTGTGGGCAGTCTCCCTGGGAAGTGTTTGATTAGGACAGGTTCTGCTCCCAGGACTGCTGAATCTCTTAAAAGGGGCTGGAGACAAGGGCACATGGAGCTGACTATGCAGGAGTGCTGCAGGGCTGAGCGATTCAAGTGCCAGCAACCTCTCCCTTGGTTTTCAGAGGGTGGGCAAGGTAGAGAACTTTACAGCTGTGTAGTATACAGGACAGCATTCTCATGCTGCAAAATCTGACACAGTGGAAGGTAAAATTCCCATTAAAAAATGTTTGCTTTAAGAATTTTATTTGCTTTACCGTATTTATGATAAGTGAATACTGTCTGAATTTTTTTTAATTGAGATGTTAGCACAAAAGTTACACAATTCTAAGGAATTACTAGGAAGAGAAAATGTTTTGCGTGTTACCAGTTTTATTTTGGGTACTGAATTTTATGGGTTATTTCATGGTTACTGGGTTAGGAAAAGTGTAGATTATCATAATTAATATTTTGTTATCAAGAATTCTCTGCAGAAAAGTATATATATATATTTTAAAGCAATCGGGGTTAACACGACCAGTTATTATATAACATGGCCAGTTATTATTTAACAGTTACATAATAACAGCCAGTTATTTCTGGGTGTGGTGCTGAGTATCTGAGCCTGGATTTGATCCAGGTCATCCAGACACTGGAGCCAGTGCTCTTACTTGCTGAGCCACCTGGCTGCCCCTAAGCAATTGGGGTTAAGTAACTTGCTCAAGGTTACATGGCCAGGTGTTTCTGGGTGGGTGCTAGGTGTCTGAGCCCGGGATTCGATCTCCAGGTCTTCTCAACACTCGAGCCAGTGCTCTTACTCGCTGTGCTACCTGACTGCCCCAGAAATGTGTATTTTCAGCAATCTCTAGTGAAAGATCCTGGTTTTGGGTGGCTGCAGGAGCCTAACCTGTTTCCAGTAAGGTCACTGTATCAGCATTCTTGTTTTTTACTTTCATGCTGTTTGTAGGAATGTTACCCTATCAGAGTTGAGGATTGACTGTAGGTCTGAGTCAGGACCCCAACTGGTACCCTGCTTCTGTTGGATGCCCCTTCTCTTTGGCCTCATCCTTGCCTTCTGACCTCTTGGTGAGTATCTTATGGGGATACCAGGATCATAATTCCCTCCCAGGCCTGGCTCCTGGGCTGGTTTCCAGCCCATTCTTCTTATTCAGGCTTCCCAATCACATCCCAAATGTACTGGGGCACCATCTCCTGCTTTACCAATGGGTCACATAGCCTGACCTTCAGACCTAGTCCAGACCATCAGTGGGAGGAAGAGCTCTGATTCAGGAACCATTGAGACTGATTGCTTTCCACCATCTGGGACATGAAGCCCCTTCCTGCCTCTTGAGTCTCTATGGGACAATGAAGGAGGGGAGGGGGACAGAAGAGAAGGAATAAGAGAGGGTGTCCATCCTGCTGCTGCCCTCTTCTTCTCATTGGACTTTCTCCCCTGAGGGCAATGCCAGGGGCTTTGTAACTCCTGAGTCTCACCTTCTGTAAATCTTTGTAGGCCAACCCCCTGCCTTAGGAGTGAAGGGAAAGACATCTCCCCTCTGGGATCCTTCTCTCTCCCCTGCTCAGCCTGAAGAGGACCCAAACCTGGCCCAAGCAGGGAGCCCAAGGGATGGCCCCTGGACCCCAAAGACCCCCCTGGCAGGTGAGTATAGTGCCACCATAGGTTGACCAACATCAGCAGATGTGGGCATTTCCATAGATACAGAAAATATGAAATAGAGTACAGTGGTAACAACATTGCCCTGCCCTCTTATATGTTTTGAAGTGTTTCATTAGCTCTTTTTCATCTCTAGCCATAACTGTCCCCCCCCCCAACTTGCTGCCTTCATGGTTTTGATTTTTAAGTTCTGCCTCATTACAACTGACTGTCAAAACCACTTCATTTATTGATCTGTATTACATATGACTCATTTCTTTGCTCTCTTTTTGCATTCCTAACACACACACACACTCACACACTTCCCTTTCCTCTGTGTTTCTTTTCTCAAAGCTCTCTTGTACTAATTGAAGGTCAAGGAAGAGCCCTTCCTGCCCACCTCCTGTCTGCACAGAGCAGAGCCCTGATGTCTCACCAGCTGTTTCCTTTGCAATATTGGAGTCAGAGCAGAGACTGTCTCCCTGGTCCATTTACTCTGCCTAGTTCACATAGGTCTTCTCAGGGGTCTCTGGATCCCTCCCGTTTGCCATTTCTTAGGTCAGGTCACTAAGCCTTTAGAAAGTGGCTCCTCTGTGCCCGCCCTGTGCAGACCTCCTGTGGATACAAAGGAAGGAGGAATCAGCCCCTGCCATCCAGGAGCTCACAGTCTAATGGGGAGACGTGAGCAGCTGTATCTGTGAAAGCTCTAGCCAGTGTAGGTGGGAAGGGAAGGAGCCGGCAGTTTCAGGACCAGGTGTGGTGATCAAAAAGTTCTGGGTAATTTAATCATTTTAGGCCAGCACATTTATTACTGAGAGGATGGTCATTTGGCTGTCCCTCTTAGACCAAAGACAGTCACGGCACTGAGCTTAGGGCTGTGGCTACCAGAAATGGCAAACAAAAACTTCTCTCCTCAAGGAGCTTACCGTCTGATGGGGGAGCCAACAAGCAGACAGGCATGTGTAGGCCGCCGTAGGCAGGATAAATAAGATATAACTAAAAGAAGGGTAGCACTAGAGTTAAGAGGGGCTGGGAAGGATTCCTGTAGAAGGTAGGGGGTGGTGGCTGTTCCTCCTTTGTTCTCCAAGAGGGCCAATGACATCAGCAGGGTCACGTGTTGACTTGCAAGTGAATTGGATTTAAGTGAGGCGGAGCTGTGTTGTCATCAGCCTCATGCTCTCCCTCCAGTGGCAAGACCCAGGTCTAGATGACTGGTGATGGCACCGGATGCAGTGGGAGACCTTGGTCTTTTTAACCCAAGGCCTTTCCCAGGTCTCAGCTTGTCTGAAGCAGTGCCCATTCACTAGTTAAAGGTAGGTGGGACTGTAGTTGGAACCTGAAAGAAGCCAGGAGGCTGAAATGAAAAGGTAGAGAATTCTAGCCATTTAGGGCAGCCTAAGAAAATGTGTGGAGCCTAGAGATGGAGCGTCTTCTTTATGAAATACCAAGGAGACCAGTATCATTGGGTCACTGAGTAGGTGATGGAGAATAAAGAACAGGAAGACAGTAGAGGCAGGTGGTTTTTAAGTCATAAAGGGCTTTGAATGCAAGGAGATCACATTGGTATTTGATCCTGGAGGTAATAGGGAGCCACTGGAGTTTATTGATTAGGGGATGACACGGTTCTACCTGCAGGGTAAGAATATCACTTAATTGGACAAATGTCAGAGGTATTGGAGTGGGGAGAGTCTTGAGGCAGGCCAGCCCAGCAGCTAGCTATTGTGGTACTCCAAGGATGAAGTGATAACATCTGAGGAGAGAAGGTGGTTTATTTGGGAAATATTACAAAAGAGAAATGAATAGGTATTGGCAACAGACGGGAAATGAGGCAATGAAAGATGGGGATTGGGAGGTTGCTGTTGCCCTTCACAGTAATAGGGAAGGTAGGAGGCTGGGGGAACCTTAAGGGAACAAGATAATTCCATTTTGATTATGTTGACTTTAAGATATCTGTGGATATCTAGATTGAGAAGTAGGAAAGGAAGTTGTGATTGGAGGTGACTCACATTGAATGGCCTTGATTTTTAAGTTAAAATAAGAGGCATGATATTCAAATGAGATTGTTGGGGTGGTCAGTAGTCAATAAACATTTATTGTGTTTATGACATGCCAGTCATTGGGCTGAAGACTGAGGATTCAGATACCAAAAAAGAAAAGCAGTCCCTGACCTCATGGAGTTTACAATCTCAAAGGGAAAGACAACACACAAAAAGAAGCCCCCAAGGGGACAAGGGTCAGCACAGCAGACACTGGGGCATGGTGGAGAAGTCAGTGAGAAGTCCCAAAGTAGTGCAGCCAGGTGAGAAAAGAAACATATGAGCTCAGCCCTCTCGTCCAATGGAAGTTTGGTGTTCATGGCCCCACCTCTAATCAGAGGGGCCAAAGGCAGTGATGAGGGGGAGTACTGAAGCTGCTAAGATGTCACAGGATGCATGTTATCCCAGCAATAAGCTTCCTGAAGAGTGGTGGAGATGGCCTTCAGAGAAGTCCAAAGGGAGTGGCATCAGGTGAGGATTGAGGAATTGTCGGAGCTGAGCTCCCTCCTTAAAAGGAAGCTTGGAGTTCATGGCCTCACCCCATGGTGGTGAAGGATGTATGAGGGAGGTTGGAGAAGGGAGAGGTTTGCAGTAGCTTCTGTCGTGAGTGAGAGAATCAACTGGACATGAATTGTCAATCAATAAAAGTACTGCCTTCCTCTGTCGAGATCCCATATGATAAATAAATACCATACAATGAAGAATTGTGATTCAAGAAACCCTTGTGAAAAGGAAAGGTTTGTAAATTCTGGGGAAAGACCCACAAATGCCTTAATTCCTCAGAAATTAAATAATTTAGAAATAAAGGAAGTTAGCAGAGAAATGGATTTCAAAAATTATAAATCAGATGTGTTAAGGAAGCAGTCAAGATGATGAAAGATGGAATGATGAAAAGACAATTTTATCCACATGATTGAGAATTGTTCCTAAGTAATTTGTTGTTCATTTGTTTTAGTCATGTCTGATTCTTCACGACCCCATTTGGGATTCTCTTGACAGAGCTACTGGGGTGGTTTGCCATTTCCTTTTCTAGTTCATTTTACAGATGAGGAAACTGAGGTAAACGGGGTTGAGTAACTTGATTCAGATCACACAGCTAGTCAGTGATGGAGACCAGATTTGAACTGAGGTCTTCATGACTCCATGCTCAGTACTCTGTCCACTGGGCCACCTTGATAACCAATAAATAGTAGAACCTCTAAATAAATCCATCATAACACTAATGGAAATGGCAGATGAATGAAATGAGAGAGCATCAAATAAGAAGGCACTGGCCAAATGTGTTCCACATGTAGCAGGTTGGAAACATAGATGACCCTTCTCAAGTATCAAGGCATTCTCACATTTGGCCACTCTCTTGCATCTTATCCATCAGCCTGCCTCTTAACCCATTATCCTGACTCCTGCTGTCCAGTGCTCGAGAGTTTTAGGGGTGTATTTACATAACCTATTTCTCAAAAGCTGGTAATATCTTTCTCAAGAATTAGCTCAACCTCCAACCCCAAGTAATGAAATATTATATTTAGAATAAATGAAGAAAACCTCCTTTCCCCATCATAATTACTCTCATTCTATATAATTTGAGAATATTAATGAATATATGCCATTAACAAGTGAAAACAATCATAAAGCAAAAGCCTAAGATATTTTACAAAGCACATATCTTCTCCATGATTCCATAGGAAGAAACGTTTCATAGTAAGATATTTGTCAACTTTTTTCCAACTGCAAATATAAAATCCTTTTTTCTCAGTATTCCATTGGGCTCTTAATGTCTATGGTTTTAAGTGTTGTTGACAATCATAAATCATAGGATGTTTAGGAAATCCCTTCTCTGTACTCCAGTTCACTCCTGTACATTGATGAGGGTTGGACTGGATGGATTCTTCAGTCCCTTTCAGCTCTAAGCCTTATGAATTTTCTTGGTTAGGAGGCACTGACATTCAAGGATGTGGCTGTGTACTTCACCCAGGAGGAGTGGTGCCTCTTGGACCATTCTTGGAAGGAGCTGTATAAGGAGGTGATGCTGGAAAACTCCCAGAACCTGCTGTCCCTGGGTAAGCCCAGCTTCCCCTAGGAAGTCTGAATCTGCCATCAAAGACGTGTCTTCTTTCCTTCCCTAGTTTGCAGGGTTTGAGTGTTTATCACTTATTAGAAAATCAAAAGTGATGGTCTCTCCACAGGGTCCTCCTGCTGCCTGGTTTTCCTGACAAAGGTCTTTGCATTTTGTGTTAGGAAGCTAGGATCTTTCCTTGGTGTTCCTGTGGTTGTCTGTTTTGTATTTTAAGTAACTTCAGCTTACAAAACAAGCAAGAGTTATGGACTCGGATTTGGAACTAATGTCAGAGATTATCTGGCCTATGCCCTGCCAGTAAACTGAATTTTTTTTTCTGCAAAATCTCTGAAAACTACTCATGTGTCTTTTCCTTGAAGAAAGGAAGTGAAGGGAAGACCCTAGTCAACAAGGCCACCCTTTCCTCGTTGGGATGGGACTAATCTCAAAGCTGTTCTTGTTAACAAGCATAAATTTATGGCTAATGACTCCTAGTCCTGCTTTGTATAACTTTGTTCTTCTTTCATTCTTCCCCCAAATTCTAGCACAGATGGTGGGAAAGGAAGGGAAAGGAATAAGCATTTCTATAGACCTACTGTATGCCAGGCATCATGCTAAGTACTTTATAAATTTTTTCTCATCTGATCCTCACAAAGTGAGTTTGGTACAATTATTATCCCCATTTTACAGTTGAGGAACCTAAGGCAAATAGGTTAATTGACTTGCCCGGGGGTACACAGCTAGTAAGGGCCCAAGGCTAAATTTAAACTCCAATCCTCCTTACTTCATGCCCAGGTCCATGAACTAGGAGCGGGCTCTAATTTCTAGATAAGCTATAGAATGTGACCATGGTTCTATGAAGGAGACAGACAAAGACAGAATGTTCTTGTTCCAATTTGGCTGTCTGATCTCCCCCTACCTCCAAGCTCTCAACAATAAATACCATGTCAACCATCCTTGAGGAGTCCTGGGAACCATCCTGTGTTGTTGCTAGCATGTCTGCATGTCCCCTTTGACTAAAGAGGAATAAAGTGTAAGTTTCTCTCCTTCATCACTCCTTCCTTATTCTCCATGCCAAGGAATTCCAGTTCTCAAAGAAGATTTAATCTCCCATTTTGAGGGAAAGGAAGCATCATGGATCCTGGATCAAACTGACCTGAGGAACTCCTGTCCAGGTGAGTGAGATGAAAGCAGGTATATGAGGGCTTTTATCACAAGAAGCATCTGTGTTGTAGTGAAGAGAATGCTAGGCTTGGGGGCAAGAAGACCTGACTTGGAATTCTTTTTTAGATGCTTTTGAGCTGTATGATCTTGGGGAAATCACTAAACCTCTGAATCTCAGTTTTTCCATCTATGAAATTAGGAATTTGGGCACCATGGCCTTTGATTTCCCTTGTACTGATAAATCTGTGATCCTTTCTTGCTTCAGAACTTTTTCACAGTTACTATTGCTAGCTAGATTTCCCTCCATCCTATTCCCCCATTTATTCTATTCTCTCCTTTCACCTGGACCTTCCTCAAAAGTGCTTTCCTTCTAACTACCCCAGTCAATACTTTAATTACCAGCATGATGGTGAGATAAGAGGTGACCAGCTTAACCTGGGAGGGTCTAAATGCGATGGATTGGGGCCATTTATCCAAGTAAAAGGGTTTGCCTTGGCAAGCAGAAGGGCCACATCTTAATGGGGGACTAGGGTAAAGGAGGAAAAGGAGAACTTTTTGCAAATGTCTGATTTTTCAGTGAAACGTGAGGTCAAGTTCTCAGCTGAGAGAGGTTGGAGCGGAGTACATGACAAAGGATGGTTGGGGAAGGATGAAAAGATTTGAAAAAGACATTGTGAGGGAAAAGTGTGGAAAAGTCAGGGGGGATATAAAAGGATTGCCCGCTGCGATGAATAGTTAACAAAGTTTATGTAACCCTAAATTTGTAGTGGACCCAGCCAGTTGTTTTCCTGATTTCCATTCAGTAGCATGTGAGTGGTAAGGAAGGCCATTGCCTTACTTGGAAGTAATCATCCAAGGCTGAGGCTTGCAAAAGTCATTAATGTAGAGCTCTTTCCTGATCTCTATGATCCATGCTTTGTTTCCATTTTCAGAAAAAACCTTCATTGAGGTGATGACCTCCTTAACACTAGGGAGATGAAAGGTATCCCATAGCACCAGGCTGCCCAGCAACTTAGAAATCTTTGTGATTCAGATTTAAGTGAAAGGTAATTCCTTGTAGGTGATAAGATATAAGAAATAGAAAGAAATAGGATTGAGGCCACAACCCGCATTTGATAATTAAGCAAGAGATAGAAATCCAGAGAATAAGGGAGAGGATGGATCCTGGTATCAGCCTTGAGCCCAGTCACTCAGTAAACATTGATCTAACACCCATTATGTTCCGGGCACTGTGCTAAGCCCTGGGGACACAAAGAAAGATAAAAGACAGTCCCTGCTGTCCAGGAGCTCACAATCTGGCATGCAAACATAGAGGTGGTTTGAAAAGAAACCTCACTCTTAGCTGCTCTGAGCAAAGGAGGGTGGTATTTTGTTTGTTTGTTTGTTCTTTCCTTTTTTGGAGGGGGAAGGCAAGGCAATTGGGGCTAAGTGACTTGCCCAAGGTCACTCAACTAATAATTGTGTCATGTGTCTGAGGTCACATTTTAACTCAGGTCCTCCTGACTCCAGGGCCGGTGCTCTATTCACTGTGCCACCTAGCTGCCCCAAGGAGTATGTCTTGCTATAGAAATACATTAAGTTCAACAGGGAAATAACTGAATAGCATATGAGAGGACAGAGCAGTTTAAGGAGAGCAGAGTTAGTATGGAAATAATCAAAATCAAAATATTGAAGATAAAAGGTAACATTTATAATAGAACCTCCTATGTGTCAAGTGATTTATAAATATCTCAGTTGATCCTCACAACAACCCTGGGAAACTGGTCACTATTATCTCCTTTTTACACATAAGAAAACTGGGCACACAGAGGTGCTGTGACTTGCCCCGTGTCGCACATTTAGCAAGTATCAGAGTCTGTATTTGAACGCAGGTCTTCTTGACTCCAGGCCCAGGGCTCTATACATTGTGCCATCCAGCTGCCTCAAGATGGAAAACGTTTCCACCATAGAAGATGATTTATTTAGGGCAGACTTTTAGGTAGTGTTACAGTCAGTCATCTGGGACTGTGATAGATGCATGAAGAGGTGGGTGAGGAGTGAGGAGCATGCCATCTCTATTCTAAATAACCAGTGTTGATCCCGTTCCCCTTCCCCATCTATTTTTTGTTTTTAAAGATTGAGGCAGGGAAAGAGGATCAGAGTATGCGATACAGAAAACTTAATTGTCATAACGAAATGTGCATGGGGTGAATTCACCCACGACAATGGAAGAGGGCAGCAGAATACATTCGGAAGCAGACCCCTCCTACATGCTGTGTATAGAAAACACCTTGAAACAAAGATTCACCCAGCATTAAAATGAAGGGATTTCATTGTGTAATACAGTTCTGAATTCTGCTCCCACACTCATTCACCCGGATGTCCTTTGACCCATAACCACTAGGAGACCTATCCACTAAAGGGATTAAAGAGAAAAGACATGACACAAATTTGTAGCTGCTTTTTTTTTTGTTGGTGAAAAGAACTAGAAAAAAAAGATGGTACCCATATATTAGTAAATGACTGAATAAATGTTGGTCTAAGAATATAATGGCAGATTGTTGAGTCTTAAGAATTTATAAAAGGCAAAGTTTCAGAGAAACCTGTGAAGAGTTATCTGAACAAATATAGAGGTAAATGAACAGAAGCAGTGGAATAGTTTATACTGTAGAAGCATTGATCAGTACAATGAACAGCCAGCTCCAGAGTAGCGGTTCCCAATATCTATTGTTCTTAGAACCTCTTTCACCAGTAGCAAGAAGTATGTTGTGAAACTCCCCAGTCATTTAAACTACTATTCATATAATTCATATTAATTTTACATTTAATTCCTATGATAATGACCTGAAAACTTTTACCTCTCAATGCTCCAAATCTATGATTTCATTACAGGGTATTATTATAAAATGTAAAATCCTATTCTACTTAAATTATGAAAATAAAATATAAATGATAATATTATAAAAATAATTATGAAAATTTAGTATAGGGCTTTCTGCAAGAATTTTTTAGAAATACAGTAAGATTTCTTGCTTATTACCTATAAGACTTCAATTTAAATTTCTTTGTTTTACAGATTATGTTGAATACAAATAGCATTTTTTCATCATATAAGTTATAACTTGGAAGTTGTTAAACATAATGTGAGATATGAAATTCACAGTTGGACTTTTTTCTCTGAACAAAAATTTGCACTCTTTATTTCAACAGCTGCCAAGTTCAGTCTTCAGTGTGTTTCTCCTAATCTATTTAATAAGAAAAACAACAATCATAATAATAAATGGCATTTATGTAGTATCTGTGCTGTGCTAGTCACTGGGCAAAGTGTTTCACAGACATTATCTTATTTGATCCCCCAAATGCTGTGAGGTAAATGATGTTATTATCCCCATTTTACAATTGAGGAAACAGAGGCAAGAAGAAGCTAAGTGACTTGCCCACAGTCACAGGGCTAATAAGTGTCTGAGGTGGGATTTGAACTCAGGTCTTCTTGACTGCTAGGCCCAGTTCTCTATTCCATTTGAATTTTGGTTTGTAATGGAGAATACAGTGAAAATGTTTTCTCACACAGGGATGACATAGAAAATGATAGGAGAATTTTACAGGGATGGAAATTCTTGCTAAGGGATGGAAATTCATTTTTTATTTCTAGCCCAAAAAACCGTCACCAAAATGAATCACTAATTAATATATAAAAGATTTATTTTTTATTTGCAGTGACAAGTAGTGTATTGAATGATAAATTCCCTTGAAATTCATTTGCCTATCTTGCTTTGTAGTTTTTAAAACAGTGCTTTAAAATAAAACAATGTTTGTAAGGAAAGGACTCTTCAGACATAAGTTTCTTCTTTCTACTATTGGCACATTGTCTACACTCTTAGAAACTCTGCCACATGACTCACCTATGTTGCCAACCAGATGCTTTGAGAATCTGTGCGATAGAAGAAGAAAAGTTCAAAGTTTAAAAATAGCCTTAACTCTACAATGAGAGGCAGCATTAGGTGTTTTTTTGTAGAATGGTTGCAATGTTCCCTGATGGTTTCAGGATGTCTTAGAATGCCCATGCCTAGTGAGCATGTTTTTCGAAGAAGCTGCCCTCTTCACTGCAAGAACACAGATATTTGTGCCATCTTGATCAATGATTACAGCGCTGATGAGATGCAGCTCCATGGCACCCTTGGAATGAGGGAACCACGCTGGTGCTGTATACTGTAGATGCCGAATGAGGATATTGCATACTTGTGACTATATGATGGGCATTGATTTGTGCTTAAATGTCAGACCTTTCTGATAGTTTAGAAACAATTTGATGACAGGTTGAGAAACAGAATATATTTTACTTAGTCAAAACTGGTCAAAGTTTGATGTAAATACCAAAATCATCGTATGCCTGATCACGTGACTGTTTGCATAAAAAAGCCTTTTATGGTTCAAACATGCACATACTTATTATCCCAGAGGAAAAATACATTTGTAACAGAAGTGGGCCGTGATCTACTACTTGATGCACCACTAAAGAATTTCTAGCTCAACGATCTTAAACCACAATCATTAACGCCCAGTGTGTTCATGAGCCACTAATTCAATTGAAAAGGATCACTAGAGACATTACATTATGTCCAAAGATATGATAGATAATGACATAATATCAGTTTTTAGTATATGTGCAGCAAATATCTATGCATATATAAATAAATAAAATTTATATAAATATTATTTATATAAACAAATAATATCTTTGCATCTGAATAGAATATAAGAAAAGTTGATCATAATATTGAAAATACGACGGGAGAAAAAGATAAACCTATCTCTTAGCTTAACATATGAAATTTACAAAAGATGAGAAAGTGATGATGCTTTAAAACTGGTCAATATGGAAGAACAGAAAGCTTTCCTGAGTACAACAAAATTAAAAGAAAAATCAGCAAAAGGAATTTCAGTGAAGGATTGCAAGTGAAGTGGAGTAAGGCAGTCTAGTACTGGGGACTGATCATGGTCAGTCCTAGGGTTTGAGTTCTAACCTTGCTTGCAGGAATGTTGGTCATGTGACTTGGCTGTTCTGAGCTCATGGTTTCAATTATAAAGTGTGATGAGAATCCTACCCTGTTTGTTGTGAGGATGTTAGTGTTGGTGAAGTTCTTCATAAATTAAATCATCCTATAGATATGAGTTAATAACATTTTGAATTGATTGATTTTGCCCATTAAGTTTGAAAACTTTTTTTTTTTTGGAGGGCAGTTGGGGTTGAGTAACTTGCCCAAGGTTACAGGACTAGTAGTTTTGTGTGGGTGTTAAGTGTCTGAGACCGAAACTGAACTCGGGTTCTCCTGACTCTGGGCCGGTGCTTTACTCACTGCGCCACCTAGCCGCCCCTGAAAACTCTTCTTTTTGACTGGGGGATAGAATATGTCAGTTTACTTTCTTCCAATGGAGGAAAGAAGATTTATTTATATGCATGTGTATCTATAAATATGTTTGTTTTCCTTTAGATGCACAAACAAGGTCTGAAGTGAATGAGACTACTGCAAAGCTAAGCATCTCTGTGGAAGAATCTCTTCAGCAAAGATTCATGAGTGATAGTCCCTGTGACTTGAATTTGAGAGAAATCTGTGACTTGGATATCAAGACAGAGAAAAATCTAAATAATCACTGTGAATTTGATAAAGATAGAAAAGGTTTCGGACAGTATTCAGTCCTAATTCAGTGTAAGAAAATGACTTCAGGAAATGAGTGTTTTCAGTATAGTGAAGATAGGGAATCCTTTACTGAAAAGGTTGGCCTTATGCAGTCTTTTGAGAAGCCTCCTGAAATGCAAATGTATCAGGGTAATCAACAGGAAATGGTCTTTGGCTTGAGTTCAGACTTCATTAGGCATCAGAAAGGTTATACTGGAAAAATGGTTTATATATTTAATGAAGATGGGAAGACCTTCAGCCAGAACTCAAAGCTCATTGGCCAACATAAAATTCATACTGCAGGGAAACCTTATGAATGTAATCAATGTGGAAAGGCTTTCACAAATAGGTCCAGTCTTGCTATACATGAGAGAATCCACACTGGAGAGAAACCTTATGAATGTACTCAATGTGGAAAGACTTTCAGAACGAGATCTAGTCTTAGTGAACATCAAAGAATCCACACTGGAGAAAAACCTTATAAATGTACTCAATGTGGGAAGACTTTCAGACAGAGTTCAAGTCTTTATCTTCATCAAAGAATCCACACAGGAGAGAAAACTTATGAATGTAATCAATGTGGAAAGACCTTCACTAAAAGGTCCACTCTTGCTAACCATTTGAGAATCCACACTGGAGAGAAACCTTATGAATGTACTCAATGTGGAAAGACTTTCAGAACAAGATCTAGTCTTAGTGAACATCAGAGAATTCACACTGGAGAAAAACCTTATAAATGTAATCAGTGTGGAAAGACTTTTAGACAGAGCTCCAGTCTCTATCTTCATCAAAGAATCCACACTGGAGAAAAAATTTATGAATGTAATCAATGTAGAAAAACTTTCACAAAAAGGTCCACTCTTGCTATACATCAGAGAATCCATTCTGGAGAGAAAATTTATGATTGTAATCAGTGTGGAAAGGCCTTCCCAGATAGGGCCAATCTTGCTAACCATGTAAGAATCCACACTGGAGAAAAACCTTATGAATGTAATCAGTGTGGAAAGGCTTTCACCCAGAACTCCAATCTTGCTAATCATCTGAGAATCCACACTGGAGAGAAACCTTATGAATGTAATCAATGTGGAAAAGCTTTCACACAGAACTCCAGTCTTGCTGTGCATCAGAGAATCCACACTGGAGAGAAACCTTATGAATGTAATCAATGTGGGAAGACTTTCAGACAGAACTCCAGTCTTGCCGTACATCGGAGAAGTCACACTGGAGAGAAACCTTATGAATGTAATCAGTGTGGAAAGACTTTCAGACAGAGGGCCTCGCTTGCTCAGCATCAGAAAATCCACACTGGAGAGAAATGATAGGAATATAATCACTGTGAGAAGGCTTTCAGATATAGCTCTAGTTTTCCTCTTCATCAGGGAATCCACACTGGAGAAACCTTATGCATATAACCCAGTGTGGCAAAGCTTTCAAGTAACAGTCATCCCCAATTTCCCAGTAGAAAATTCCTATAAGATAGAAATTTTATCACAATAATGAATGAGGAAAGATATTCAAATGGAGTATAGAGCTTGTTTAGCATCAGAGAATTTATTTTGGGAGGATGCCCTATATGGACTAAATGGGGGAAGGCCTTCACCCAGAGAGTATCTGTTACATCAGAGGATTCATAGTGGAGAAAATATGAATTTGCTCAATGGGGACATGATTTTCTCTAGAAGAAGGATCACTAGACATGAGAATATTTATACTGGAAAGAAGGCTTATAAAAGCAATGCCTCTTGTCAGTGTCAAGGCCTTTACATAGAGCTCATGCTCTATAAATTGGAGAAATCATTGGAGATAAAACTTATGGATCTAAATAACGAGGCGAGGCCTCAGCCCAACTTTCATACTGTCCATAAATCCCTAGAGATAGAAATCTTTCTTTGAAATCTTAGTGTTTGTCTTTACCCTTCAGTAATATTCCATAGCATTCATATACCAAAGTTTCTTCAGCTCGTCCCTGATAGTACTCACTTTGTTTCCTGTTCTTTGCTGGTACAAAAAGTCCTGATATAAATATTTTTGTATCCGTTGGACATTTATTTATAAATAAATAATTTCAGGGCAATTGGGGTTAAATGACTTGCCCAAGGTTACATGGCTAGTAAGTGTTAAGTGTCTGAGGGCAGATATGAACTCAGGTCCTCCTGAGTCCAGGGCCAGTGCTGTATTCACTGCACCACCTAGCCACCCCAAAAAGTCAGCTCTTGTTATTTATTTCATGGGTTATAAGTCTCACAGTAGAGGTAATAGGCTAAAATATTTAGACAGTTTAGTCTCTTAATTCAAATTGATATTCAGAACAGGGTAGAGGAAGACACTAATTATAACAGGGCACTGCATTTTGAATCAGGAAAACAGGTTCAAATCCTGCCACAAATGCTCTCTGGTTCTATGTTTCTGGGAAAGGAATGATGACTAATCTACAGTTGAGCGGTCCATTTGGAAGGTGTCACAGTTCTGATTATTGTAATGACCAACCTCTATTTCGAGGATTTATCAAGATCTTCACTTCCTATCCTGAACGAGAGGTGATGGATAAAAGATATAAATGAAAGTACATTGTGGGACATGGATAGTGTAGGAATTTATTTTGGTTGACTGCTTTCCTGATGATTTTTTCCATTTTGGGTAGGAGAAGATGGCACTGAGGGAGATTAGGAATAGGATTGATTGCCTTTTCCCCACTTTAAAAAGAAAAGGTAATTAATGGGGTTGTGTGTGTGTGTGTGTGTGTGTGTGTGTGTGTGTGTGTGTGTGTGTGGCCATCAGGGTTAAATGACTTTTCCAAGGGTTCCACTAGCTAGTAAGTATCGAGTGTCTAAAGCAGAATTTGAACTCAGGTCCTTCTAACTCCAGGGCCAGTGCTTGTGGCACTATGCCACCTACCTGCTTCTGATGGGTTTTTAAAATACATGCAGTAGAATAGGAAGAAGTTCAGAAGGGATGAAGATAACTTTGAAAGTGCCATGTTAAATTTTTAAATGATTAATTTTTTAAACATTTTTTTGTGGGGGAACATGTGCCTGACCCGTGGTAGAGTGTTCCGAGGTCATATTGGTCTGATCAGCCACAGTCAGATACACTGACACTTGACTTTAGCATAGTGATGTCATTTTGGTCCTCTTTGAGAATGAAGGACAACAACCAGCAACCAATCAACTAATTGCTCAAAAAGAAAATCTAGCTCTACATATTAGAACTTGTTTCTTGTGTTTTACTCTTTTCCTGTTTTATAGTATATATAAAGTGCTTCTGTTTGATGTTTGTGAATTCCAAAATTAAAAACAAGCAGATATTAATGGTTCCCTTATGTCATTTTCACCAATTTTGAAGGCATAACTGGAAGTTGCAAAATAATTTTAATGGGGGCAGCCAGGTAGCACAGTGAGTAAGAGCACCGGCTCCAGTGTCGGGATGACATGTGGATCGGATCGGGGCTCAGACACTTAGCACCCACCCAGAAACACCTGGCCGTGTAACCTTGAGCAAGTTATAACCCCAATTGCTTAGGGGTGACCAGGTGGCTCAGCAAGTAAGAGCACTGGCTCCAGTGTCGGGATGACCTGGGGATCAAATCCGGGCTCAGGTACTTAGGACCACACCCAGAAACACCTGGCTGTGTAACCTTGAGCAAGTTACTTAACCCCGATTGCTTAATAAAAAAAATAATAATAATTTTAATGTAACTTTCCCTTAATATTGGTGTTCTGGGATGTGTTTTCATGTGGTTATTTTATAGTTCTCAGTACTTTTGAAAACTTTATGTCCTTTCAACACATATCAGTTAGCAATGGCTCTTGGTACAAAATGGTGTCAGTCCTCTATATATTTTGGTTATAAATGAATTTTATTGGTCATTTTGATGTAGCATTTGATATATTCTCCACTTTACAGTTTTTTCTTATTTGATCTTCATTTATTTTAGCCAGACTTTTAAAATTTTATATATTAGAATTATCTTTTTAAAAACAAAATCTGTATCTTGGATTAAAAATTCAAGCCACAATTATGAATGATGCCTGAATATGTTTTCTTTTGTTTTTTTTTAAATAATTTAATCAGCAAAAATTCCACCTACCCCTTCCACCCAATGCAAATGAGCCAGAAAGGAAAACAAACCCCATACTAGAAACATGAGTGATCTAGGACAACATTCCTGCATCGTCCAAGTCCAAAAAAAAAATCTTTCATTCCGTACTCTGAGTCTCGCATCTTATCGGAAGGTGCTCAGCCTATTTCATCATTTGTCCTCTGGTGTCAGTTTGTAATTGTATTGATCAGAGTTCCTTGGTTTTTCAGTGTTCTTTTTCCTTACAGTATCTTGGTTACTGTATGAATTTTTCTCCTGGCTCTGTTCACTGAGCTTTGCTTCAACTCATAAAAGTCTCCTCAGGTTTCTCTGAAACCATCTTCCTCATATTTTCTTACAACACAGTTGTATATCATTGGATTCACATATCATCACTTGTTCAGCCATTCTCCAATTAATGGACAACCCCTCAGTTTCTAATTCTTAATCACTACAGAGAAAGACAAATATTTTCTACATCCTTTAATTTATTGTCATTAGGACTAATCCTTTCTATATCTACCTTTCCTCTTCCCTTCTGCCTTTTCCCCTTTCCTGTCTGTTTTGGTGTTTAGTAAAATATTTTTATGTACCCAAATCTGTGTGTGTGTGTGTGTGTGTGTGTGTGTATTTGAGTTCTTTCTTACTTTGTTCAGCTGAGATAAGAGTGAGGTTTAAATATCAGCGCCTCCTCCAGCTTTTGTGGTGTAGACTTCTACCTTTTTGTCTTAGTTATGTGAAATGATTTTCCGTAACTCTCCTCTTCCTTACCCCTCCACTGTCCAGTGGGTGTCTCTTCCCTTCCTTTTCCATTCTTTTAAGGTAATCAAGACATAATACACCCATTCCTAGATTTGATTCCTCTTATTCCTGATGATGCTTGGGTTCAGAGGGCACACATGTATCATCTCTCCATATTAGAATGTAAGAACTTTATCTTTGATTAGTGAATTATTTTTTTATTTTTATGTTTCTTGATTTCAGTCTTTGATCTTCAAAGCTTCTATTCTGCCCTGACTTTTTTTTTTTTAAGCAACTGGGGTTAAGTAACTTGCTCAAGGTTACACAGCCAGTTATTTCTGGGTGTGGTGCTAAGTATCTGAACCCGGATTCAATCCCCAGGTCATCCCGACACTGGGGACAGTACACTTACTCGCTGAGCCACCTGGCCGCCTTGGCTCTGACTTTTCATTAGCAATGGTCAGAAGCCCTCTATTTCATTAAAGAGAGATTTTTCTCCTTTGTTAGATTATACTTCTTTCTTGTGGATAAGTTATTCCTGGTTGTAAGCCAATATCCTTTGTCTTCTGGAAGTGGGTGTTAAATCTTAACTATGACTCCTCAGTGTTTGAATGTGTTCTTTCTGGATGCTCGAAGTATTTTTTCTTTGACCTTAAAATCCTGGGTGTGTGATGATCCTATGAGTTTTCATTGTGGAATTTCTTTCCAGGGGTGACTGATGAATTCTGTTTCTACTTTGACCTCAGGTTCTGAAAAGACCTGGGCAGTTTTTTTTTTTAATAGGATGTCTAGGCTCCTAAAGTTCATGGCTTTAAGATACAATAGCTAAACTTTATATGGCACTTACTTTGTTCCCAGTAGTGTGCTAAGTGATTTAGAATAATCTCATTTGACCTCCCAACAACTATCCTATTGCAAGAATTTTCAGAGTCCTTTTAACAATATCATGAGTAAGACAACTCAGGCTACAGAAAGACAAGCATATGCATACATGTATGTATATACAATGTATGTATATACAGTTACTTGTATCAGACTCCTTATGACCCCTTTTGGGGTTTTCTTGGTAAAGATACTGGAGCGGTTTGCAATTTCCTTCTCCAGCTTTGCTCATTTTACAGATGAGGAAACCGAGGCAAACAGAGTGAAGTGACTTATCCAGGGTCACATAGCTAGTGTCTGAGGACGGATTTGAACTCAGGAAGATTAGTCTTCCTGAAATCAGACCTGGCACTCTATCTACTATGCCACATAGCTGCCCACACAATTCTAGCATTGGGAAAGTATCTCCTCTTTTGATTGAAATAGCTGTCATTATTATGAAAACAAACTCAAATAGTTAATTGGGTAACTTTTACTTTGAAATGAGTAATAGTAATTACTGTTTGGGAAAGTATCCTAGACTTTGTAAATTTCTTTGGAGGTTTAACAAATTTTCAGTTGCCTGGATCTTCAGCTTGGCGAGGTCATAAAATCTTATCAACCCTGTGTGAGAAGCTATTGAGGGAATGATTCTAAGTTCTAAAATAATGAAGTTGTTTTATAAGAAACCAGGACCTCACAGCTGAAGTAAAAGGGGCTTACAAGTTTCTTTTTTAAATAGTGATTTGATTTTGTTGTCTTGCTTATGAAAATCACAGAAGTCCACCTGTATAGTATGCATTGAAGTAACATTTTAAGGCCAACTTTACATTAATAGATCCCATATTTAAAGATTTTATTTTTGTTTTGGGGGTTAACTTACAACTACCTTTAGATATGGATATTTGTCAAGCCTCAAGGCTCATAATAGTCAATGTTTTTCTGGGTTTGAGTATTAATAATAATTGATTTCTGTTCCAGGATGGATTTAAACTAAAAAGAATGAATAAGATAAGACCTTATATGTACCCATTGTTAATGGTTATTGCAAGAACATGGGGAAAAACATCTTTTAGAGCAGTAATTTGCTATTGTTCTGAGTTTTGATTTCAGGTATGATTGTCTGAATTATCATAAAGATAATAATCCACCTTTGAAAGGAAATGTCATGTGCTGCTCCAAGGGAGTATGATCTGAGAATAGGTAGATGTTCATCTGCTGCAGATAGATGGGAAAATTGAAAGGATAACCATGTAAATCGGATGAAAGTGAGGAAAATTAGTTTTAATGCTGTATTCTTTGATTATTAGTATTAATATGTAAAGTTCCAATTTCTGTCAAAACCTCCACCTTTCAGTTTTGCTCAGGTAGGGAAATCTCTCCCAGCCCAAACTGTCCAAGGAATGTGATCACATTGCAACCCCTCCCAAATCCTGGGCTGGACCTCTCTATTTATCCCATGAGCACCGAAGCCAGCCTAAGTTCATCACACTACCAAGTGTGACCCATGAATTCTTGATTTCTAATCAAAGTTGGGGGTGACCTGGTCTACAAAGGGGAAACAGAGAGATCCTGAGTAGGGTGGTTTTTTCCAGTCTAGATTGCTAACAACAGCTGAATCTCATGACCAGGCCACCTTCCCCAGCTGACAGTATTCCCTCCAATGATGAAATAATAGGGAGAAGTAGAGAACCCAGCCCACCTCCTCATTAAATGTTCACCAATCAGGATTGACTTTCACTGGGGTGGGGGGGGATCTCAATGATGTACTGTCAGAAGGAAGACACCTAGATATAAAAGGTCCCAGGATGCTCACTTGCCATCTTGGGTCACTTAGGGAAATCAATGACTTCAACTTATTGATGATTGTTAGCCTTGATTAAAAATTCATTAATCATACCTAGAACTTTGTCATTCACCACAGTAACATACTCTTGATTCAGTTTCCCCATTGTGCAATTTCCTTTATAAACAGGAAATTTGTCCACCTGGTTAATTCTAAGCTTGTTTATTGTGCCATGTTAATAACGTGGAACTTTCTGGTATGATTGGCTGTTCCACAGTAAAGGTAAAGTAATTCTTACCTGGAATCAAACAGAGGAGAGGAAGCTTTATGTTCGTTCGGTCTCTACCCTTGAAGGGATAGTCTTGATATCACTACAGACTGTCCCTCATTTTTCCTTTCCTAGAAACTTTATATAATAAAAGAAGAGAAGGGGAGAGAGGACAGGGAATGGGAGAGAATTAGAAGCCATTAGAATTTCATCACTCCTTCTACTCCAGGTTCTTTCTTCCTTGCCTGAATGACCCATGTTTCTGAATGGACTCCTCCCCACCCCCAAATTCATTATTTCCTTTAAAAATATCAAAATTTCTCAGGTCAACATGGGCAGCAATATGGAGGACCACAAAGTACTTCTGATCCTCATGCCCTCTGAAAGCTCCCTAAAAAAGAAATGCATCAAGTATAAAAATATGTAAACAGTCTCCTTGTCTGGGACACCAAATGCTCCAAGTAAAATCTCAAGGAGCCAATATTTAACTCATGTCACTTAGCTCTCCCTCTCCCATCCTGACAGTAAGGATGTGCAAGCCAACTTAACCCATGGGCTAGCAAAAGAATGCAGCCCCTGTAATGTTAATGGAATCTGAAGATCTTCCATGCCCCTATGTATGGCAAATAAGCTGGTACTTAGCAGCTTGTTTCAAGTTAACACCTAGTTTAAGCTATTTAATTAATACAGAGGTAGTTAACACTTTGGGAGGAAGTTGCTGATGTAACAGGAAGGGGCAGAACAGGGAAGAGCTAAGACATATATAAGGAAAAGCCCCAGCTGTGAATGGCAGGATTTCCTGGGGTAAGCATCTGGAGACTGGAGCTTCTGCTGAGACCTTTCTTCTGCTGAGCTCTTCCAAGAACCAGGCTGAGGAACTACCATAAGTGAGAGAGGAGGATCCCTGCTTGAGGGAGTCTGTTCTGTTGTGAAGGCTTGGGAATGTGGGTGTTAACTGCATTAACCATGTGTACCAACTTCATGGTTACTGTAATGACTTTGGCTTTCTGGTTCTGGGACTCAGTTTTCTGGTATTTGAATAAAGGCTTTAGTTCCGCCCTACATGTGGAGAGTCTGCTACATTTTGTGATTCACAACTATACCAGCATATTCATAACCACCGTAGGTGTTGTGAATATTGCATTATTGTTACAGCCCCACACCCTGATCCTTCTCCCTTTCTAGTGCCATGGAGATTCAGACTCCAAACTGTAGGAATTTACTGTGGCCAGGATAGCCAGCATAGTACAAGGGTTATATCCCCCAGAAAGTACCAGGCAGATTATAAGTCTAGGTTAGTCATAGAGCTCAGCTCCACACCCTGATCCACTTCCCCCTGCTCTCCCGACCCCTTCCTCCAGGGGGGGAAGAGATTTTCACAGAGATCCAAACTGCAAAGGTCAGAAATTAGCCCAGGCTGTGATAGCAGCAGGGTGGCAATGTTCTGTACTGCTCTGCCAGAGAAAAGAGGAGAAGAGGGGACAGGGTAGGACACTTTAAAAAGAGGTATATTTTCTACTTAAAAAGTTAATTTAACACAAATGCAGAAGGGCAAAACCAATGTAACAGATCAGGAGAACAAGAGTGACAGCGGAGAGACCAGTAAGAAACTTCTTTCTGAATGTGACAGGTGAAAGTGGAAGAGGGGTGGAGGGCATAGTGGTGATCTAGGCCTGGGGCATTATGTAAGGAACTCTAGGCACACCCCCTTCAGGTGCATCAAAGCTTTTGTGGGACTAAATTACAAAATGAGAGGTTGAATAGCAGGGGGAAGGGGAATGTGATATGCCCAGATCAAGCTGAGAGCTGGCAATGAGGGGAAAGAGATTACTGTGGTTTCTCAAGAAGTGGAAAGTTACAATTCGGGGTCAGAGAGGAGGCAGGGTCGGAACTGGAAAGAGCACAAGAAGAAAGAGGCTCTGTTTAGATAGTGGGAGGGGATGCCAATGATGAATGTTCCTAGATGTAAAGAGAGATGTTCTGTGAAGGGAAACAGGAGCTTTGTACTAGCCGTTATCTATGGGGATTTGCTGACTGGAGAGGATATTTGTACTACCTCAGGAGGGGGGCAGCTGGAGCTTCTGGGGGCTACCAGCACCTGGGAGAGGGTGAGCACATGAAGCCAGAGCAGTGCAGGAAGGGAGCCTATGAGGCAGTTGGATAAGGAAGGTGAAAAAGGGAAGGGAAAAAGCTCAGTAGTGTGCTGCAGAATCTGGGACATGGTAGGGGTCCTTTTGGGGGTCACTGCACTCCACCACATGGAAGAATTGGTATATCTATGGATGTAAAGCATGGTGGGAAAGGGCCACAGAGGGGGCAAAATCTACAGGTCACTGAAAGGAGCTTCTTCCAGTAGACTGACCACAATGGGTACATCACCGCCTCTCCCAACTTGGGGCATTTTCTCCGGATGTTCACCTTACAGAGAATTGTTTCCCTTCTCATTTCAGCCTTCTGGCTTTCCTGGATTCCTTCTAGTCACAGTCAATATCTCACCTTCCAAAGGAACCCTTTCTCAATCCCTTTCCTAGCGCTTTGTTGATTGTTTCCAGTTTATCCTGCATATAACCGGTTTATACATAGTGATTTGTGTGTTCTGTCCGCCATTAATCGCGTGTGAGCTCCCCGAAAGGCACTTTTTGCTTTTCTTTGTACTCCTAGAGATTAGCACAGTGCCTGGCACCTAGTCTGAAGAAGAGCTCACTGAGTGCCTGGCTCAATGCCCTGGTGATCATTAATGAACACAGGACTCCAAAGAATTGCAGGAGCAGGATCCCTGAGAGAGCTAGTCAATTCCAGTTCACTGCGGGATAACCAGAATTTTAGAGAACCTGGCCCTAACACAAAGCAAAATCTAGAAAGCAAGGTTAAAAGAATTCATCAGCAAAATAGGTACAGGGCTATTATAATGAATAGGATGCAAAAAAACCCAAATAAAACCCAGAAGGGGAAAATGAATAAAAAAAAATAACTAAAACTAGGGCCTCACTGCACTACAACTCTGAAGACAAGAGAATTTCTTATAGGACCTAATGAACCTGAATCTTTTGTAGGACCTAATGAAATTTGAATTGATTGGACTTGTAATACATCAAGTTTCAGCTTGATATGTGTGTTTGTGTGAAACATGATAAAAAGCAGAGCTTTTCAGAAGTAGTGTGTCTTGCCTTGAGATGAGGCTGTTTCGCTATCACTGAAAGCCTTTGGGTTAGAGGCCAGGTCACTATTTCTTGGTGAGGTGATTGGAAATAAACTTTAGAGTATGAATTGGACCAAACTGCTAAAAAGTTCCACTCTACTCTAAAGTTCTGCAAGTCTTCGATGTTAGGTGTTGCAAGAGGAATCAATGATCTTTGTCGTAATGAAATAATTTGCATGAATACTTATAGAAAGTTGACATAAAAAAGTGCGTTCATCAAAAACGAACATGGATGAATATTGAAATTTTACGCCCAAAGATTCTGTCAGTTAAAATATGAGCCATCCTTCAAGATGCAACTCAGTGTCTCTCAGGTTACAATGGTTAGCTAGAAATAAAGACCCACTCATTAACAATTTATACAGCATTTCCCATCTCTCCTGTGTTAGTCACACTCTATTCTGTATTCTGTTTACTGGGAGACAGGGCACTCTAATTAGCCTGAAAGTTCCATGACAAACTCTTAGGGCCTCGTAGTGTCTTACCAAAAATGTTTCAGTGTTCTTAAAACTGCTGTCATTACTAAAGTAGTTTGAAAGTTTGGGGATGAGTTGTGTATGATGGGGTGATTCAAAAAAACAAAATTGGAGGGGCAGCTAGGTGGCACAGTGATTAGAGCACTGGCCCTGGAGTTAGGAGGACCTGAGTTCAAATCCAGTCTCAGACACTTAACACACACAAAAAAAACCCTAGCTGTGTGACCTTGGGTAAGTCCCTTAACCCCAATTGCCCTCAAAAAGCAAAAAAAAAAAAAATGGGTAGCAAAAGGTAAAAGGGAATACTTATAAAAATGGGGTGTGAAAGGGAGTGGGTGGAGGTGGAGACTTTGTAATGTTGGGAACTTTCATCTAGGTAGAAGAGGAAATAATGTATACATCTGGAAGGATATAGAAGTCTTCTGAACATGTAGAGAGGTGAGAAACCTGGAGGATGGGGTGGGAGAAGGACTTTTGGAAAGGTGTGTAGATTTGGATTTGGGAGAGGATGGGGGGACTCTCGGAGGGCTGGGTGAAGTAGGGGGAGAAAATAGGGTGAAAAGAGGCTGAGAGAAAATAGTGAGTAAAAATAAGATGGAGGGAAATTAATAAATAGTAATTATAACTTTGAATGTGAATAGGAATGTTTATAGCAGCTCTCTTTGTGGTGGCAAAGAATTGGAAGTTGCAGGAAGTGGTACATGGTTGGGATGGAATACCACTATGTTATAAGAAATGATAAGCTCAATGATCTTAGAAAGGCATGGAAAGTCTTGCATGAAATGATAAATAGTGAAGTGAGCAGAACCAAGAGAACATTGTATACAGTAACAACATACTGTTTTACTAATGGTTTTGAGACACTGTCATTTTGAGTATTATAAATACACAAATTAAAAATAAAAGACAGATGAAGAAAGTTGCTCTCTGCATCCAGAAAACAGACTGATAAATAGATATACTGATAGATAGATAGAATAATTTACACCCACACACACACCTGTAATGGGAATGTAAATTTTAAAGATCTTCCCTGCCCCTAGGCTAAAGTGCACCTGAAGCCTGGGGTGGGAGACTTGTTTTTCAGTAGATACTTTTTGATTGGCCAGTGGGTCCAAAAGGTTGTTACATTCTCTGATCCAGGAGAAGGCTATATAAGCCCTGATGTGTAGCTTTGTTTTGGGGGCTCACTTTGAGAAGTGTTCTGTGATTTGATATGGATTCTGGGAAGCCGTTGTCCGGAGCCCCCCTGGCTTTGAAAAACCCAGATGTTGAAACCCAGATGTTGATTGGGTATGGATGTAATGACTGGACAGTTTGGAAAGCTGTCTACTTGATCTGTTTCTGTCTTAATAATTCTGCCTGTATACTTTGAAGTTCGGGGTGCTGACCTTTTTCCCCTGAACAAGGTAAACGATATATGTCTGACTGATTAAAGTAAGCTTGTTAACCCATTTTGAGTTGCTTTCCTATATCAAAGCAGATCCAAGAACCTGTGGTGGCAGCAACCCTGAGGACGCTTGGGGTGCTTGCTGTTACAACACCCCTATTTGTGTCTAATGGTAACTATCTCTGGGGAAGGGTGGATGGTGAGGGGAGGAAAAAAATAGAAAAACGGATATGAGAGAAAGACAGGGAAGGCAGCCCATATTCTAAACTTTCTTCTCTGGAAAATTCTTCTACTGGGTTCTCTTGTACAAGTTATTTTCTTTTTTTTTTCTTTTTTTTATTTTTGAGGGCAATTAGGTTTAAGTAACTTGCCCAAGGTCACACGGCTAGGTTTTTTGTTTGTGTGTGTTAAATGTCTGAGACTCCAGGGCCAGCACTCTACTCACTGTGCCACCTAGCCACCCCACCAGTTATTTTCAAACACTCCTGTGAGCAAACCAGATTTTGACCGAAGTTTTCACTTGTTAGCCAGAGATGACCATAGAGATCACCAAATTAATTCTTCTCCTAAGGTATGAGCTTGGTTAATATGCATAATGCATAAACAAAACCACTTACATCTGCAGCTAAACACAATGGACAATTGCACGTACAAAAAAATGACATTTAAAATCATAAAAAAAATTTAAAGGTACTTTATTTTTATTTTTTGCTTTTTGGAGGGGGAGGGTAGGGCAGTTGAGGTTAAGTGACTTGCCCAAGGTCACACTGCTAGGAACTCAGGTCCTCCTGACTTCAGGGCAGGTGCTCTATTCACTGCTCCACCTA
>NW_027186343.1:914418-916740 GCF_028583685.1 Petaurus breviceps papuanus | reverse complement strand
AAAAAACTGTACAACTTGGCTTCTGTTGCAGGGAGAGCTGTCTCCCCCTCACTCTAAGCTGAGTGTCTCTGGAGGGCTGATGAGGGATACACCTTGGTACTTTGCCGTCTTGTATTTTTCTTGTATAGATTGTAAGGCTTGCTGTGGCGCTCTAAGGAAGGTCTGATAGAGGTCCATTAGACATGGCTTAAGACTTTTCAAGGTGTATCCTGTTTTTTGGATTAAAGACTCTGGCCAGCTTTTCCCAGTGATTGTGTAGAGTGCTATATGAAAGGCAGCTCCGGAGATGACTGACGGTAAATATTTCAAGTATGGGTCAGCATCCATTAAACTCAGCTCTCCCAGAAACATGGCCAGACTTTCCACTCTAGAATTGACCTGCTGCTGATGTAGGAAATACTGAGCGAGAAAATGGTTGACGGTTGGTGCTGCAAGGTCAAAAGCGAGCACTTTCAGCAGCAGTTGCTCCACTCTCAACACCTCCTTTTTCGTGTACTCCTTATCTGTGAGGTACAGAACCTCGGCCACGCTTGGGGGGTAGATTTCCTCAAACTTGGAGGCGAGGAGCAGGGCGGCAGTGCCCAGCAGCTGAAGCTCCCCCTGGAACGGTGACTTGGAGAGGAATCTATCGATGTAGTTCACAGCCAAGTGCAAAGTCTCATTCTGGAGCCTGGTTTCCTCCCCCGCCATCACCAGCCAGTCCACCAAGGCAGCCCGCGTGCCCTTGGTTACGCCTGGCTGCTTCTCCATGTAACCCGCTGCAGGCTTATACCAAAACTCCATTTCCCTGAGGTACAGATAGATGTCTTCATGGTATTCGGGGACTTCATTGACATTTGCTGGCTTTTCTTCTGGTTCCAGTCGCATAGACATGTCCATAGTAAGGGGCGCAAAACTGGCATCCTTTGGATAATCAGGGAGTACCAAAGGTCGTCTTGTCTCTGGCAGCCAAGCACCCTCAGACTCCAACTTTCTAGGGACCGGAAGTTTCTTTGCATTCTCCCCAACTCGTTCATTCCCGCAATCGTTGAAAGCAGCCTGCTGACGGATGGTATTCCAGGGCCCGACATCACCCTGCTCATCATGAACAGAAATAGCGCTGAGAGAAGCAGCCAGCCCCAGACCCCTGGGCTTCAGACGATGCAGGACGAGACTATGACGCGGGACCCTCACCAAGGCCAGCCCCCCGCAAGTCCTGATGACTTTGGCACGGCGGCCGCGCCCATCTGGATGGATGTCCTCTTTTCTGTGGTCTGCGTGGGGGTCCCGGGGCAGCATGGCTCAGGGTCTCCGGTCCCACGGGGTTAGCCTTCGGGGCTCCTTCAGCAGCTGTGTTCCGTGGACTTTCAGTCCCCCAAAGGAAAGCTATGGGAGCTGAATGATCCGACCCTTTTATAGGAAGTAGCCCCACCTCCGATTTACCTTGGAAAGGTGTGAATTCCCCTTGACTGAATCCTCTGGTGCTCTGCCACTGAGGCAAGTTAACACCTTCAGGTGGCAGCCACCCCGAGGCACTCCAAGTTCACACGTTTGTCTGACTCCTCAGAGTGAGGCTGGTGACTGCACAGCCCTACCTCAAAGCCAAGTCCTGGTAGCATCTTCCTGAAGTCCTGGTCCGCTTTGAGAAGGAATGATAGACCACAACCTGTGAGCTGCCCGAACGCCGACCCAGCTGGCCAGTTTCAGTTGGGCAACTCAGCCTCCCCTCCTTTCCCCTCTCCTCTTTCCCCCCTTCCCCTCTCTTCTTCTTTCCTCCCCTCATTTTCTCTCTCTCCTCTCTTCTCTTTCCTCCCAAAATGGGGTATCACATCCTTAGCTAAGGGTGTTCCGCCCAAAGGAAGGAAATTTTGATGACTGAAACCTACCTAGTAATCTTGGGGTTTACTGGATAGATTTCTCTCTCAGAAGACCATGCCTTAAACCCAGTTCACTCTGGATCTCATTGATCGGACAGCAAAAGGTGCTCAAGCACCACCTAACGTTACTTTTTGGGCCCTCCTGTCTCAGTGAAAGTCAGTAGTAACTGCTTCTCTTTTGGCCAGCAACCCTAAGGGTCTTTCCCTCCCAGTGTGATTTTTTTTTAATTAAAGCTTCCATCCCTTGACATACTTCTTCAACACATCTATTCACTGACTTGCCTCACTCAAAGTGAGAACTCGGAAAGACCTTAGCTTAAAAAGAGCAAGGTTTCCCATTGCATCCTGGGTGATCGCCAGTCGTCCTGACTGATATCTGGTCACTGGACCCATATGGCTCTGGAGGAGAAAGTAAGGCTGGTGACTTTGCCCAGCCTTCCCTCAAATCAAATTCAATTGCAAGTCG
>NW_027186343.1:896066-914018 GCF_028583685.1 Petaurus breviceps papuanus | reverse complement strand
AGGTCCTCCTGACTTCAGGGCAGGTGCTCTATTCACTGCTCCACCTAACCGCCCCCCCCCCCCAAAGATAGTTTATAAGGTGTAATCGGTCATAGTTTGTGCTCTGTGAACTGATTTCTTTGTGAAGACACCTGGATCCATGTTAAAAAACTGTACAACTTGGCTTCTGTTGCAGGGAGAGCTGTCTCCCCCTCACTCTAAGCTGAGTGTCTCTGGAGGGCTGATGAGGGATACACCTTGGTACTTTGCCGTCTTGTATTTTTCTTGTATAGATTGTAAGGCTTGCTGTGGCGCTCTAAGGAAGGTCTGATAGAGGTCCATTAGACATGGCTTAAGACTTTTCAAGGTGTATCCTGTTTTTTTGGATTAAAGACTCTGGCCAGCTTTTCCCAGTGATTGTGTAGAGTGCTATATGAAAGGCAGCTCCGGAGATGACTGACGGTAAATATTTCAAGTATGGGTCAGCATCCATTAAACTCAGCTCTCCCAGAAACATGGCCAGACTTTCCACTCTAGAATTGACCTGCTGCTGATGTAGGAAATACTGAGCGAGAAAATGGTTGACGGTTGGAGCTGCAAGGTCAAAAGCGAGCACTTTCAGCAGCAGCTGCTCCATTCTCAACACCTCCTTTTTAGTGTGCTCCTTATCTGTGAGGTACAGAACCTCGGCCACGCTTGGGGGGTAGATTTCCTCAAACTTGGAGGCGAGGAGCAGGGCGGCAGTGCCCAGCAGCTGAAGCTCCCCCTGGAACGGTGACTTGGAGAGGAATCTATCGATGTAGTTCACAGCCAAGTGCAAAGTCTCATTCTGGAGCCTGGTTTCCTCCCCCGCCATCACCAGCCAGTCCACCAAGGCAGCCCGCGTGCCCTTGGTTACGCCTGGCTGCTTCTCCATGTAACCCGCTGCAGGCTTATACCAAAACTCCATTTCCCTGAGGTACAGATGGATGTCTTCATGGTATTCGGGGACTTCATTGACATTTGCTGGCTTTTCTTCTGGTTCCAGTAGCATAGACATGTCCATAGTAAGGGGCGCAAAACTGGCATCCTTTGGATAATCAGGGAGTACCAAAGGTCGTCTTGTCTCTGGCAGCCAAGCACCCTCAGACTCCAACTTTCTAGGGACCGGAAGCTTCTTTGCATTCTCCCCAACTCGTTCATTCCCGCAATCGTTGAAAGCAGCCTGCTGACGGATGGTATTCCAGGGCCCGACATCACCCTGCTCATCATGAACAGAAATAGCGCTGAGAGAAGCAGCCAGCCCCAGACCCCTGGGCTTCAGACGATGCAGGACGAGACTATGACGCGGGACCCTCACCAAGGCCAGCCCGCTGCAAGTCCTGATGACTTTGGCACGGCGGCCGCGCCCATCTGGATGGATGTCCTCTTTTCTGTGGTCTGCGTGGGGGTCCCGGGGCAGCATGGCTCAGGGTCTCCGGTCCCACGGGGTTAGCCTTCGGGGCTCCTTCAGCAGCTGTGTTCCGTGGACTTTCAGTCCCCCAAAGGAAAGCTGTGGGAGCTGAATGATCCGACCCTTTTATAGGAAGTAGCCCCACCTCCGATTTACCTTGGAAAGGTGTGAATTCCCCTCGACTGAATCCTCTGGTGCTCTGCCACTGAGGCAAGTTAACACCTTCAGGTGGCAGCCACCCCGAGGCACTCCAAGTTCACACGTTTGTCTGACTCCTCAGAGTGAGGCTGGTGACTGCACAGCCCTACCTCAAAGCCAAGTCCTGGTAGCATCTTCCTGAAGTCCTGGTCCGCTTTGAGAAGGAATGATAGACCACAACCTGTGAGCTGCCCGAACGCCGACCCAGCTGGCCAGTTTCAGTTGGGCAACTCAGCCTCCCCTCCTTTCCCCTCTCCTCTTTCCCCCCTTCCCCTCTCTTCTTCTTTCCTCCCCTCATTTTCCCTCTCTCCTCTCTTCTCTTTCCTCCCAAAATGGGGTATCACATCCTTAGCTAAGGGTGTTCCGCCCAAAGGAAGGAAATTTTGATGACTGAAACCTACCTAGTAATCTTGGGGTTTACTGGATAGATTTCTCTCTCAGAAGACCATGCCTTAAACCCAGTTCACTCTGGATCTCATTGATCGGACAGCAAAAGGTGCTCAAGCACCACCTAACGTTACTTTTTGGGCCCTCCTGTCTCAGTGAAAGTCAGTAGTAACTGCTTCTCTTTTGGCCAGCAACCCTAAGGGTCTTTCCCTCCCAGTGTGATTTTTTTTTAATTAAAGCTTCCATCCCTTGACATACTTCTTCAACACATCTATTCACTGACTTGCCTCACTCAAAGTGAGAACTCGGAAAGACCTTAGCTTAAAAAGAGCAAGGTTTCCCATTGCATCCTGGGTGATCGCCAGTCGTCCTGACTGATATCTGGTCACTGGACCCATATGGCTCTGGAGGAGAAAGTAAGGCTGGTGACTTTGCCCAGCCTTCCCTCAAATCAAATTCAATTGCAAGTCGCAAAGTCAGGGTTGACTGAATCTAAACTTCACAGAACAGAACAAATCCCTTTGGGGGCCACGCTTGAGTGAGGACCTTGAGGCCACAGGTTCCTCACTCCTGGCCTCTGTATTGGATGGATGATTAGACTTGGATTCAGGAAGCAGTGATTTCTCCGTTGTCACCTTGTGATTCATTTACTTCCTCTGAGTTTCAAACTCCTTATGTATAAAATAGGATAAACTACTAATATTGCTTTATTCACAGGGCTATTGTGGTAGTGAGGTCCAGGTCATTTTCCAGGTGAAAGGAAAGAGACGGGAGTCTGGGTGGACTGGGATACTGAAAAAGGCTGAACAAAAATGTATTGCTGTAAAACAAGGTGCATTTAAGGGAATGGAAGAGACAATAGTAGCTGGATTAGGTACCACTGGGTGTTGGGGGATTACTCAGGCATTAACAGTGCAAAGACATCATTTGAAAAAAATAAATAAACTGGCTTCCCATGAGCACCTAGTTTTTTGTAAGAGTATTGCAGGAAGACCTAGATGGAATATTGATAGTACCTTGATCTCTGAGACAGTTAATGAGGTTCAATACATTCCACGGCTTTCTTAGATAATGGGTATTGGGGCTTAGAGGGTGGAGGCCCTCCTTTAGTTTTGATAGTTACAGGCACAGCATATTTTAACAGTCCTACAGAAGATGTAGCCCACAGAGATTCAGGGTTGTTAGAAGGAAGAGGGCATGAGAAGACAGTTCCCCTTACTTCTTAATGAGATATGGCAGGGCACTACTGGAGAGCGTCTTCAGCAGAGGTAGGGGAGTGAATCCCAAGTCATTCTGTAAGCTACTTTACGTTCCTATTGGCATTCTCTTTCATTTCAAGGGGAAGGTGAGAACATGCCACTGTCTAACTAAAGAATGTTCATAGAAGGGGTGGCTAGGTGGCGAAGTGAGTAAGAGCTCCAGCCCCAGGCAGGGGACCTGGGATCAGTTCTGGCCTCAGATACTTGTAATGGGAATGTAAATTTTTAAGATCTTCCCTGCCCCTAGGCTAAAGTGCACCTGGAGCCTGGGGTGGGAGGCTTGTTTTTTCAGTAGATACTTTTTGATTGGCCAGTGGGTACAGAAGGTTTTTACATCCTCTGAGCCAGGAGCAGGCTATATAAACCCTGATTTGAGGCTTTGTTTTGGGGCTCACTTTGAGAAGTGTTCTGTGATTTGATCTGGATTCTGTGAAGCCGTTGTACAGAGGCCCCCCCCCCCATTTTGAAAAACCCAGATGTTGAAACCCAGATGTTGATTGGGTATGGATGTAATAGTTGGACAGTTTGGAAATCTGTCTACTTGATCTGTTTCTGTCTTGATAATTCTGTCTGTATACTTTGAAGTTTGGGGTGCTGGCCTTTTTCCCCTGAACTAGGTAAACGATACATATTTGACCGATTAAAGTAAGCTTGTTAACCCATTTTGAGTTGCTTTCCTATATCAAAGCAGATCTAAGAACCTGTGTTGGCAGACACCCTGGAGTGCTTGCTGCTACAATGCTTAACACCCACACACACACACACACACACACACACACAAAAACTGGCAGTGTAACCTTGTGCAAGTTACTTAACACCAATTACTTTAAAAAAATGTCATAGAATACTGTCCCCTAGACTTACAAATGTTCCCAGAAATACCCTCTTATCCTGAACCACCCAATTCTGCCTAATGATGAGAAGAAAAGGAGAAACAAAGGAGGAATATATATATATATGTATATATATCATATATATGTATATATATCATATGTATATATATGATACTCCTTAAGCTCAAGCCCGTGTGTGTGTGTGTGTGTGTGTGTGTGTGTTCTACTCTTATTTGACCAGTTCCTATGAAAGTAAGAACAGTTTACCCTAGTCCTTTGTGGTTTGTAAATTCTTTGTGTGCTCTGATTTTATGAGTTAATAAGTCACCCCTCCATTTCTTTTCTTTTCTTCCCTACTCTATCACTTCCTGCTGCCATTCTTTTCTTCTTTTTAACATGATCAAAATATAAAAAAATATCATTCCCAGACCCCTGTCTAATTTATGTGTCTCTATAATACCTGATATTAAATTCATCCCAAAGAATGCTAGTATTGCCTTCCCCTCCCCCCCATTAACATGTAAACAACTCACCTTTAAAAATGTCCCCTCCAAAAAAGCCAGCTGTGTGACCTTGGGCAAGTCACTTAACTCCAAATGCCCTACCTTACTCTCTTCCCCCCCCCAAATAATAAATAAATAAAAATGGCCCCTCCATTTGCTCCTTCGTATCTATCTTTTCCCCCCTCTTTATTCCTGTATTTATATTGGAATGTTTGTCCTCAGAAAGGTCTTTTCATTAGGAAATGATGAAAATCCTGTATTTCATCAAAGTCTTTTACTTTCCCAGTAGGATTATACTAAATTTTACTGGTAATTTATTGTCACAATATGATAGTCATAATGATAGCCTCAAGCCTATATCTTTGACTTGTTAGAATAATGTATTGCATTCTCTCCATGCCCTTGGGGTTGTAGTTGCTAAATATTATGTGAGCCTCACAATTTTTCTGGTACTTGAACTCTTTCTTTCTGGCTACTGCAAGTATTTTTCCTTTGATTTGGAAATCATGGATTTTACCTATAACTAACATTCCAGGAATTTTTTTTAAAGAAGGCAACAAGTGGATTTTTTTCCTCCTATTTATACTTTATCTTCTATTTCTAATAGGTCCAAATTATTTTCTTAAAATACCATATCTGGGTTCATATGTCTCATGTAGTTCCATGGTTCTTAAATTATCTCTCCTCAAAATATTTTCCAGGTCATTATTGATAAATCTCATATTTTCTTCTATTTATTCAAACATTTGTCTTCATTTAAATATTTTTGTTGTCTCGTGGGGTCATTAACTTTTATTTGGTCTATTCTAATTTTCAAGGAGTCTTTTTAACCTAAGTATGGTTTTGTGCTTATTTTGTATACTAAACTACTGATTTACCTTCTAATCTTTATGAGAAATGCTGGCAGTTTGGTTTCCACAGATTCTATAGGAGCAATGGTGTTTACATGCAAGAAGGCATAAAATCTGTAAAGAGGGGCCTGAGCTAGGCTGACTCAGACCAGTTGGGGGATGGTCACTGACTTTTCATGAACTCCAAAGCTTAATGGACAGGTTGGGAGAGTTGTAACCCAGAAAAGCTGGAGCCAATCCCAGCTCTGAAGGGAGGAAGAGCAGCAAAGTCAAATGAAACAAGCATAAAAAGGGTTTGCCTGAGGTGGCTAGGTGGCACAGTGAATAGAGCACTGGCCCTGAAGTCAGGAGGACCTGAGTTCAAATCCAGCCTCAGACACTTTACACTTAATAGCCGTGTGACCTTGGGCAAGTCACTTAACCCCAATTACCCTGCCCTCCCATTTCCAAAAAGCAAAAAAAAAAGGGGGGGGGGGCTTGTGTTTGTCTGATTTTTTGTAGTCTTTTTCAGGAGGCTATTCATTTATTCATTACAGAATAAATGTAAAATAAAGATCATGAAACTTCCTGGATCCCCAACAAGCATGCTTATTTCCTAGATAGAGCACAAATCTTTATCTATAACATCTTTTCTCCATATGTCTAATTTATTTTCCAGTTCTTTACCCTAACATTTTCTTTTCATTTTTAATATCAGTTTAAGTTAAACACACACACACACACACACACACACATTGCTTCATTTCTCAGAATTTCAAGAGCTCTTGTGTCCAAGCTCTGGTTTGTCTTGAGGTCATTTTTTAGTTGTTTTTTTTTTAATTCAATTTTCCCTTCTGGGGAAATTTTGTTTTTGGCATTCTAATCAGCATAAATGTATAAAATCAGTATTAAAGACTTACATAGCTAGACTCTCTAAAATTCTAATGGTTCTGTAGTGGACTGGAATTGATTCAGTCATCCTTTCTGGGATCCTTCTACTGCATTCTTTGGAGTGATGTATTCATTAATGATCACCAGGGCATAGGTGCTGTGAGAGTTGGCTATTTTCCTGCATTTATCTCTAATTTTTGAAGTTGTGTTTCTCTGTCTCTCTGTGTGTCTGTGTGTGTCTCTGTGTCTGTGTCTCTGTCTCTCTCTTATAAACACAGCCAGTGGACAGGGAGAAAATGAAAATAAGTGACAGAGTTGAGCGGAACACTGCTGGTCAGTCTTCTGGGGGAGACGGGATAGGTTGCTTTTTAGTTATTTTACCTACATCTTTTTTAAGGTGGCCCTATTCCCACCAATTCACTCCCCCTCACCCTTTCACAATTCTTCCTATTGGTTCCTCATCTCCCTTTAGATCATTAGTTCATTCTTTTTCCTTTTCTGCTTTTATTTGATTACATAACTCTTCCCCTATCTTTCTCCTCAGTTAAGTTAGTCAACTAAAATTCCTCTTCTTTTCCACTTTGCCTGCTCATTAATTTTTCCATTTTAATTTTTGGCATCCCTTTCCAGACAGATAGTCAGGTCTCCCTGACTCTCTTTACTATCCATCCTCCCTTTCTGTTTTCTCTAGACCATCATTCTTTCATTCATGGTCCTCACACTTTTCTAGTACCCCTCTGTTTTCTGTACTCCTCTTGGAATCAGAACTTCTGAGGTATTCATTGTGGGCACCCTCCTCCAAGAAGGTCCTTCCCTTGCTCTCTAGATATTGCCCCCTCCATGGCCTTTCCCCACTGTGCTTCATTTCCATAAATATATCATTTCAATCAATATATCAATTCCTCACCGTGATAGATTGGACAGTGACCCACAGTGTCCCTGATTATGCAGCTAACTACTGACTTTTTTTTTTTTAAGCAATCAGGGTTAAGTAACTTGCTCAAGGTTACACGGACAGTTATTTCTGGGTGTGGTGCTGAGTATCTGAGCCGGGACTTGATCCAGGTCATTCCGACACTGGAGCCTGTGCTCTTACTCACTGTGCCACCTGGCCGCCCCTAAGCAATTGGGGTTAAGTAACTTGCTCAAGGTTACACGGCCAGGTGTTTCTGGGTGGGTGCTAAGTGTCTGAGGCCAGGATTCGATCTCCAGGTAATTCCAACACTGGAGCCGGTGCTCTTACTCGCTGTGCTACCTGGCCGCCCCTAACTACTGACTTTTTACCTTTCCTTGGTCACCTTCCTTACCCGACTGTCTCAAAGACTCTCCCCTCACTTTGTGTCCTCACCCTCTTCCAGGTGCTGGTCACCCCCAGCCTGATACAATATAAATGTTCTCTCCACTTATCAAATCTCCATAGATAGTGGCTAGCACAAGGCTTCTGTTTCTCTTCTCAGAACATCTCTTCATTCCTAGGAGCATTCATCAGTGCCATTCTCTCTCACCTCCAAAACAAAGTTTCCTCCTTCCTCTCATTTTTCCAATCCTTAACCTGCCTTCTCCCTGATTCCCCAACAGGCTTTCCTCTTTTTGAGAAAGCATAGGAGTCCCTTTTCCCCTCATTGTCAGTTCTCATCTTGATTAGGGCACATCACACACTCCCTTCCATCTTCATCTTCCCTTTCCCCCTCTCAACCTCCCCATTTTCAAATTCTCATTTTTTTAGTTAGTAAAACAAAAACTTTGATTCACCTGAAGGTGATTGCCTGGATGTTCATTATAGAATGCTCCAGACCCAGATCTCCCTTATTACCTCCACTTATCTTCCACCTTCACCCCTGTCTCCTTGTGTACATTTAGAAAAAAAAAAGATTCTTACTGGTGTCTCTGCTATCATAATTGTTGCTTTCCTTGTCTGTTGCCGTGGTTTTGCCCAACTTGCATTTATGTTATATTAACTTTTCAAGAAGCAAATATTTTCTTTGGGTCTAGTTTTCTTTCTTTCTTAAGGTGTTCCAAATGTCTTTTTTTTCTATTATTGAACATCCATGTTTTTAAATTTATGCTTAAACTAAAATTTGTAGGACAGTACAACTTGGGCAGCAATTTGATCACCATCGCTCTGTGGAACACATTATTCCATTCCCTCTAATATTTTTCTGGTGGGCATTGAATAATTTTAGGTTATTAAAATTTTCTTTTATTGCATTTATAATTCCTTCTCCAGGTTGCCTGCAGAGTTTATTGTTTTTTTTAACCAGGATATTTCTTAGAGTCTTGTGTATTTTTATGGAGGTGATCTACGGATTCTTTTGAATGACATCTTGTTTTTTATCTTCAAGAATGCTTAGGAGTTTTTTTTTTTGGTAGGATTTTGTACACCATCACGTTCACGTTATTTGACTTATTAGGTTTTTCTAGGAGATCAGTAATTCTCAGGTTGTCTTTATATATCCTGTCTTTGAGATAAGTGTTTTGCTTGTAGAAAAAGTGTGTTTTCTTTTCATGTTATTGCCTTTTGTATATCTTTTCTAGGTTGGTTTGCACTTATGCACATTTGTATTCTCAAATACAAATTTCTTCTCTCGATTCTTTTGTGAGACCTACGTGGATTAAAGTTTGTTTTTTTCATTACCTCAATTTTTTTATACTCTATAAACCATAAATTCTGCTCTCACAATTCTGACTTCTCTTTTGAATCACAGAGGAACAATGTATCTGGGTCCCATGCTCTCTTCAAACTCCACAGGGTGCTCTGCCCCTGATGAGGCAGAGATTGAACTGTTTTCTTTAGTTTTGTAATATTTATTTAGAGATTCTTAAACTGGTTTAACAGATCTATAGGCCATATTTCCTTCTGGTATTAATAATATCTTCCTAGGGGTGGCTAAGCGGCGCAGTAACTATTTGTGTGACTTTGGGCAAGTCACTTAACCCCAATTGCCCTGCCTTCCTCCCTCCAAAAAGCAAAAAACAAAACAAAATAATATCTTCCTTGTTGGCTCATCTTCTTATTTTTGAGTTCTTTAAGTTTTGTGCTTCCTGAGATTACTGGTAATGTTATTTTTTTCCTTGTATTTTCCCCTATTATTCACTTTATGACTCCCCACCACCATCACCACCTTCACCTTGATAGAAGTTTCCTGGAAGGCTGGACTTTAAGCATCTCAGGTTTGCCAGTCTAGGTTTTTGGCCCCAACTGACCTTTTTTTTTTTTTTTTAATATTGTGTTCTTTTATTTAAGCTTCATGAAGTATCACAAATAGCCCTACATAAGTTGTCATGCCTGTTTCCTCTTTTCTCTAGCAAAGTAGTACAGAACATTACCACCCTATCGGTATCCTAGCCTGGGATAAGTTCTGTCATTTTCAATTTGGGTCACTGTAAAAATGGGAGGAAGTGGGGGTCAGGATGTGGAGCTAACCTCTATGACAACCAGGACACATAACTGGGTCTATTTTCTTTGTTTATCTGCTCTATGCAGTGTATAACACTAATTCTGTGCAGACTATCCCGCACAACAAATTCCTGCAATTTGGAGTTTGGATCTACGCAGCACTAGAAAGAAGGAGAAGGGCTGGAAAACAAGGAAGAGGAGAGCACCATGAATGGTGATTGAGTAGACTGTGGACGGAAGGCCAGAGTGGAAAGTGGCTACTTTTCCCTGGAGAAGACTAAGTAGGACTTGAAGGCAGAAGAGCAGCAGTTAGCAGCACCACCATGCCCTCCCAGCCCCAGCATCCCCAATAACAGGAGATCCCAGGTAATTGAAAAATTTGAGGCCTTGGATATTGAGAAGGCTGAGCACATGAAGACCAACTTGTCAGCTGGCCCCGTGCTGTCTAGTGACATTCCTCAGGGCCGAAGTGAGAAGAGAGTTTTCCCCAGGAAGCGGGACTGTGCCACAGAAGTTATCACCTCCACCGTTGGCTCCCTCCCAGATGTTTCTGCTTCTCCCTTGTCTCCGTACGGAAGAGCCAAGTCACTGCATAGAAGGTCCACAGAGTCCTCCATGATGCCTGACCTGCTGAACTTCAAGAAAGGCTGGCTGACCAAGCAGTATGAGGACAGCCAGTGGAAGAAACACTGGATTATCCTGGAGGATCAAAACCTGAGATATTACAGGGATTCAGTAGCTGAGGAGGCGGCTGATTTGGATGGTGAGATTGACCTGTCTTGCTGCTGCGATGTCACTGAATATCCAGTCCAGAGAAACTATGGCTTCCATATCCACACAAAAGAAGAAGAGTTCACTCTTTCTGCCATGACTTCTGGAATTCGATGGAATTGGATCCAGACCATCATGAAACATGTGCACCCAACCACTGCCCCAGATGTCACTAGCTCATTGCCAGAAGAGAAGAATAAAACCAACTCTTCCTTTGAGACCTGCCCAAAGTCAAGTGAGAAACAGGATATGGACCAAGCTGAGTTGGACCCTGAGCAGAAAAGGAGTCCTCACGGGAAAGGAGGTGAGAGGGATGTTCTAAAACCTTTGACTGGGCTGAATTTCACCCTATCCAGCAAGCCCTCACTCAGGAAAGGGCCAATGCCACAGATTCCTCTAAGACCTGAGAACCTGGGAGTTCAGAAATGGAACTAATGGACCTGGAGAAGGAGCATGCACGGCAGAGAGAAGAGTGGCATAAGCGCTTTGAGATGATTGATTCTGTTGATGGGCCTAGTGCAGATGACACTAGCTTGAGGATGGAGGTGGACAGGAAGTGGCCACAGAGCTGAAGCCACAGAATGTCCATGTGGAGACTACTCCTCTCCATGAGGAAAAACAAGCAGATCTAGAAAGAAGCCTCAGATCTCTTAGAACAGAACTGACTTCTCCAGGATTAGCTAAAGGTGGCTTTGGGTTGGGAGCAGAGCGCCAGGGAGGGCTACGTGTTGCAGGCAACATGTGAATGAGTGTTTGCTGCTATGGAAGAGACACATCGGAAGAAAATAGAAGATCTACAGAGGCAGCACCAGCGGGAACTGGAGAAACTACGGGAGGAGAAAGATAGCCTGTTAACAGAGGAAACGGCGGCTACAACATCAACAATTGAGGCCATGAAGAATGCTCATTGGGACGAAATGGAGTGAGAGCTGGAGAAGACACATCGCTCTCAGAACAGCAGTGTCAATTCAGACATTGAAGCCCTTCGGAGGCAGTACCTGAAAGAGTTGCAATCAGTCCAGCGGGAGCTGGAAGTCCTTCCAGAACAGTACTCTCAGAAGTGCTTGGGAAACGCTCATTTGGCTCAAGCCTTGGAGGCGTAAAGACAGGCCCTTCTCCAGTGCCAGAGAGAAAACCAGGAGCTCAATGCACACAATCAGGAATTAAATAACCACCTGGCTGCAGAGATCACTTGGTTACAAATGCTACTGACTGGGGAGGGTGGTGGAGAGGCTGCTGGTTCGCCTCTCACACAGGGCAAGGATGCTTATGAATTAGGTCTTATTGCGGGTCAAGGGATCAGAAATACAGTACCTGAAACAAGAAATCAGCTCTCTCAAGGATGAGCTGCTGAGGGACAAGAAGTATGCTAGTGATATGTACAAAGATATCCACACAGAGTTGAGTGTTGTGAAGGCCAAGGCAGAGTGTGATATAAGCAGGTTGAAAGAGCAGGTAACAGCAGCTACAGAAGCACTGGGTGAAAAGTCTCCTGAAAATACCACAGTGCCAGGATACGACATCATGAAATCTAAAAGCAATGCTGACTATCTGAAGAAAGACAGACCCAGTGTTAGCCGTCAGTTAAGGAATATCGGGTCAAAGTCCGTAACTGAGCAGGTCTCACGGGATAACTGAAACGAACCAGATTCCAGGTTCCCTGCCGGAGTCTGAAGGAAGGCCTGACCGGGCAAGAACGTCTGAAGCTCTTTGAATCCAGGGACTTGAAGAAAGACTAGTTCTATCCCATTCAACTTGAACACACATCCCACCTGGCTTGCAGCAGCACAACACAAGTGCTGATTTTTGTCTGTACTGTATTTTATTAATATTATTGTTGTTGTTTGTTATTATTGTCATCATTAACTGTATGGATGGATAAGAGACTGATTTATGGATTGTAGTTCACACCACTTCCTGCTGTGTTAATTCCTTCAACTCCTCCCTCCCAACACCTTATTCAATCTTTCCTTCCACTGTAGTCTAGAATTAGTAAATGATTTGGGGGGGGGGGGGAGGAAGGCGAACAATCTAATTTCCCTCCCATTCTAGCAGCCTGTATTAGGATTCTTTACTTTTACTGTAACTCATTACCAGACTAAGTGTCAGTATTAAGGCTCAGCAGCCTATTGATAACCTAGCTCTGTCTTACCAAATGTATTGGTATGGAAACAGGGCCCAGTTGGCGTATCTAGCTCTGCTGCTAACTGGCAGTGGTCTGGTGCTCATGGGCACGTTGAGCCCAGTTCGCCAGGAGTTAGTCTTAACTCTCATTTCTCTGAGGTAAAGCCTAAGGACATTCTGTTTCTGCCTAAATTTACAGCACTGACCTACTGGATGGAAATTAGAAGGGGAGTTGGAGAAAAGAGGTGGTTTGTACTCCTGATTCTTCCACCCTTGCTGTCCACTCTGATAAAAGATTTTTCGGGGGGTGGGGAGGAGTGGGGAGTGGAAATGATGGCATTTTGTACTCCTTCTACTAATGCAGCTTAGAACCACACATCCCAGAATATTGTGGCAAAGTACTACAACAGAACTGTTGAAACTGATCATTCCTAATTCTTTTTTATTTTTTTTTAATTAAATATTGCACAAAAAGATGTCACTTCAATTCATACTATTCTGGGTTCACTTCCATGATTTCCAGAAGCCATGATCACACAATCAAAATCACTACTTAAAAAGAATCTTGTAAATCCCTTTTACTTCAGTCCTAGTTTCTCATGAGAGCACTTCATTATTTTAGAAGTTCACATCATTCTTTCAATAACTTCCCACATAGAGTTGATGAGATTTTATGACTTTGCCAAGGCTGAAGATCCAGGGGACTGATAATCTGCCAAGCTTTCCCACCCCAGATTTTACATATAATTATTATTATTCATTTTAAAGCAAAATATCTTCCATGCCCCATTGGACTCGCTAATGTAGCAGGAAGGGGTGGAGCTAGAGGGAGTGGAAGCCAAACTAGAGTTCCTGTGGTGACTGGTGGCAGCAGCAGAAGAGGCAGCAGCAGCTATGGAAGCCAAGGTGGAGGTGGAGCCATGAGCCCCTTTTATATGAGCCAGCCAGAATTTCTGCTAAGGACTCCTGCTGAGGACTGCCAGGGACCAGAACTGTGGGAGCTGAAACTGCTGGGAGTATGCTTCCTGGACACTGAGCAGTTGACGTGAGTGAGGAGAGGAGGACCTTTGCCTGAGGTAGCCTGTTATGTTTTAAAGGCTTGAGAATGTGGATGTTTACTACATTAACTATGTGTGCCAACTTCATAACTACTGTGATGGCTTTGACTTTCTGGTTTTGGGACTCAGTTATTTGGTATTGTAATAAATGTTCTAGCTTTATCCCCTATATAGAGAGCCTGGTATATTATGTGATTAATAACCACAGCAGTATATTTATAATTGCCATAGGCATTGTGAATATTGCATTGTTGATACTGCCATCAAAACTGAACCCCAGAAGAAAGAACTCAAACACACAGATTTGGGTACAAAAATACATTTCACGAAACAGGGAAATAGAAGAGGAAGGAGAAAAAGCAGAAGGGGGAAGGAAGGTAGATGTGGGAGTGATTAGTCTTATTCACAACAGAATAAATGATGCAGAAAAATACTTACTTCGACGGGGGTGAAGAATCAGAAACTAAAGGGATGTCCATCAACTGGGGAATGACTAAACAAGTCATGGTATATGAATGTGCTGAAATATAACTACGTTGTAAGAAAGTGTGAAGGTGACAGTTTCAGAGATACCTGGAGAGATTGGTGAACAAGACAAAGTGAACAGACCAACTCAAAACTTTATGCAATGACAAAGAAAAGGAACTCCAAAAGACTGAGGAACTCTGATGGATAAAATGACCAACCATGATACCAGACTAGAAATGATGAAATACTATATGCATTTCCTGATAGAGATGGAAAAATCACAATCCAGAAGACTTTTTCTGACATGAACAATTTACTAATCTTAGAATTTTCCTTAGAATTGTTAGTGATTTGCATTACTGATTACAGATGTGGAAGATAATTATCATGATTGCCCATAGTTTGTATTTCTTCCCCTGAAAATTGCCTGTCCATACTTCTTTACATACCTGAATATAAAATGTATCCATTTTCCTGGATGTGAAACCTTTAACAGGGAAACTCTGCCGAGGGTTTTCCCAGTTAATTGTTCCATTTCCATTTTAGCTGCATTGAAATTTTTTTTCAATGTTAAGAAAATGGTTCTTTTTATTTTCTGTAATACTCCCTATGCTTCATTTGGTGATGAACTCATCCCCTATCCAAACTGAAAAGCATATCTTCTTCATTGTTATTCCAATATATTTGAAGGGGCTTCTTATATCTAAGTCATGTATCCTTCAGGGTTAATCTTGCTATAGTGTGAGATGTTGGTCTATACCTAGCATTTGCCAGACAGCTTTCCAATTTTTCTATTATTTTATGGTGACTAGTAAAACCTTTCCCCATAGTTAGGGTCTTCAGATGGATTTATTATGTTTTGACTTTATTATTTACTTATTTACTAAGGTTACTATACTCACTTTGAAAAAAATATGCTATGTACCTGATCTACTCAATTTCTCAAGCTCCAAGCTATTCCTTTTCCAGAAATGCAGAACTGGGGTATTTGAGGCAGAATTTGAACCCATAGTCCTGATTCTAAACCCAGTGCCCTATCTGTTACATTTAGTGCCTTCCTCTACCATGTTCTGAATATGAATTTCAATGAAAAGTGAGTAAACTGGTCACATATTTTAGCCTACTAACTCTAAGACTTAGAACCCATGAAACAGATCAGATAACTTTTCTGTTGCAAACTTTTTACAAATATTGCCTCATTTGTTCCTCATATTAACCCTAAGAGGAATTCGTTGTTCTTATACCTATTCTACAGATGTGGAAAGTCAGGCAGGAAGAGGTTAAGGGACTTGCCCAGGCTCACACAGGTACTAAGTATTAGTCTTGGGGTCTTGGGGTTCCAGGCACAGCAAACTGTCCACTGTGTCATTTCGCTGATTAAAGAAATCATTGTAGAAAAAAATGTCCAACAAATATAAAAAAAAATTTATGCCATGACATTGAGTGTCATCAAAAGAACAGGGAAAAAGTGAGTACTAATCAATTAGTAAATGGATGAAAAAATTATGGTATTTAAATGCTAACAAATAGTATTAAAGAGTATTGACAAACAGGATTACAAAGAAAAATTTATTATATTGATAGCAGTTTTTGAACAGTATGAAATTTGGGATGTCTACCAAAGTCTATCCTGCAGCAAAAGGCCTTCCCTCATTACTTAGTTTCATAAGTTTTACTTTCAGCATAACTTCTCCAATGTATAATCATGCATGAGCTTTACATAAAAAGCTTTCTTTCCCACATGAACATGCTAGTAATCTCCATCTTTCAGAGAAACACAGATCCCCATTTAGCAAATTCATAAGGTTTCTCTCCAGGAAGAAACTTCTGATGTAAAGGAAGAGATGATCTCTGGTTGAAGGCCTTCCCCTGTTGTGTCCATATAATATATCTCCCCAGGTGAATTTTCTGCCATTAAACAAGCTCTGTATTCCATTTGAAAGCCTTTCCTCATTCATTCTGGTAATAAAATTTCTATCTAATAGGAATTCTCTGAGGGGAAATAAAGAATAATTGCCCTTATACATTCGTAAGATTTCTTTCCAGTGTGGCATCTCTGACACAAGAAGACTGAAGTTTTTTTTGGAAAACCTATTCACATTGATTACTTCCAAAAGGTTTCCCTTGAGTGCAGATTCTCTGATGTAGAGAAAGAGTGGAATTTTTTGGTGAAAGTGTTTCCACACTGTTCTCAACCATAAGATTTCCTGCCAGTGTTAATTCTCTGATATAAACAGTGGAATTTTGTCTGAAAGTCTTTCCGTGTTGATTGAATTCATAACCTTTCTATCTAGTGTGGATTCTCAGATGGCTAGCAAGAGTGGACCTTTTTGTGAAAGCCTTTCCACAATGATTACATTCATAAGGTTTCTCTCCAGTATAAATTCTCTGATGTTCATGAAGACTGTATTTCACACTGAAAGTCTTTCCACATTGATTACATCTGTAAGATTTCTTTCCATTATGGATTTTCTGATGTGTCAAAAGATTGGCATTCTGTGTGAAAACTTTACCACAGAGATTACATTCATATGGTTTCTCTCCAGTGTGGATTCTCTGATGTATCAAAAGATTGGAATTTTGTATGAAAGCCTTTCCACACTGATTACATACATATGGTTTCTCTCCAGTGTGGATTCTCAGATGCACAGCAAGACCAGAGTTCTGTTGGAAAGCCTTTCCGCACTGATTACATTTATAAGGTTTCTCTCTAGTGTGGATCCTCTGGTGGTTAACAAGATGGGCTCTATATGCTAAAGCCTTTCCACACTGATTACATTCAAAAGGTTTCTCCCCAGTGTGGATTTTCTGATGTATAGCAAGAGTGGATTTTTTTGTAAAAGTCTTTCCACACTGATTACAAGCATAAGCTTTCTCTCCAGCATGGATTCTCTGATGAAAATAAAGAGTCAACCTTTTTGGGAAAGTCTTTCCACATTGATTACAGTCATAAGGTTTTTCTCCAGTGTGAATTCTTTGATGAATAGCAAGAGTGGACTTTGTTCTGAAAGCATTTCCACATTGATTACACTGATAAGGCTTCTCTCCAGTGTGGATTTTTTGATGTGTAAAAAGATTGTTGTTCTGTGTGAAAGTCTTTCCACACTGATTACATTCATAAGGTTTCTCTCTAGTGTGGATTTTCTTATGTGTCAAAAGATTGTTGTTCTGTGTGAAAGCCTTTCCACACTGATTACATTTATATGGTTTCTCTCCACTGTGGATTCTCTGATGTATACCAAGACCAGACCTATTTGTGAAAGCCTGTCTACATAGATTACATTCATAAGGTTTCCCTGCAATGTGAATTTTATGATGTTCTTTGAGTTTTGAGTTCTTGATAAAGGTCTTCCTACTTTCATTTCCTGTACGAAGCATTCCTCCAGTATAACTTTTCTGATGTCTAATGATGTCTGAACTCAAGCTGAAGGTCATTTCCTATTGGTTACCTTGATACCTTTGCATTTCAGGAGGCTTCTCAGAAGAATGATGAAACCATTCTTTTTAGTAAAACATTTCCTGTCTTCACTATATTGAAAACAGTCATTTCCTGGGGTTATTTTCTTACATTGAATTAGGACTGAATGTTGGTGGAAACCTTTTCTATCTTTATCAAACTCACAGAGATTATTTAAATTTTTCTGCATCTTGATGTCCCAGTCACAGATTTCTCTCAAATTGAAGTCACAGGGACCATCACTCACAAATCTTTGCTGGTGAGATTCTTTCACAAAAATGCTCAGCTTTAAAGGAAACTTGTTCACTTCAAATCTGGTCTCTGCATCTGAAAGAAATAAAGAAATATATATATATATATATATA
>NW_027186343.1:829644-895966 GCF_028583685.1 Petaurus breviceps papuanus | reverse complement strand
AGAGAGAGAGAGAGAGAGAGAGAGACAAACACAAATATAAAAAAAAATTCTCTTCCTTCCATTGGAAGAAAGGAAGCTGACTTATATTCTATACCCCTCCCCAGTCAAAAAAGGGGTTTTCAAACAAAGGGCAGAATCAGTCAATTGAAAATGCCATGAACCTGTAATGGCAAGCACAGAAGTAGTTCACACCTTGTTTCAGCTATTGAATTAACACCTTGTTTCAGTTCAAGTCTCTTTTGAGCCTTGTATCAAGTCTGTTAAGAAACAGAACATGTGAACCCCACAGCTTGTGAACCCTAGAACTCATGAACTCTTGCAACAGGAAGGAGAGGAGCTAATGACGATATAAAAGGAGAGGCCCAGGCTAGAGAGAGCAGAACTGAGAAGAGGACTCTGTTGGTGGCAGAGTCAAGAAGGAGAAAACTTATGGTGTCCTGGCACTCTGTTTGTCTGTGTTGATGTTTGTTTGTGATACTTTATACAGAAGCCCTGGGACCTTACTGGGATCCCTGAAAGAGGATTTTCTGGTTGTATATTTACAGGAGTCCTGGAGGAGGGTTTTGGAGGTCCTGGGACTTTACTGATGATTTATGCTGACCTCTTGGGCCTTGTTTGTGGGTGTGTGTTGATTTCTATGTTGATGATTTTTCTTGAGTTCTGAGAACTTGTTGGTGGGTCTGAGTTGATTTCACAGGCAGATAGTGAATTGATGATGGTGCCGACAATGTGTATGAATATTATTGTGGCTCTATTAAGCTTTGTCTTCCCAGTAACAGGAACTGTGAAGGACTTGAGGTGGACTGAACACTGTGAGCTTCAATATGTAATGGGAACTGGATGAAGAACTGGACAAGGAATTGGGAGCTGCCTACCTTTGAAGCCGGGTGACAGTTTGAGCTGGGACTGTGGAAGAGGAACCATGGAAGCTAAGAACCAGCCTCAAGTCAAGCTGAAAGAAGACTTTACTTGGATACTGTGTACTGACTATGAAGATTATGATTTACTGTGACCTAGGGCTGGGGAACTTTCACTTTTGTACTTTGTGATTGAATTAAGGATTTTGTGATTGACTAAATGAATATACTTTGTTTAAAACTATGTGACTACATTGGTGAAAACCATGTTGCCATTTTAGTGATAAGTTGTTGAGTTGTGACATGGTAAATGCTGTATTTTGATTTTCTGTGATAAGTTGTAACAATGTGAATTCTGTATTTTGACTTTCTATGAATGGTTTGCTCTGATTTGTTACTGAATAGAGAGTTCACTATATTATGTAATCAGAATATTGAAAGCTGTTTACAGCAGAAGTCCTCTTGAAAGCTGCTCGCGAGTGGCTTTACAGAACCCACATCTGCAAAATGATTTAATTAATGACAACAAACCTGTTACACAGGTAGGATTCTCATTACCCTTTACAGCTAATGCCTTAAGCTCAGAATAGCCAAGTGACATGACCAGCATCCCTGCAGGAGACACCAGGACTCAGATCCCAGGACTGATGGTGCTCCCTCCTGGCACTAGATGCCTTTTCTCTATTTAACTTCCAATGCTCCATTCAAATGACTTTTGTTGACTGCTTTTTAAATGTGTTGTACTAAGGAAAGCCTTCTGCTTGTCTATACTGACCAGTTTTCATGCACTGTTACTAGGTCATGCTTTGCAAATTTCATATGCTAAGCTGAGAAACAGGTTTAGACTTTTCACCTGTCATGGATTAGTTTTCAGTGTTATAGTCAACTTTTTGTACATTCTATTCAGATCCATTGATGGTGTTCCATTTGCTTCACAAACTGATATTATTTCATTGTCTGCCATATCTTGGACCATAATGTAATTTTCCTGTGGATCCTTTTTAATCTTATTTCTTCAGTTTCCATGTCTAAGTACCATCAGAACTGCCAACCCTATTTCTTTTGTATTCACCAGAGGCCTAAGACGCTCAGCTCAGCATATGAAATTTACAAATAATGGTCATCATTTGGTCAAATGATAGTGCTCAAAAATAATCTGAATGATTTGAGGAGTAGTTTAAATGACTGGGACTTTCACAACACTTGTTACTGATCAAAGAGGTCCCAAGAATAAAAGACGTTGGGAAACACTGCTCCCACTGTCATGTGGGACAGCTTCAGTTCTTTGGGGGTGTTTTCAGAAGGCTTCCATGCCCCAAAGTTCTAAACAACTTCTTATATGATCATAGATTTATCACTAGAAGGGAAGTGAAATGCCATGGGGTCTGACCTTCTAATTTCACAGATGGGAAAACTGAGGCTCAGAGGTTCAGTGACTTTCCCAGGATCATATTGCTACCTAATAACCAAAGTGTCCTAAAGAAGTAAAACTTGGACTTAGGTACTCTGATAGATGCAATGACCAACCTCTACTCCAGGGACAAGTAATAAAATATACTATTGATCTCTGGGTAGACGAAGGACTCAGAAGGCAGAATGACACACACGTATCCATATATATGTATTTTTTATACATGGTCAATGCAGGAATATCGTTCTTGAATATTCATGTAAACAGGGGTTTTGTTTTCTTTTCTCACTCAATTTGAGATGGGTAGGAATGGTTGGGGGAATTTTTGCACATTGAAAAAAATTAGATAAAAACATAAATGGAAGAAAACATACTCAGATATTTTTTAGAACTATGGCTAGGAGAATTTATAATCCAAGCTATAGATATTTAAAAATAGATCATTATAACTACATAAAATTGAAATATCTGAATAAAATAAATGAAGATCAAATAAGAATGGAAATTGTGGAGTGGAAATATATCAAATGTTACATGAAAAAATGACCAAAAAAAATCATTTCTATCCAAGGTTTCCAATATGGACCAGGAGCAATTGCCAATAAGTTAAATGCTAAAAAGATATAAAGATTCAAAAGTCTTGACAACCTTAAAGGACACATACAAAAATGTTCCAAAACAGCAATAGCAGCAGAAAGACATCACAACTCTGATTGTTTTCAGTATCAGCCGCTTATATATCTATATATCTATATGTATAGGTTGTGATGTCTTTCAAAGTTGGACTTTTTGTTGTTGTTCACTTGTTTTATTCCTGTCTGACACTCTGTGACCCCATCTGGGGTTTTCTTGGCAGAAATACAGGAGAGGTTTGCCATTTCCTTCTGCAGCTTATTTTACAGATGAGGAAACTGAGGCAAACAGTGCACCTTGACTGGTCCAGGTCATACAGTTAGTAAGTGTCTGAGGCCACCTGTGAACTCAGAAACAATTTATCTCCCTGACTCCAGGCCCTGGCTCTAACCTGCCCCCTACGACAGTGTGGTTACAGTTATCAGTTGGTACTCTGATGACACTCAAAGCCTGCTGCCTTGTTTCTCTCTCTCTCTTTTGTTAAGCAATTGGGGTTAAGTAACTTGCTCAAGGTTACACGGCCAGGTATTTCTGGGTGGGTGCTAAGTGTCTGAGCCCGGATTCGATCCCAGGTCATCCCGACTCTGGGGCCGGTACTCTTACTCGCTGTGCCACCTGGCTGCCCCTGTGCTGTTATTTCGTTACAACTCTTCCCAAACTTCAGTGAAATGGCCTATTTTTAAAGGCCTGTTCGTGTTACATTCAATTCATTTCCAGGTCCCCGTCAGCCTGCCGGGGGTCCGAGTCCCTCTGAACACCCTCTGCAGCCTGTACACCAGCCGACCCGCAGGATGCGCTGCCAAGGAGTCGAAATTACGCTCTACAAGTAGGGAGAAGAATGCGGGCGAGTCCCGAAGCCCTGCGGACGTCTCGGCCCCAGACATTCCGGCTGGCTCCAAGTGCCCGCAGACCAAATCCCGGACTTCTGCTCAGGGTTACAGAAAAGGCAGCTGGTGCTAAGTCAGTCGCAGAAAGCCCAGCGGGGCGGCTGCGGAGAGAAGCCACAGTGTGGCCTTCCGGTGCCCAGGCGGCAGCGGGAGCGAGGATGGTCCCGGAGCCCCCCAAGCTCCCCTCCGAAGAACCTGGAGGAAAATGCCCCAGAGCGGACCCAGGAGCAGGGAAGCAACTTACCGGCTCCGCGGGGAGGGTCTGTGTAAGGGCTGGGAGAGAGGGAGGCAAGCCAGTAGCAGCTGCACAGCGGGGGGCCTGCCGAACCGGCTCTGAGCCCTGGGGCCATGCACCAGCACAGCTCCCACCCCCCTGCAAGCCAGCAGCCCCAGAGCACACAGTCAGGCCTCACCCCCAGAGCAGGCCACCAGGAAGGCTCCGCCCCCATGGCTGACCAGTAGCAGCAGCGAGACCTCGCCCCCGATGCTGGCCACGCCCCCCTCCCAGCCAGCAGTCACAGCCAAGATAGCAGAAAAATCTGTGGCTCTAATAGTAAAAGAGGAAAATTGATGAAGATGGAAGGGACTGACAATATTCAGTCCTAATTCAGTGAAAAAAAAAGGGGCCTGAGGGAACGACTTTTTGCAGGATGGTGAATATAGGCGATATTTTACTCAGAAGGTAGATCGTGTTCACCTGAAATGCAAGCTTAGTAGGGTGATCCACTGGAAATGGCCTTCAGCTGGAGGTCAGACCTCTTTAGGCAGCAGGAAAGTTATCCTTATCTATGGAATGGGAAGGCATCAGGTCAGAACTCAAAGGGAGAATGTGGAGCAAACTGAACTCACCACTCATCTTTCATTCACCATTCTAAATTTCAAACTGGAATGAAAATACATGCAGATGATCAGTTTGGGAAGGCAGACGTTTGGAATTCAGATCTTATTAGACACAAGAAGACTGTGCTGGAGAGGAGCCTTATAAATGGAATGACTGTGGGAAGCCTGCTGCTACAGATCATTCCTTACTGGCCTCCAGAGAATTCCCACTGGAGAGAAACCTTATAACTGGAGTTATTGGGGGAAGACTTTCAGTGAGATACCATCTCTTATGTACATCAGAAGATTAAGGGTGGAGAGAAGCCTCGGGAAGGTGCCCCATGGGGACAAGGACACGCTTTTCTCTGGAAGAGGAGGATCATTTGGCATTATAGTGTCTGTACTGGAAAGAAGGCTCCATCACTGTGGGAAGGACTTTACCTGGAGCTCCTAGGTGACTGAACATTGGAGAAATTGTACTGGAGATTAAACCTGTGGACCTACTTAGTGCAGCCTCCTGCTGCAGCACAGATCTCACTCAACATCCAAGTTTCCTGCTGTGTAGGAGGCCCTATAAAGAGAATGAATTTCTCTTTGAAATCCTTACTCTCCAATAATATTCCACAGCAATCACATCCCATAATTTCTTCAGCCATTCCCTGCTTCATTGGTGCTCACTTTATTTTCTGTTCTTTGCTGACCCACAAAAGGAGTCCTGGTGAAAACTGTCTGGCATATTTTGGACACATTTTTGTAATGATTTCTTTTGGAAGCTCTGGGGCAGAGGGGATAGAGTGCTGTGTCTGAGACACTAGACCTGCAGACCTGCCTTCAAATTCAGTCTCAGACACTTACTATGGGACCCTGGGCAAGGCACTTCACCTGTTCTGGCCTGAATGTCCCCATCTGTGGAACAGGGATAATAGCAGCACCAACCTCCATGCATGGATGTGAGAATCAAATGACACAAAGTTTGTGTGAAGTTCTGAAAGGATTAACTCACTAGGGAAGTGTGATCTGTTATTACTTTTATTACTGTTGCTATTCTTATGGCTTGGGTGGTGAGTCTTGTGATGGAGTCAGCAGGCTAAAACACACAGACAGTTTAGGCATTTTTAATTCCACTTGATGAGTCTCGTGAAGAAGAGAGCAGAGGAAGCAGTAGCTGGGATGGATGGGGGACTGGGACTGGAATCAGGAAACCCTGGGTTCCAGTACTGCCTCATGTGCTCTCTGACTCAGTTACTGGGCAGGGAGCAATTTTCTGCCCCAGTTTTCTCCTCCCTCTGGCTCCAATGACCCCATTCAATGCTTACTCTGTGCTCCCATCAAAAGTGTGCTATGAGGGAAGTTAATATTATTCTATAATAGTTTTAATTTGTGACCCATCCTTTTTCCTCTTAGCAAGTACCCACTCCCGAAGTGACCAGGCCATCTGTGCAGGGCCTGACCCAGTGATGGGATTGCTTCTGGCTCCCAAGGCATCTGCTGCTTTACTAGTTTGGGCTGGGCCCCACCACATGGGACTCTGGCTTTTGGTTACTCTATAAACAGGACCCAGTCTGAGTTAGCCCCTTCCCCAGGGAGCGGGAGCTTTGTCTTTGCTCCCTTCCTTCAAGTTTGGGGGGGACTTCTGGTGCCAAGATGGCAGAGTGGGGGAAGTGGCTGACCAGCCTGCCAGGAAAAGTGTGTCTCAGTGGGGAGGGAGGGGAGGCACAGAACTCTCTCCTCCCTGCCCCATCGCTTCCCACACAAATGTTTTTATCAGGACTTTCTTTTTGTGTGTCAGCAAAGAACAGAAATGGCAGCAGCAGCCAGTCTCACAGCATGGGGCCTGCAGCAAAGAAGCCTGGACAATCCACCAGCAAGGGTCTGCCCTCCTGAAAACCAGCTGCCCCTCAGAAAAGCCAGCAGTGTGTGCAGCACAGCAACGGCCCACCTCAGTGACCCCACCCCCCAGCAAAAGGACTAGCTAGGCCTTGACCTCATTGCTGACCAGTAATGAAGGCTTGTCTTCAGACTGGCCAACAGTGAGACCCCTCCCCTGGGGTCTGCCAGCAGAGACACCCTGCTTCCATAGCAACCCACCAGCAGGGCTGACCTCTGTGGCCAACCAGCAACAAGATACCTTGTCCAAGGCCAGCCACCAGAAAGACTCTGTTACCATAATAACCCAGTTGCAAGGCCCCACCCCTGGGGTAGACAGTACCTCAGTTCCCACACTCACAGAGGCCAAAAACTAGGCCCCACCCCCCAGTACAAGCTTGAAAGGAAGCCTACCCTCCTGTGAAAGTAAGCAGCTAAGCCCTGAAACCCAGTGAAACCACCAGTATGGTCCTGATTCCCAGTGCAAAAAGCCTGGGACAGTGCATGGCCAGAGCCCAACTCTAACATAAAACCTGAAGTCACAAAAAAAGCCAGAACAAATGAGCAAAAAGCAAAAAGATGGGGCGGCTAGGTGGCACAGTGAATAGAGCACCAGCCCTGGAGTCAGGAGGACCTGAGTTCAAATCCAGCCTCAGACACTTAACACAAAAAGTAGCCATGTAACCTTGGGCAAGTCACTTAACCTCAATTGCCCTCCAAAAAACAACAAAAACCAACAAACAAAAAAACAAAAAGCAAAAAGATAATTTGTCTACAGAAAGTTTTCGTCATTGTGATAGGGAGGATCAAGGCATAAACTTAGAAGAGGAAAAGAGTGTCAAAATGTCCATATGTGAAGCCTCAAAAGAAGCATATAATTTGGTCTCAAGTCTAAAATGACTTACTAGAAGAGCTTAAAAAGTATTTTTAAAAGTAAATTAGAGTGGGGCGACTAGGTGGCACAGTGAGTAAGAGCACCAGCCCTGGAGTCAGGAGGACTTGGGATTGGCTTCCAGCCTCAGATACTTAACACCCACACAAAAAAACTGGCTGCGTTGGGCAAGTTACTTAACCCCAATTGCTTAAAAAAAAGTAAATTAGAGAAGTAGAAGAAAAATTGGAAAAAGAAATGGGAGTGATGTAATAAAATCATGAAAAAAGAGTCAATAGCATGAGAAAAGATATACAAAAATTTACTGAGGAAAATAACTCCCTAAAAAGTAGAATTGGCCAAATGGAAAAGTAAGTACAAAAATTCACTGAAGAAAATAATTCCTTAAAAATTAGAACTGAGCAAGTGGAAACTAATGACTTTAAAGAACATCAAGATATGATAAAAGAAAATTTTAAAAGTTAAAAAAAAGGGGGCAGCTAGGTGGCGCAGTGAGTAAGAGCACTGGTCCCAGCGTCAGGAGACCTGGGATCAGTTCCAGCCTCAGATACTTAGCACCCACACAAAATAACTGGCCATGTAACCTTGAGCAAGTTACTTAACCCCAATTGCTTAAAAACAAACAAACAAACAAACAAAAAACATTGCATTAGAGATTTAAATTTCCCACATTCCCTCCAGCATTTGTCATTTTGGGGAGGCCAGGTAGCACAGCGAGTAAGAGCACCGGCTCCAGTGTTGGGATGACCTGGAGATCGAATCCCGGGCTCAAACACTTAGCACCCACCCAGAAACACCTGGCCGTGTAACCTTGAGCAAGTTACTTAATGCCAATTGCTTAGGGGTAGCCAGGTGGCTCAGCAAGTAAGAGCAATGGCTCCAGTGTCAGGATGACCTGGATCAAATCCAGGCTCAGATACTCAGCACCACACCCAGAAATAAGTGGCTGTGTAACCTTGAGCAAGTTACTTAACCCCAGTTGCTTTAAAAAATGGAAGAGGAGTGTCTAGGTGGTGCAGTGAATAAAGCACCAGCCCTGGAGTCAGTAGGACCTAAATTAAAATCTGTTCTCAGACACTTAACACAAAAATTAGCCGTATGACCTTGGGCAAGTCACTTAACCCCAATTGCCTTACAAAAAGCAAAAAATAAAATTGTACAGGAAGAAGAAGGTGGGGGAAGATGGAATGGGGTAAAATAGCCCACATAAAAGTGGCATGAAGGAGGTATTATAATGGAGGGGAAGATGAGGATGCAGGTGGCAGGCACAGCTTAATTGTCATCAAAATTGTCCCAAAGAGGGAATAACATACACACTGAGTAGGATACCAAAACTATAAGAAAGTAAAAAGGGATGGGGATAATAGAAGGAGAAGGGGTGTTAAAGGAATGGTACATTGGGGAAGACTGATCAGAAGTAAAACAATTGTGAGGAGGGAAAGGGTAAGGGGTAAGAAAGAAAGGGGGATAAACAAGGGGGAAATAGTATGGAGGAAAATATACAATTAGTTATCACAATGATAAATGTGAATGAGATGAATTCACTCATAAAAAAGCAGAGAGCAGAAAAATCAGAATCCTACAATATGTTGCTTACAATACATTTGAAGCAGAGATACACACAGGGTAAATGTAAGGGGCTTGGAGCAGAATTTATTATGATTCAGCTGAAGTAAAGAAAGCAGGGATAGCAATCATGATCTCAGACAAAGCAAAAGCAAAAATAAATGTAATTAAAAGAGCTAAGGAAGGGAACTATATATCTTGCTAAATGGTACCATAGACAATGAAGTCATATCACTGATTCAACCAGACTAAAACTGGCCTCTAACTTGTGGGTGGCCATAGCCACACAAAGCAGTTCAGAGACAGGGGAGTCAGGAATCAAGGAAGAGCTTAATTTCAAAGTGAGGAAAAAGCTTGCAAGTGGAAGGCCTCCCCTCCTAAGAAGGAAAGTTTAGAATGCTGGGGCAAAAGCAAGTCATATATATATATATATATATATATATATATATATAAAAAAACATAAGTAGGCTTGACCATGACACATTCTTTTTTTTTTTTTTAAAGAAATTGGGGTTAAGTAACCTGCTCAAGGTTACATGGCCAGTTATTTCTGGGTGTGGTGCTAAGTATCTGAGCCTGGATTCGATCCCAGGTCATCCTGACACTGGAGCCGATGCTCTTACTTGCTGAGCCACCTGGCCACCCTTAAGCAATTGGGGTTAAGTAACTTGCTCAAGGTTACATGGCCAGGTGTTTCCGGGTAGGTGCTAAGTGTCTGAGCCCGGATTCAATCCCCAGGTCATCCCGACGCTGGGGCCAGTGCTCTTACTCGCTGTGCTAACTGGCCACCCCAACACAATCATTCTTAGCAGTTCCCATGGAAGGCTGATGCATGGACAATGCAGGCATTCCTGGGTCCTGTGGGAACAGTTCTTGAGTTAATTTTCTTAAGGGTTGTTGAGCCTTGTGATTATTCAGTAGGGGTACAGAAAAAGAGTTAGTGTGGGGGAACAAGAGTGCAATATATGCTTCTGTTACACAAGCACAGGAATTCAGGATTTGTTAACATGTCAAGAAATTGTGATAGGCTGCAGCACATTGCTTCTTAGGTCCCTGAGAAATAGGGGGAGTTAATAGCTGGTGCTGATCAAAGCAATACACTTTCCCAGAGGGTGAGATCATCCAGAGCATAAAGGATTGTTGTTATGCCAAGCTCAGGACACAGTCTGCTTGCTGGGACTTAGCTCTGGGAAACAGGGTGTCTCCAAATATCTTGACAATACTAAATATATATTCACCAAATGGTATTGCATCCATATTTTGAAGAGGTTGAATTAGTTATAGGAGGAAATAGATAAGAAAACTATACTAATGGAGGATTTCAAATTTTCCCTCTCAAAACTAAATAAATCTAACCAAAAAATAAACAAGAAAGACATTAAGGAAGTGAATAAAATTCTGGAAAAGTTAGATATGATAGATCTCTGGAGAAAACTGAGTGGGAATAGAAAGGAATATACCTTTTTCTCAGCAATACATGGCACCTAAACAAAAACTGACCATGCGTTAGAACATAAAGACCTCAGGGTGGCCAGGTAGCACAATGAGTAAGAGCACTGGCCCCAGAGTCGGGATGACCTGGGATTGAATCTGGGCTCAGATACTTAGCATCACACCCAGAAATAACTGGCTGTGTAACCTTGAGCAAGTTACTTAATCCCAATTGTTAAAAAAAAAAAAAAGAACATAAAGACCTCACAACCAAATGCAGAAAAGCAGAAATAGTAAATGCATCCTTCTCAGATCCTAATGCAATAAAAATTACATTCAATAATGGACAATGGAAAGAGAGATTAGAAATTAAAAATCTAATCCTAAAAAATAAGTGGTTCAAAAAAAAAACAAATCATAGAAATGAGCAATAATTTCATTAAAGAAAATGACAGCAATAAGAGTACTTACCAAAATTTATGGGATGTAGCCAAAGTGGTACTTAGGGGAAAATTTATGTCTAATTGTTTACCTCAATAAAATAGTGAAAAACCAGATCAATCAATTAGCATTCAACTAAAAAAAACTAGAAAAAGAGCAAATTTAAAATCCCCAATTAAATACCAAATTGGAAATTCTGAAAATCAAAGGAGAGATTAATAAAATTAAAAGTAAGAAAACTATTGAGCTAATAAATAAAACTAGGAGCTGGTTTTATGGGGAAAAAAAAGCAATAAGGAGAAACCTTTGGTTAATTTGGTTTATAAAAGGAAAGAAGAAAACCAAATTACTAGTATCAAAAATATAAGGGGTGAATTCACCACCAGTGAAGAGGAAATTAAGATAATTGTGAGGAGATATTTTGCTCAACCATATGCCAATAAATTTGACAATCTAAATGAAATGGATGAATACCTACAGAAATATGAATTACCAAGATTAAAAGAAAAACAAATAAAATACTTCAATAATCCAATCTTAGAAAAATAAGTTTAACCATTTAACAATTTAACCAAAATTAAGCCATCAAGGAACTTTCTAAGAAAAAATCCCCTGGACCAGATGAATTCAAAAGCAAATTCTACCATACATTTAAAGAATAATTAATCTCAATGTCATACAAACTATATGGAAAAATCAGTGAAGAAGGAGTGCTTCCAAATTCCTTGTATGACATGAATATGGTGCTGATACCTAAACAAGGAAGATTCAAAACAGAAAAAGAAAATTATAGACCACTTTCCCTAGTGAACATTGATGCAAAAAATTTAAATCAAATACTAGCAAAGAGATTACCACAATATATCACAAGACTCATACACTATGACGAGGTGGAATTTATACCAGGAATGTGGGGATAGTTCAATATTAAGAAAGCTAAAATCATTATTGATTGTATCAATAACAAAACCAACAGAAACCATATGATTATTTCAATAGATAAAGAAAAAAGCCTTTGACAAAATGCAACCTCTATTTCTATGAAAAACACTAGAGAACATAGGTAGTGGAGCTTTCAAGAACCAGGGAATCTTAGCACTGGAGTGAACCCTAGAGGTCATTTAGCACAACATCCCAACCAACTCAAGAACTTTGTTCCATAATATTGCTGAACATGCGGCCAACCAAACTGTGTTTGAAAACTACCAGTGGTAGAAAACCCACAAAAACTGTTAGTTCACCCCATTATTAGAAATTCTTAGTTCATATTATATCCTTTACAGTGAGCTAAAATCTGATTCCTTGTAACTGTCATTCAATGCTCTCAATTCTGACCTTTGAGAATAATACTGAAAGCAATTTATTCTCTTTTCCACTAGTCCACAAGAATGATATATCAAGTAAATACATTACACATACTGTACTTGGATTTAAAGTCTCTCAGATTACCTTTGCATTCAAGATGAAAAGATGTCAGGCAGTGATCATGCATTTAGGTAAGTTTCCAGCTAATTGGAGGACCAGACCCAAAGAAGCAGGATTAAAGTGAACCTGGAAGGTTGTTCCTTTTTGGCTGATAGACATCCAACCTTGACCTTGTTCTGTTCCAAATAATAAACCAGGGATTTAAATGAAAGCATAAATGTTGTACAAATCACCAATTTATTGCTAATATAAATGTAGGAGAGTAAGCTAATCATTACATAATGGGATCAGGATTGAAAAAAAAGATTTTGACAGATTATTATGGGCCAAATTTGAAACTATGACTTCACTTGGATATGTGTAAAGTTTCATACTTGAACCAAAAAAATTCATGTGTATTGGTATAGGATATGAAAGGCATGGTTGTAAATCAGTTTGTGTAAGAATGTTTGAGGACTACATAGAATGGCACTTGTGATGTCCCAAACACAGAGAGAGATAATTATTGCAAATACATAAACACCAAGCTAATTTTCAATTAGATAAGTGGTCAAAGAAAATGAACAGAGTTCCCAGAGAACAATCATAGATTATAAATTATCACATAAATTGTCCCAAACCATTAACAACCAGAAATCAAGAAAAGAAAATTAAAACAACTTTGGAGTCCTACATCCTCACATCATACCCACTGGCAAAGATGTAAAAGATGGGAAGAGCCAATGTAAGAAGGCAGACACACTAATATCTTATTGGTGGAGCTGTGAAGTGGCCCAAATGTTCTGAATATCAGTTTGGAATTCTGAAGGATAAATGACTAAACTGTCCTTTGACTCACAAATTCCACTATTGGGCATATAGTCCAAGGAAGTCAAAGATGGAAAAAATCTCCCAGTATACAGAGTGTCCCAAAAGTCTCAGTGTGGTTTTAAAGTGTTAAAAGCTTAAGTCCTTAAGACTTTGGGGATATTCTCTTTTTTTTTCTTTTTGGAGGGCAATTGGAGTTAAGTGACTTGCCCAAGGTCACATGGCTAGGAAGTGTTGAGTGTCTGAGGCTGGATTTGAACTCAGGTGCTCCTGACTTCAGGGCTGGTGCTCTATTCACTGCACCACCTAGCTGCCCTGGGGATATTCTATATATCAAAACTATTCATTGAAGTACTCTTTGTGGCAGCAAAAGGCTGGTAACAAAGTTGGAACCATTGGTTGGTGATGGACTGAAAACCTATATTACATTAGAGCAATGGCATATTATTGTGCAAAAAAATAATCAATTTGAGGAAATTAGAGAAAAATGGGAAAATCTGTAAAAATTAGTACAGAGTAAACCAAGCTTCAAGACTAAAGCAAAGTTTTATTAACTTGAATGAATGCATTACCTAAAGGACTCAAACCCTGAATAAATGGGAGGGGGAATGAAGGTTATAGAGAACAGAAAATGAAACATTCCTCCTCCCTCATAGAAGAGAGGTGAACTACCAGGAAAATGCTGTGGACATTGTCTGATACGGTCACCATATCAGATAATTTTGTTTAATTGTACTTTTATCAATCCCAGAATGGAACTGAAATGATCATTACACTTGTCACCCTGGAAAAACATCCATTTTGAGGTTCATTCTCCCAACTGACCAGTCGAGACCATCATTTCATGCTCACTTCACTCCTGTCTTAACTCTCTCTTTAGACTTTCCCGCCTATTCACTAGCTGCCTGGCCCTTGCCCCACCCCCTGTAGCTCCTCTTATATATTGTTCTCCGCCATTCCATTGTGAGCCCCTTGAATGTAAAATTGTCTTGTTTACTTGTAATTGTATCCTCAGTATCTATTACGGTGACTCACACGGTAAGAACTTAATAATTGATCTATCTATCCATCTGGGCAACTAGTGTCCCAGTGGATAGAGAATGGAGCCTGGAGTCAGGAAGACTGATCTTTCTGAGTTCAAATCTGGCCTCAAACCTGACTCTTAACCTTGTTTGCCTCAGTTTCCTCATCTATAAAATGAGCTGAAGAAGGAAATAGCAAACCACTCTAGTATCTTTGCCAAGAAAACCCCAAATGGGGTCACAGAATCAGACCTGATTGAAAGAAATGGACAACAATCTATCTCCATCTATTTATGTAAAACCAAAGGGCAGCAACAAAAATTATTTTTAAACAATACCCAGGAGTTTTAGAAGATTGCAAGCTTAAGGTTTCAGTAATATGATATTGCTAATATAGAAAGTTAATATCATCCTTGACTACAGGAATAGGAAACGAGAGTCTAGAATGAGGTAGACAATACCCCTGCTTCACTCTGTTCTGGTCAGTTCACTTCTGGAGTATTATTTGCAGTTCTTGGTGTGACATTTTAAGGAGGCCATTGAAAAACTCAAAGGCTTTTGGAGAAAAGCAACCAGGCTGATGAGAATATTATGTGTGTGGAACTGGGGGTGTTTTTCTGAGAACGACCTCTAATCTCCAGGATTTGCAGGGTTGTCCTGTAGAAGAAGGGTTAACTGTGTTCTACTGGGCCCAAATATCAGAAGTTGGGCTAAAAGATGTAAAGGGTCAGTGTTTTGAGACAGTCGTCTGGCATTAGGGAGTCCCATCTGGTAGGACGCAGGCTTTTCCTATTGACCCTTGCTTTCTGTAACTAGGTTGATAGGATCATAATCTCCCACTGTAGATGAAACTGTCAGTTGGTTAAATCTTAGTCCAGATACCCGGTTTATGTCTAAGAAATATAGGAATAATTTGTCACTCACAGTTAAGAATACAGTTGATTTTGTAAGAAGCATATTGAGTTGGTTTTCATTAATACAGAATTAGAACTGACGGTGGGATGGATGGCTATGTGGCAATTTCCAGCAAGTAGTTGAAAATGAAAGTCTGGAGTTCAATATAATGGTCAGGAGTCAAGACACATATCTCGGCAGCATGAGGACAAAGAGGAGATTTGAAGCTCAGCGAGGAGATGATATCTTCCAGAAAAAAAAGAGTGTAGAGGCTTATAGAATTAACCTTAGTAAACGCCTATATTTGGAAAGAAAGTAACCCAATGTATAGACAGAGAAGGTGCAGGCAAAGAACTGTGATGATTATGCAAGCTAAAAAAAGGAGAGTATCACAATAGAGTGAGACTTACCACTGTCAAATGCTTTTGAGAAGTCAAAGAGGATCATGCTGAGAAAACAATGTTAGATCTATTTGACCTTCAGTGATCTACCAAAGAGGTTTTAATTATGGTGCAGGGCAACATGACTAATGTGGAAATATGTTTACTAGGACTGTACATGTATAGCCTTTGTCAGAATGCATGCCATCTTACGAAGGGGAAGAGGAGGGGGATAATTTGGAACTCAAAATCTTATAAAAGTGAATGCTGAAAGCTAAAAGTTAATTGATTGATTGAAACAATTATAGAGCAGGGGGAGAAGAATCAAAGTTGCAATAGGTAATGAGCCCATGGGTTGTACAAGTGGTGAGACCTGATCCCACGTGTGTCCTGGTTCAATGTTCAGCATCTTTTCCATGATATCACACTACCTGGTACACATGTGGTGTGTGCATCAGATATTTCCCTGATGAGACTCTTAACAAAAAAAGGAAGAAAAGCTAAAAACTTGAAAATTAGACTTAGTCAAAGAAGCCTAATTAGGGGCAGCTAGTTGGCACAGTGAATGGAGCACTAGCCCTGGAGTCAGGAGGACCTGAGTTCAAATCCAGCTTCAGACACTTAACACTTACTAGCTGTGTGACCTTGGGCAAGTCACTTAACACCAATTGCCCTGCCTTCTCCCCTCCAAAAAGACAAAAAACAAAACAAAGAAGCCTAAATAAATAGCAAGGGTAAAACCATCATTTTGTCATTGTGACAGACAGTGACACTGTGAAGAATTGTAGATAATGAGATAGTAAACCTAGAAGACTGCAAGAAGGGAAATTGATTAGAAATAAGGACATTCAGAAGGGGAGTGGTTTTCAGAGAGGGGACAACTGCTTTGAACATGTTCAGCATGAGATATCTACAGGGGACCAAGGTGGAAATGTTTAAAAGATAGTTGGTGATGTGGGACAGGAACACAAAAGGAACTAGGACTGGATGTATAGATATGAGCAATTCCTGAATGATGACTTTTTGTGAACTACAACATATTCACAGTTAAAAAAAAAGACACATCCTCCATCTTGGCCCATTCGATGAGGATCAATAAATAAATCTATAAAACAGTGAATTCTGCATGTTCCTTGAAAATCTTAGTGTTGATATGATGACCCTGGCATAACAAATTGGATTACCACCTTCTTTATATTTATATGGAGAAACTGTATACCCTTTCAGAAGGGAAATCTACTTTTCCATCTACAAATCTATAGTGACAGCTACAGAAAAGAAGGAAAAGGGGAGGGGGTATAATGGTAATGGGAATTTGAAGACCTTCCCTGTTTCAAAGATCTTCCCTGCCCCCTAATAGGCTGAATGTCATCACATGGAACCTGTGGTGGGAGGAGTTTGCTGAAGGACGGAGCAGAGCCCACAGGAAGCTGAGAGTCATAGCAGCTAAAGCTGGAGGGAAGAGAGGATGCACCCAGGGAAATAGCTAGGCTTGTGAGTGTTAGTTTGTGGGAAGGATAAAGGGTGGTATGGCTCCCTGCTATGCTATGGTGTATTAACTCCTTTGCTACTATGATGGATTTGACTTTCTGGCGTTGGAATTTGGTTTTCTGGTATCTGAATAAATGTTTTGCTTCTGTCTTCTATATGGAGAGTCTGTTATATGTTGTGATTGAGAACTATGCCAGCATATTCACAGTCACCGTAGGTACTGTGAATATTGCAGTGGTGCTATAGGGGGAGAGAGAGAAAGAGAGAAGAATCAAACATAAAATGTATTAATATCATAGACTTTTACAAATATATGTGCATACTTTGTATATGTTAATATTTCCAGTAAGAAAACTTGTCAGGGCAACTAGGTGGCACAGTGAATAGAGCACTGGCTTTGGAGTCAGTAGAACATGAGTTCAAATCTAGCCTCAGACACTTTACAATTAACTAGCTGTGTGACCTTGGGCAAGTCACTTAGCCCTAATTGCCTTGCCTTCCCCCTCAAAAAAACAAAATACCCCAAAACTTGTCAAATACTTTACAATTTGAAAGGATCTAATTTATAAGAGCTTTCATGTGAGATAGAAGTGAAAAATCTGGCCAATAGAAAATTTCCTAACAAAATGAATCAATAAAAGAAATAAACATTTCTTTCACAAAAGACCCTGAATATTCAGTGTTTTCATTATTATGGTTAAATTTCAATGATTGTGGTCATACTTTGCTCCTATTTTGCTATAGCAATATATCACATTGGAAAGGCAATCCTGAGTTATTTTTCTCACATAATTTAATTTAGATTTAATATAAATTTAGTATAAATTTAAATTTATAAAATTAAAAAATTAAAATTAAATTAAAAATACTCCTTAAAAAGTAAAATTGGCCAAATGGAAAAGGAGGTATAAAAGCTCACTAACGAAAGTAATTCCTAGAGGTGGCCAGGTAGCACAGCGAGTAAGAGCACCGGCTCCAGTGTCGGGATGACCTGGGGATTGAATCCGGGCTCAGATACTTAGCACCACACCCAGAAATAACTGGCTGTGTAACCTTGAGCAAGTTACTTAACCCCAATTGCTTAAAAAAACAAAACAAAACAAAAAAACAAACAACACCATTAATATAGTAACTGATTGTTAATCTAGTCATTAAATTATTTGTGTATTAAAATGGATTTCTTATAATCATTTCAAAAGTCTGAATTACAATTTTCATTTGAAACAACATTAAACACACAAACAACTAACTATTTCTGGAATCACAGGATCAAAGACAGAGACTTTAGGGGTCATCTAGCCCAACCTCATCCTTTTGGAGGTGAGGATCCTGAGACCCAAAGACTTAGATCTGTGATCTCATTAAGTCAACAAGCATTTATTAACAACTCTATGTGCATTAATGAGGGACTCCCTTTAAGTCTGCAGATCACAATTTATACGTGTCCCTTTTCATCTTGCACAGCTCCTCCCTATCTCTTGCTGTCAGCACTTTACAGGGGTCTCACTGAATGGGCTGGAGATCTTCCTCTAAATGGCCGGATATTTCAGGATACCAGTGGGGAACATGGGTTGTAACTCACATAACTCACATCGTTATTTGACTGGCCTCTATCCTTTTATAGTCATGATTTTCTTTGGGAATATCAATAAATACATAAAGAATTAAGAATAATTCTCTGCTTACATATATAGGGGAGTGATAGCCAGGAAGAACTGGTCTGGACAAGGAAGTCAAAGGGAATTATGATACATGTCCTTTCCAGGAATGGTAGTGTTGATGTGACTGCTATTCAGAGTGTAGCATCATAGGTATGGGAGCCCAAATTCTGGTCTGAGATAGAGGCTAGAAAGTAAGAGAATGACCTGGAGATGGCCAGAAGTGACATGGTGAGCCTGGATGAGCTAAGATCCCAGAGCACTGGGAGTCCATCTATTTTTTTCCTTGTATCATTCTTGCTAACATCCCTTGTTGGTATCATACTGGAAATACTCATGCCCCACAAGGGAGTGCTCCACGGCCATTTGCGTGTCCTGAATCTATCTTTAGTTCCTCACAGGCTGTGGCATACTTTGGAGCATTTCTGTAATTATATTACTGTAAACAAGAAGGCAGAAGCCTGGAGGGTCATTAACAGTCCCAGATAATTTCCCCAAAGCAATCTAGCCCAGAATGAAATGAGAGTTAAGCTGAGTTTCCTTTGGGAAATCACATAGCTCCTTTAGTAATCCCCAATTCCTTCCAGAAGCAAGAACACATCTTTTAAACACAAATAGACATACAAGGCAAGGTAGGATTTTGGCCACACTGCAACTGAGGGGTTTGGCCTGGTAAAACATCTGCACCCACAAACATACAGAAACACACTGGGCTCTTCCAATAAGCCAACACATTTTTCCCCTCATCTTTTCCAGTTGCAACTAAAAATGAGAGACAAATCTGGCTTCTAAAAACATCCCTTCTAATTTAAGCCCTTCTGCCCCAAAGTGAAGAGGAAAATATTGAACATGGGTAATGAATCACCATACACAAAATCTATGTAGTGAATTAGTAAATTATCTTCTAGCACATAAAGCATCCTCTAGCAAACTAGAGGCTGATAATTCTGGCCCCAGAGGGGGAATGTTTGGGGTTTTCTCATCAATAGGGCAAAGTTCAGACTATCTCTGGATTTCTATTAGGATATATAGTAATGGGCTCCTTCCTCCTTGAAATTCGAGCTAAAATGTTTTTTTTTTTTATGATTTTCAGTAAGTTTCTCCTCACCTTGCTAATCAGAAATTCTATTTGTGACATTCACAAACACATTATAATTTAATTCAATCAAATAAATATGAAATTCCACCTGCCTACTATGTTTAAAGCAGAATGCTAGGTGCTGAAAGCTAAAACAGTCTCTAATTGCAATCTCCCAGTGGGGAGCAATTTTCATTTTGTCTGACTTGATGTTCTCTGCCATCCCTGAAGATTTGATAGCCTATTTTTTTTAACAAGCATTTTTTCCTCTCTCTCCCATCTCTCCCTTCATGTGTGAATTAAAGGAAAACCAAACCAAACCCTGGTAACAAATATGAATAGTCAAGCAAAATAAATCCCGAAGCTTTTCTATGACGTATGATTCTTAGTTTGAGTCAACTTTGTGTATGTACTACACTCAATGTGATAGTAATGGCAATTAAAGATTCCCCTGTATTGGCTTGGTTTTCAAATTGATTGTATTAAAACCCAGAGTTTGTTAATCCCACCTGTGGGATGGGCTTGTTGATGTGAAAAGAAAGTCCTGAAGTGGGAGGAGCTGGTGATGTAGATTTGGAGAGACAAGAGAGAGGCGGAAGATCTTTTTGGAAGCAGCACCTCGTGGAGAGAGAGAGAGAGAGAGAGAGAGAGACTAAGAGAATTGCTGGTGGCCGCTTTGAATTGCCCTGGACTTTTGAGACCTGCCCCCTGAGCTGCCAAGGACTGAGGAGACATGGCTGTTTTGCTGGTACTTTGTCTGTCTGTTTTGATGTTGTTTTGCCAGATTTGTCCACTGGTGAAAGACAGTCCTTTTGTTGAAGAAGTCCTGGAACCTGGCTGTTCGCTAAGAAGGCCTGCGACTGTCCTGCAGACAGAGTGAATACTGTCCACTGGTGAGGGACAGTGCTGTTGTTGCAGGGGTCTGGAGACTGTCCTGCAGACAGAGTGAATACTGTCCACTGGTAAGGGACAGTGCTGTTGTTGCAGGGGTCTGGGAGCCTTTCTGTTGGTTCAGAAGCCCTGAAGAAGGATTTTCTTGTTGTATGTTTACAGAAATCCTGGGAGAGGGCTTTGCTAATGTGTTCAGGGGTTCTAGGACTGTTCTACAGACAGAGGATAAATTCATGAAGGGACTGGCAATGTATCTTGTGGCTTTGCTAAGCCTTGTCTCCCCAGGAACTAAGATTGCTGAGAACTTGCCTCGTGTCAAGATGAAGAAAAGAGCTCCATTTGGGTATTAAGTGCTGTGTTTAAACTTGATGTAACTCTGGGGTAGATTCAATTGTGATCCAGGGGTGGGGAACTTTTGACCTTATTGTGCTCTGTGATTGACAAATGAAGGTACTTTACTTATGTTTGGAAACTAATCTCCATTTGAGAAGAGGGACTTTGTGGTGGACTTAATTAAGGTATAGCCTAGGGGTGGAGTAGTATTTAGAACAGAGACTTTGTAATTGATTGAATGATTGGAAGGTCCTGGGGTGGGGTAGTACTTGGAGATTATTTAATCACGCTTAGTAAATGCTGTATTTTGAATGATGTCATGTTTTGATCTTCTCTGTTCTTGGTTTGTTACTGAATAAAATAGAGAGCACCTATGCTGGTATTTTGAACCTGGGAAGTTGCCTTCTTTTGGCATTACATTACACTCATCTACTAGAATGTAACCTCTGTAAGGGAAAGAACCATGATTTGTATACCTTTGTATCTGCCAGAGCCTAGCATAAGTCTTTGGAAATACTGGGCATTTTAAAAAATTGAAATCCTCCCCTTGGAGTTTGTAGGGAGTCTGAGCACCAACTGGGTCAGAAGAACTGAGTTCTGATCTTCCTTCTTCCTCTCTGTCATTTGAAATAAATAAATAATGCTAAGGATCAACTCTTTGATATGTAAAAAGGGGCCTGGGCTTGGGGTGGAGGGTTGATGGTAACATACACTTTGACTATTTCAGTCAGTTGTGGGGAAGGGAAAATAAGGTGATGCACATGAGAAAATTCAGGAAAAAAATAAAGGAGAATGGAAATGATGGGCCATCGGCACAAGTAAAACCAGCATTGAAGACATAAGCCAAAGTCTCTAAAACAGGTCTCTAGAAGAACTGCTGCTCTAGGCAATTCTTTCCCCTGATTCCTGGAGCAAAGAGCTGTCCTTCCTTTTCCAATGTCCTGAACCTCTGTCAGTCTGTCCTTGAGCTGACAGTGATTTCCAGTGCCCTTGTGGTTGAGCTCTTCAAGTGCTAGGCTTTCTCTGCTGCCCTCACAATCATAAAGGGATTCAGTCATCACCCATGGATCTTACTCAGCTCAAGCATGGAGGGCCTGGAATGAATAGGACTTACTATAGGTAGCTGCCAAATGGCAAGGAATGGAGAAGCACGGATAGTGATGGAGGAGAGGCCAAGGCTGTGGGTGTGAAACACACAAAAATAATGGATTTGTATAAAGCTTATTTTACTTTTCTAAAACATGGGATTTCATTACTGGGAGAGATTCCTGATATAGAATCTCCCTCCATCAGGTACAGATGGGCACCTTGTCTTTAATTTGTAAGCTTCAGAAAATTTTCTGAGGGCACTGAGGGGTTAAGTGTTTTGCCCAGAGCCACAGAACTAGGAAGTGGAGAGATAGGACCTGAAAGCAGCTCTTCCTGTCTCCAGGGATAGTCATTTATCATCATGCCATGCTGTCTGTCTAAGGACTAAGACGCCTCTGGGTCAGCACTGGACAGAAGGGAAAGGATTCAGCAGCTATATAACAGACCACAGTCTGAGGGCAGTTGGTCAGCAGACTTCCAGAGACCTCTAGCTACTGGAAATGACGGTTGAGGTAGGTGGTGGGGTTGGGAGTGGCCAGGATCCCATTCAAAGATGCCTATGGTGTCTCTTTGGATTTGGTTACTGGGGAATGATTTCCTTCTCTTTGATTTTCCTGCCGACTGGGTGACATTGCTCCTGTTAGAGAAGTCAGAATCCATTCATCAGATAAAGGATATTCACCTTGCTTACTCCAGATAAGTCAGCCAATGTCTTGCCAATGATCCCAACGCAATAGGCGGTACAATCAACTGGCTCCATGTCCCTGGCAACAGTGCCTCCCCTTAAAGAATCATCGAAAACTATAGAAAGAAGGAAGAACATGTTTCCTAGATAACCCAGACCAGAAAATTCAGTGCAAGGAAGAAATTAACCCTGGTTAGCATGGCTGATTGGATGTGTTTCCTGGTAGACTTGGTGCCTGGGTCAGTGAATCTTCTGCTGGGGATAGAAAAGTCTTCTAACCAAGCCTGTGGAAAGGAGCAGGCCTGTTGGTAAAGGAAAAAGAATGTCAACAGCAGTCTTTTCCTCAATCCCCACCTTCTGATCCTGTGGCTGAGACAAGGGCCTTGGCTAGAAAGAGCTCCTTTTAAAACTCCACCTAAGAGAGAAGATGGAGCCCACTCTGCCCGTGACTAATAAATAGATCTATGGCAAAAAAAGCAACACAGCCCTAGGGATGGGATCCTGGAAGACCGGGATCAGATCCAGCCTCAGATACTAGCTGCATGACCCTGGGCTGCCTATTTCTGCCTCAGTGTCTTCTCTTGTAAAAATGAGGGGGTTAGACCCAATGACCTTTAAATTCCCGTGCAGCTTCAAGTCCAAGATTCTCTGACTTTAGCAGAATGTAGGAACTGGAAGGAGAAAGGAATCTTCCAGCTCTGAGCCCAGCAGGGTCATGCCTCGCAATATTTATGCAACCAGAAGAGTTCTACCCTTGGGGCAGCTAGGTGGTGTAGTGAATAGAGCACTGGCCCTGGTGTGAGGAAGACCTGAGTTCAAATCCAACCTCAGACACTTGACACATTTACTAGCGGTGTGACCTTGAGCAAGTCTCTTAACCACAATTGCCTTGCCTTCCCCCCTCCAAAAAAAGAAGAATTCTACTCAACAGAGTAACATTGCAGAAACCACATACCCCGTGGAGCTACCAAGAGGAGTGATGTCCAACTGTCCAGCAGAGGGAGCAGTGTCCAGAAGAGAGCATGTAGATGGTGCCCAGTAGAACACGGCCCAGAAACTGCACGGTGCAAAGGCCTCCGCGGCCTTGCAGCTGCATGTGATACACTTACCTGTCTGCCCTTCTCATTTGTGGGACAGCAAGTACTAGATTTGGGGAACGTTTTATTCCTTCTTTGCTTTCTACACCATTTCACTGAATCTTTTACTTTAAACTCAGTGTGTTATCTGCCTGACCGCTAAAGGTTGGCCCACCAGAGAACGATGGTGGTACTTTGGATCTACGGGAGCCTTTTCTATGGGGATTCCTCTGTAATGGTAAGGGAATCTGAAGATCTTCCCTGCCCCTTAATGGGCCTTACTTGGAGCCCAACAAGAGAAGTTAGCTTAGGGGAAGCTTGTTTTTCAGGAAAGGCCACACCTTTTGTTACTTTGTGGGGTCAGGAAGGTTGTGATATCCTCTGACCCTGAATAAGGATAGATATACCCTGATGTGAGGTTTTGCTTTGGGGCTTACTTATGGGAAGAGTTGTATAATTTGGCCAGATGAGACTCTGGGCAGCCATTGAGTCCCCAGCTTTGAAAACCCAGATGTTAGAGCTTCTCTCTCTGGTAACTAACTAGGTGTGGATGTAATGGTCAACCAACAAGAAGTCCTGTTAGTCTCTTGAATTGTGTTATTTTCTCTGTTTGTATTTTTTGTCTCCTTGTCATGTGTTTGTATCTTCTCTGGAGTTCAGGATGGTGACTTTTTCCCCTGAATATGTAAATGATATATATGTTTGACTAAAGTAAGATTATTAACCCCTTTTGAGTTGCTTTCCTTCAGAAAAGCAGATCAAAGAACCTGTGCTGGCAGCCACCCTGGGTGTGCTAGGGTCTTGCTGCTATACCCCCTGCACATTTTTCAATCCTTTCAAAAAAGAGAATAAAAGAAGATGGAATATTAGAGGCAATCCAGATGAACTCTCCCAACGCTCTCCTCTAAACAACTTTATAATAATGCCTCAAATCAGATTTTGGAGTGACAGAGCCAACCAGAGGTCAGGGTGAGATATTTCTCTAGCCTAAGAAAACTTATAAGGTCTGCAGGAAGGTTTGTGACATTGGGAAGCCTGCCTGGAGACTACCACGCAGCAAAAGCAGGAGCAGAAGCAGCTTCAGGAGCTCTGACCAGAGATAGTAAGGGATTTAGATTACAAGAGATCGCACTGGGTACAGCTCTGCACTAATTGGCTGTGCTATTGCCTGTACACAGTTCTGGGTCATTTCCAGGGTGGAGAAGAGCACTGGGGGTCAGACACAAAGGATAAGGGCCATGTTCTCAGTTCCAAGGCAAAGAAAAGTCCAGCACATGTGACTTCAGGGGATTTCCTGACCAGAGCACAGACCAGGAGAGCAGTGACCATACCTCTCCCAGGATCACATTGTCTTGGAAGTACCAAAACTTCGCAGAGCCCTAGAACTAGCTCAGAAAACAGTAACACCAAAAAAAGCCTGAAGTTTGAGATAGTGCCCCTCTACTTCCACATGAGTGTTACTGCTACTAGGTCAGTATCTCCAAGATATCAAAGCAAAAAGAAAAGTACACATATGTACGAAAATATCTATAGCAACTCTTTGTGTGGTGGCAAGGAATTGGACATCGAGGGGATGTTTATCAATTGGGGAATGACTGAACAAGTGTGGCATATAATTTTGATAGAATACTATTGTGCTATAAGAAATGACAAGGAGGGTGGTTTCAGAAAAATATGACAAGACCTATACGAACTGATTCAAAATGAAGAGAGAACTGGAAGATCATTGTGCTCAGTAACAGCAATTTTGTAATGACGGTCAACTGTGAAAGACTTGGCTACTCTGATCAGTACAATGATCCATGACAGTTCCAAAGGGCTCATGATGACAAAATGCCACCCACCTCCAGAGAGAGAACTGATAAACTTTGAGTGCAATGGAAGTATAATTTTTTCACTTTTATTTTTTCTTGCTTTGTATTGAAATATGGCTAATATGAAAATATGTTTTGTGTGATTTCACATGTATAAGTGATAGCATATTGCTGGCTTTCTCAGGGGTTGAGGTAGGAAGTGGGAGGGAGTAAGAATTTGGAACTCAAAATTTAAAAGGAAAAAAATGTTAAAGATAAGTAATAAATTAAAAATACAAATTTCTTAAAAGGAAGAAAAATTGTTTGGAATGGTCTGATGTTGATAAAAACGTGTCAGGTGACTACGTGGTCCATTGTCTTATGGGGCTGAACAGGGAGGTAAGAGAGAACTGAGTTCAAAGCAAACTTCAGACACTTAGTAGCCATGTGACCCTCAGCAAGCTTTCTGTCTCAGTTTTCTCATCTGTAAAATAGGGATAATAATAGCACTTACCTCACTGGGTTGTTGTGGGAATCAAATGAGTTATGACATACAAAATGCTTTACAATCCTTAAAGCATCCTGTAAATAGTATTATTAATTTTCACTTGTTTTTCCAGATGTTGACTAACCATTTCTTAAATGATCTATTGAGTAGTATTCCATGTATCAAAGTCAAGCTTATTGGTCTATAGTTTTGCAGATTCTCTCTTGTGCCTTTTCCCCCTTCGTTTCTTAAATCGAAAACAACATTTGTTCATTTCTAGTGCTGTGGCTCCTTTCCCTTTCCTCATGATAGTTCAAAAAACTCTAATGGTGGCTCAGCCATGACATCTGCTGGCTCCTTAAGTACCCAAAGATGTACCAAATCTCTGTCAAGTAACTTGAATTCATTAAGAGCTATGAAGTTCTCACTGAATGTCTCCTTTTGTTTTCTCGAGTACCAAGCACCTGCTGGAAGCTTGTCATCTGTCATTTTCAAAGAAAAGATCCTTCTCCTAGGGAATGAAAACAGAAGGAAGATGAGAATTAGGCAGCTCTACTCCCTCCCTCCCCCCATATCAGGTTATCATTCTATTTATTCCTAACATCAATCCTATTCCTTCCTTGATCCCCCTCTTTCCCCAATATAGAGAAAACAACCCCCCCCCCTTTTTTTTTTACTGTCCCTAGGTTTATTTGGTAACCCCCGCAGATTCCGGGACTCCGCGCTTCCCAGCCATTCTTACAAGACCAAACCATGTTCTTTTATTTATTCTTTCTTTTGCACCCTGCTTTTATCTTCTGTGTAATCATTTCATATCTAAGATGATGAATAAGTTTCCTAGTATTCTATTAAGAATATTCGTGTTTTTCCTTTGCATCAGAATTGTTTCTCTCTTTTTCTTAAGAATGTCAATCTTGAAAGAATTTCCTTCCTCCTGGGCTGCCTCCTTTATAAAAATGTTAGTCCTTGGGATACTAACTAACTGTGTATTTCCCTCCATGCTATTTTCCCCTGATTTATCACCCTTTCTCTTGTACCCTCTATCCTTTCCCTTCTCATCACTGTGTTCCCCCATGTACCCTCCCATCAGTCCCCCCATCTTCTTCTATTATCCCATCCTTTTTGACTCCCTTATAGAGTTTTGTATCCAACTGAGTGCATGTTATTCCCTCTCTGAGTCTATTTTGATAAGAGTAAGATTTAAGTTTTGCCCACCACCCCCTCATCTTCTCCTCCATTATAAGAGTTCTTTCATACCCCATTCCATATCTCCCCTCCTTCTTCCAGTGCCTTTTTCTTTCTCACCCCTTTATTTTATTTTGGGGGTATCATCCTGTCAAAGTAACCTTATATCCACATCCTCTGTATATACTCCTTCTGATTGCTGTTATAGTACTAAAGTTCTTAAGGATTACAAATGTTATCTTGCCATATAGAAATATAAAGTTGAATCTTGTTGAATTTCTTATATTTTCTCTTTCTTATTTCTTTCTTTTTTTTTTTTTACCTTTTTAGGTTTCCTTTGAATCTTCCATTTGGAGGTCAAATTTTTTATTCAGCTCTGGTCCTTTAATTAGTAATGCTTGAAAGTCCTCTATTTCATTAAATATTCATTTTTTAACTCTGAAAAAATTTATTCACTTTTGCTGGGTAGGTGATTCTTGGTTGTAATCCTAACTCCTCTACTTCTGATATATCACATTCCAAGCTCTCTGGTTCTTTAATGTGGAAGCTGCCAAATCCTGTGTAATTCTGACTGTAGCTCCATGATATTGTTTCTTTTTGGCTGCTTGCTATACTTTTTCCTTGATCTATGAGCTCTAGAATTTAGCTGTGATGTTCCTGGGAGTTTTCATTTTGGCATTTCTTTCAGGCAGTGATTGTGGATTCTTCCAATTTATATTTTTCCCTTGATTTCTAATATATCAGGGCAGTTTCCTTTGATAATTTCTTGAAAGACGTTGACTGGGTTTTTAATTTTTTTTATCATGGCTTTCAGCTAGTCAAATAATTCTTATATTATCTCTCTTGGATCTATTTTCTAGGTCAGTTGTTTTTCCAATGAGAAATTTCATGCTTTCTTCTTCTTTTTTTACTTTTTTGATTTTGTTTAATTGTATCTTGATATCTCATAGAGTCATTACCTTCCTCTTGCTCAATTCTTATTTCTAAGGAATTATTTTCTTCAGTGAGTTTTTGTACTTCCTTTTCCATTTGACCAATTTCATTTTTAGGGAGTTACTTTCCTCAGTAAATTTTTGTATATCTTTTCCCATGCTATTGACTCTTTTTTTCATGATTCTCTTGCTTTCATTTCTTTTCCCAATTTTTCTTCTACTTTGATAATTTACTTTCAAAAAATTTTTAAGCTCCACCAGGAATTCTTTTGGGGTCTGAGACCAAATTACATTTTTCTTTTGAGGCTTCACTTATGGCCATTTTGACACTATTGGTCTTCTAAATTTATGCCTTAATCCTCCCTATTATGATAGTAACTTTCTAGAGTCAAATTCTGTTCTTTTCTTTTTTTTCATATTGCTTATTTTTTCTGCCTTTTTTGTGACTTGGTGCTTTGATGTTAGAGTTGGGCTCTCGTCATGCACTGTCCCAGGTATTTTTGTGCTGGGGCTCAAGGTCTTGTTGCAGACTTTCACTAGGCTTCAGGGCTCAGCTGTTTGCTTTGACTAGAGGGTAGGCTTCACTTCTGACTTGTACTGGTGGGGGTGCTCCCTGTTGGCCTCCCTGAGTGTTGAGGTTAGCTGCTGATTGGCCCCAGGGGTTCAGGCACAGCTACTGGGTGGCTGTGGTTACAGAGTCTTTCTGGTGGCCAGCCTTAGAGGAGGTATATTGTTGCTGGTTGGCCACAGAGGTCAGCCCTGCTGGTGGGTTGCTATGGAAGCAGGGTGTCTCTGCTGGCAGACCCCAGGGGTGGGGTCTCACTGCTGGCCCGCTCCAGCACAGGCATTCATTACTGGTCAGCAATGAGGTCAAGGCCTAGCTGGTGCTTGTGCTGGGGGTGGGGTCACTGAGGTGGGCCCTTGCTGTGCTGTACACACTGCTGGCTTTTCTGAGGGGCAGCTGATTTGCAGGAAGTCAGGCCCTTCCTGGTGGATTGCCCAGGCTTCTTTGCTGCAGGCCCCATGCTGTGAGACTGGCTGCTGCTGCTTCTGTTATTTGCTGATAGACGACAAAAAAAAAAAAAATTCCAGTAAAAACATTTGTGTTGGAAGTGATGGGGCAAGGAGGACAGAGTTCTGTGCCTCCCCTCCCTCCCCACTGAGACACACTTTTCCTGGCAGGCTGGTCAGCCACTTCCCCCACTCTGCCATCTTGGCACCAGAAGTCCCCCCCAAACTTGAAGGAAGGAAGCAAAGACAAAGCTCACGCTCCCTGGGGAAGGGGCTAACTCAGACTGGGTCCTGTTTATAGAGTAACCAAAAGCCAGAGTCCCATGTGGTGGGGCCCAGCCCAAAGTAGTAAAACAGCAGATGCCTTGGGTGCTAGAAGCAATCCCATCACTGGGTCAGGCCCTGCACAGATGGTCTGGCTTCTTCAGGAGTGGGTACTTGACAAAACTAGAAGGAAAAAGGATGGGTCACAAATTAAAACTATTATAGAAGAATATTAACTTCCCTCACAGCACACTTTTGATGGGAGCACAGAGTAAGCATTGAATGGGGTCATTGGAGCCAGAACGAGGAGAAAACTGGGGCAGAGAATTGCTCCCGGCCCAGTAACTGAGCCAGAGAGCACATGGGGCAGTACTGGAACCCAGCGTTTCCTGATTCCAGCCCCAGTACCCCGTCCATCCCAGCTAGTGCTTCCTCTGCTCTCTTCTTCACGAGACTCATCAAGTGGAATTAAAAATGCCTAAACTGTCTGTGTGTTTTAGCCTGCTGACTCCATCACAAGACTCACCACCCAAGCCATAAGAATAGCAACAGTAATAAAAGTAATAACAGATCACACTTCCCTAGTGAGTTAATGCTTTCAGAACTTCACACAAACTTTGTGTCATTTGATTCTCACATCCATGCATGGAGGTTGGTGCTGCTATTATCCCTGTTCCACAGATGGGGACATCCAGGCCAGAACAGGTGAAGTGCCTTGCCCTGGGTCCCATAGTAAGTGTCTGAGACTGAATTTGAAGGCAGGTCTGCAGGTCTAGTGTCTCAGACACAGCACTCTATCCCCTCTGCCCCAGAGCTTCCAAAAGAAATCATTACAGAAATACGTGTCCAAAATATGCCATAAGGTTTTTTACCAGGACTCCTTTTGTGGGTCAGCAAAGAACAGAAAATAAAGTGAGCACCAATGAAGCAGGGAATGGCTGAAGAAGTTACGGGATGTGATTGCTGTGGAATATTATTGGAGAGTAAGGATTTCAAAGAGAAATTCATTCTCTTTATAGGGCCTCCTACACAGCAGGAAACTTGGATGTTGAGTGAGATCTGTGCTGCAGCAGGAGGCTGCACTAAGTAGGTCCACAGGTTTAATCTCCAGTACAATTTCTCCAATGTTCAGTCACCTAGGAGCTCCAGGTAAAGTCCTTCCCACAGTGATGGAGCCTTCTTTCCAGTACAGACACTATAATGCCAAATGATCCTCCTCTTCCAGAGAAAAGCTTGTCCTTGTCCCCATGGGGCACCTTCCCGAGGCTTCTCTCCACCCTTAATCTTCTGATGTACATAAGAGATGGTATCTCACTGAAAGTCTTCCCCCAATAACTCCAGTTATAAGGTTTCTCTCCAGTGGGAATTCTCTGGAGGCCAGTAAGGAATGATCTGTAGCAGCAGGCTTCCCACAGTCATTCCATTTATAAGGCTCCTCTCCAGCACAGTCTTCTTGTGTCTAATAAGATCTGAATTCCAAACGTCTGCCTTCCCAAACTGATCATCTGCATGTATTTTCATTCCAGTTTGAAATTTAGAATGGTGAATGAAAGATGAGTGGTGAGTTCAGTTTGCTCCACATTCTCCCTTTGAGTTCTGACCTGATGCCTTCCCATTCCATAGATAAGGATAACATTCCTGCTGCCTAAAGAGGTCTGACCTCCAGCTGAAGGCCATTTCCAGTGGATCACCCTACTAAGCTTGCATTTCAGGTGAACACGATCTACCTTCTGAGTAAAATATCGCCTATATTCACCATCCTGCAAAAAGTCGTTCCCTCAGGCCCCTTTTTTTTTCACTGAATTAGGACTGAATATTGTCAGTCCCTTCCATCTTCATCAGTTTTCCTCTCTTACTATTAGAGCCACAAATTTCTCTGCTATCTTGGCTGTGTGACTGCAGGCTGGCAGGGGGCGTGGTCAACTCCGGGGGCGGGGTCTAGCTGCTGATGAGCCCCGGGGGCGGGGTCTCGCTGCTGCTACTGGTCAGCCATGGGGGCGGAGCCTTCCTGGTGGCCTGCTCTGGGGGTGAGGCCTGGCTGTCTGCTCCGGGGCTGCTGGCTTGCAGGGGGTGGGAGCTGTGCTGGTGCATGGCCCCAGGGCTCGGAGCCGGTCGGCAGGCCCCCAGCTGTGCAGCTGCTACTGGCTTGCCTCCCTCTCTCCCAGCCTTACACAGACCCTCCCCGCGGAGCCGGTAAGTTGCTTCCCTGCTCCTGGGTCCGCTCTGGGGCATTTTCCTCCAGGTTCTTCGGAGGGGAGCTTGGGGGGCTCCGGGACCATCCTCGCTCCCGCTGCCGCCTGGGCACCGGAAGGCCACACTGTGGCTTCTCTCCGCAGCCGCCCCGCTGGGCTTTCTGCGACTGACTTAGCACCAGCTGCCTTTTCTGTAACCCTGAGCAGAAGTCCGGGATTTGGTCTGCGGGCACTTGGAGCCAGCCGGAATGTCTGGGGCCGAGACGTCCGCAGGGCTTCGGGACTCTCCCGCATTCTTCTCCCTACTTGTAGAGCGTAATTTCGACTCCTTGGCAGCGCATCCTGCGGGTCGGCTGGTGTACAGGCTGCAGAGGGTGTTCAGAGGGACTCGGACCCCCCGCAGGCTGACGGGGACAGTATAGGAAAGCCCTTTTTACCTTTTAGCAGACAGTGGACAGAGCGGGGCATTAGGCAGTGTTGCTGGCCAGAAGAAGTCCCAGAGGGTGGACATCCAGAATCCGGGAAGGGACAGAACTTGTTGGCCCGAGGACAGGCCTAGGGAATGTGGAGCAAGCGGTCACCGAGCAGGAGTCAGGACAGGTGCCGGGGTTCTTTGGGTGCAGCAGACCTTGGGTGTTGCTGGCCTTGTGGGATGTCAGGCCAGGTCCCCCCCCCCTTTCCCCCCCCCCCCCCCCCCCAGCCGCCCCAGAGGAGGAAGGAGGACCGATGGCTTTTAACAGGTAAGGGGAGCGCTCATTGCCCTTCCTGCCTTAAAAAGTGCAGATGCTGAGAAGCTCTTTGATTCGGTTTGTCCCAAGTCGGAAGGGCCCATTGTGGGGCTAACTTAGAAGCCTTCGCGTATTAGTGAGCGCGGTCAGATCCTGCTGCTTCTGGCTGCCTGGCTGTCGGTGCTGTGCCCAGTGAGACGGCTGTGAGACTTCCCCTTGGGGCATTCAACCTAGTTTAGGGCTTTCCAAGCAGCTGGATCGACTTTGCAAGTCCCTGAAACCCAGAATTTATATCTAAGACACTAAACCAGGTTTTGTTCTAGGACTCACATTGGTCATTGAAAGATACCATACTCTAATCCTTCTTTACAACTTGACCAATGTTTAATGTGAAGGTATATATAGAACCTATATCCGATTGCATGCTGCCATGGGACATAGTGGAGGGGGGGAGAAAATGTGGAACTCAAGGGACTGTGGGACTGAATGTTATAAACTAAAAGTAAATAAATCAAAAAAGAAATAAAAGAAAGATGGCATACCCTCAATCCAGCCACTCTGTGGCCCTGTACGAATGGAGAAGGGCTATTCATAAGTCATAGATGCTCATACCAGGCCTAGGCCTGCCCTTCAGGTGTGCCTCTTGAACTTTAAGATAGGCATCTGTATGTGCATGGGTCAAGACAGAACGTTCCAGATTTGGAGATGGTAGAAGCTAGAACTGTAATGTAGAAATTCAGCTCAGGCAGCCAAAGTTAGAGCACTGATTGGAGCAGCAGAAATAAGAGTCAGCGAGTTAATATTTATACTGAACCTAAGTGTGCTTTTGCTATATCTCACGCAACTGGGCAACTGTGGAAAGACGGGATTTATGGCTCCTGTGGGGCTCCAGTGGTGCCTGGGCAGCTGACGGCCCATCTCCTGAAGGCTATTTATTCATCCTCCCAGAGAAATATCTGTGACAGACTGTTAGGCCCACACAAGTCAAGATGATCCTGTTTGTAAGGGCAATGAGAGGACAGATTGGATGGCCAAGGGAGCAACTAGAAAACAAGAAACTGGAGACCTACTGCAAGCCTAGGAAAATGACATCAGGTACCCTGGTGATTTATAGGTTTGTGACAGCCATGAGAGTCTGGAGTGGAAGAATAGCGGAAGCAGGGAAAATCAGCGGGTGGAGATCCTCCCTGATGGAAGAATGTTGCTTCCTAGGCTACTTGGAACGTGGTCATTATGTCATAACATAAGGTGCATCATTTGGGGTGAAAAAGATTAAATGATATCATTAAGGCTATGCCTGAACAAATTTTGGCATAGGAATTGAATGTTAACACAAATATGCCTTAAGAAAACAGGCCATAACAAACTAATGCAGCAGGCACTGAATGCAATCAAGGGACTGATTGATAACAGTAACAGCATTGTAGGTGGTTCAGTGGTTAGAGCCTGGGCCTAGAGACAGGAAGACACATCTTTGTGAGTTCAAATCTGGCCTCTGACACTTCCTAGCTGTGTGACCCTGGGCCAGTCACTTCACCTTGTTTGCCCCACTTTCCTCATCTGTAAAATGAGCTGTAGAAGGAAATGGCAAACCACTCCTGTATCTCTGCCAAGAAAACCCCAAATGGGTTAACAGTGTCACACAGGACTGAAACAATTGAACAACAATGAAAAGGCCAACAACTTTGAAAAACATCACAACTCTGGTTATCCTAAAAATCAGCCACTATACCAGAGGACTTGTAAAGGTCTCCCGAGTAAAAAGTAATGGACACGTGATATGGAATAAAAAACACATTTGGGAAAGAAATAGTTTGGGGAATTTATTTTTCCTTGACTAGGTGATTTTATTACAAATATTTTCTTTTTGTTGTTGCTTTTTACACTTTGGGTAAGAACGCATAGCATTGTAAGGGGACTAGGAAGATGTCCATCCCCCTGTCCTCAAAGAAAAGAAGGAAACTGATGGATTTTTAAATATATACACTAAGAAAGGGGGAAGCCAGAAAGAAATGCGGTCAGCTTGGAAAGTGCCATGCTGAATTTTTTAATTGCTCAAAAAGAAAATTCAGCTCTCCACATTAGAATTCACTTCATGTGCAACCCTCTTTCTGTTTTATGGTGTATATGAAATGTTTGTTTTATTTTATGTTTGTGAATTTCTAAATTTTTTTATATTTATTTATTTGCTTTTTTGGAGGGGAAGGCAGAGCAATTGGGGTTAAGTGACTTGCCCAAGGTCACACAGCTAGTTTTGAGTTATGTGTCTGAGGCCAGATTTGAATTCAGGTCCTCCTGACGCCAGGGCCAGTGCTCTATTCACTGTGCCACCTAGCTGCCCCGTGAATTTCTAAATTAAAAAAATCGTATATGGATGGTTTTCTTTTCATCATTCTGACCAGTTTTGAAGGCAAGATAGGAAATGGCAAATATTATTTTAATATGCATTTCTGCTACTATTGGTGTTTTGAACATTTTTTTTGTTATCCTTTATGGTTGTCAGGACTTTTGAATCCTTATGTCCTTGTAGCACCAGTTGGCAATGGATTCTGGTCTACATTGGGTAGAAATGACTTTTATTGGTCATTTTTCATGTAACATCTGATATATTTTCCATTCTACAATTTCCATTCTTATTAGATCTTCATTTATTTTATTCCTTAAATGTTATGTAGTTATAGTGGTCTATTTTAAAATATCTATAGCTCGGATTGTGAAGTCTCCCCAAAATACCTGAGTATGTTTTCTTCCATTTATGTTATTACCTATTTTTTTTTCAAGGAAAACATTCTACCAACCCTTCCCAAATTGAGCAAGAAAACACAATCTCTGTTCACAAACATGAATAGTCAAGGACAATATTCCTTCACTGACCATGTATGAAAATACATAAACACACGTGTGTGTGTGTGTGTGTTTGTCTATTTCTGCCCTCAGAGTCCTTCCTCTACACAGAGGTCAGCTGCATATTTTATTATTTGTCCCCTGGAGTTGTAGTTGGTCATGGTATCTATCAGAATTCCTAAGTCGGAGTCATATTTCTTTAGGACGCTTTGGTTATTATGTAGATTGTTTTGTTAGTTCCGCTCACTGCATTTTGCATCAGTTCATCAAAATCTTCCCAGGTTTCTCTGAAACCATCTCTTTCATATTTTCTTACAACAGAGTTGCAGTCCGTTAGTTTCACATACTGTAGTTGTTCAGCATCTGCTCAGACCCTAATTGGTCGTCGCTGTGAAGAAAGATAGGAATTTGTTTTAACATCCTTTTGTCTTTGCTGTTGGGTTGCTTCAGACACCATAAGGGGTTTTCTTGGCAGAGATACAGGAGTCATTTGCCATTTCCTTCTCCAGCTCATTTTACAGATGAGGAAACTGAACCAAAAATTAGTTAAGTGACACACAGCTAGTAAATGTCTGAAGCTAGATTTGAACGTGTTTTTTCCTGACTCTAGACCCAGCATTCTGTGTGCTACGGTGTCACCTAGTGGCCATGAATGGATGTAGCTCTTTGCAAATCTTAACCCTTTTCCATTCTTGCTGTTCTCAGGTCCTGTTAGTTAACTGGTCCATAGTAGAAGTTCTATTTTGCCTTTACTAGACTCCATTTGGAATCAAGACAGGGTCTGTTGAGCTAAGTAGGCCCAGAGGTGTAATTTTAATACAGACTAATCCGGGTGTAATTTTATAATTTTCACAATCAGTGGCCAAACTGCCATTAAAAAAACACTTCTATAGAAGAAACAAGCTTGAATGTGATGCCTTCCCCCCTCAAAAAAAAATTCAGCTATGAGAGGGCTCAGTTACTCAGTAATCTACTTCATTACTTTGGAAGTGTAGAACCTTCTTTTAGTGACTTTTTTCTCAGGGCTGTTAAACTTTAAGGCCCTGCCTAAAGAGAAGGTCCCAAGGCATCTGGGAAGTCCCCAATCAGTTTTACAGATAAGAATTTCTCAAAGTGTTTTGTACTGTTTCCAAATAGTAAGCTATTCTTATTATTCATTTCAAAGGAAAATATAGCCAATTAAATACTTAACAGTTTTTCCACATAGTACCAACATTCTCTAACAACTTAATTCATAATTCATAGCATTCAGAAGGAGTTAATCTTCTAAGTATACAATTTCATTATCCTCTATGTATCATGTTCCAAATAATAGCATTTCTTATTTAATCATTTTCCCCAAATCACAATATAAGTAAAAGTAGAAGGGTAATAATGCATAAACAACATTACACATTTAATATATGAAATAAAACTTATTGTCAGTCAAATGACATCCATTCTGCTGAATGCATTTCTGAATTGTCTTGCATGGGGCAAACTTCATCCTTCTGTCAATCATTCTATACTGATTGCATTCAGGAGGGATATGTAGAGAGATCCAATGACACTTTCAATTCTTATTCTTCCAGTTTCAAATATATTTCCTCAATGGCAAATTGTAAGTGTATTTTGAATTAAGGTCTAGTCTGTCTACCTCCGAGGTCAAATATCACATTTATTCTAATAAAAGAACAAACCAGACCTGAAATGAAACCAGATTATCATTTAGTTAGGACAAACTCAGACCATTCCAATCAAGACTTGCAGTTTCAGATTCTGTCACATAGAATGTCAGTTTTTCCAAGGACCATTTCCTGCCAACATCTCCAAACACTGGTGTTATTGCTTTCAGTTAGTCTAGTTTAGTTACTGGGGCAGGAGGGAGGGAGGTGATGGAGCTGAGAGGGACCAGGAGCTGTCAGGGGCAGCTAATATGGTGGGTAGTGGCCCATATGAAAGGTGAACCATGGGGGGGGGGGGGGGGCAGCCTGGGAGGAGGCCAGGGTTAAAAGGAGGGTCAGTCCCATGGCCATGGAAGTCCAGGGGATAGAGGCCAGGACCAGGGGCAGAAAGGAAGGTGGGGGCCTGAGGTCCTGGCCTTGAGTGTGACTGGAGGAAAAGAAAGATTCTGGGGCTCCAGGGGCTAGGGGAGGAGGGGCTCTTGGCACTGGGAGGACCCTCCCAGAGAGGTCTGGCCCCACTAAGGTGCCTGCCACCTCTTCTTATTGCTAAGTGGCCAGCTTTTTCAAGGTAAAGTCTGCCATGGAGCACTCCTGCAGGTAGCCTGGGGAAGGTGCTGCCCTTGGAGCCCAGATCTCTGGGTCCTGGAAATGCCAGGCTTCTGGGGCCTCAGAGGCAGAGCAGGGCAGGGCTCTGGGCCTGGAAGGAGCTGCCCAGAGCAGACTAGCCCTGAGCCTGAGTTCTTGGGGCTGAGATCCCCCTTCCTCCCAGGTGGGTCTGAGGTAGGCCACTGCCCAGCACCCTTGTGTGGGTGCCTCATCCTACCCATCAGAGCTCTTGGTGAGTGTCTGCCTGGGACACCAGGAGCTGCTTCCCTCCAGCTCTGGCCACTGCTTCCTGTCCAGGCTCCTCATCTCCTCCCCAGTGTCCTGGGGCGCCATCCCCCACTGTACCAGGGGGTCCAATAGCCCGACCTCCAGACCTGACCTAGAGCCTGGGGGGGAGGGAGAGCTCAGATTTAGGAGTCGTGAAGAGTGACTGGTTTCCTCCATCTGGGATGGGAAGCTCCTTCCTGCCTCCCTGGTGTCTGTAGAGCGGTGGGGGAGGGGAGCGGGACAGAAGAGAAGGAATAAGAGGGTGCGAAGTGGTCACCGCGTCCACCCACTGCCCTCCTCTTCGGGCTGGGCTTTCTACCCGAGGGCAGCACCAGGGCTTCGTGACCCGTGAGGGGTCTCACCCTCTGTGAATCCTTGTAGGCCAGCCCCCTGCCCCGGAGCGAAGGGAAAGACGCGCCCCCCCCTGCTCAGCCCGAAGAGGAGAGGGATGGCCCCTGGAGCCCGGAGTCGGCCCTGGCAGGTGAGTGCGGGACGGCGGCGGGCTCGGGGCGGCGGCACCGGGGGGGCAAAGGGTGGGGGTTTGGGGGGGGGGGGGGGGTGGGGGGGGGGGGGGGGGGGGGAGTGTGCGTTTCCATGGACGCAGCAGACTGTCTGTGAAGCTGCCGAGCCCTCCTACCTATCGATACCTTTAGAAAAAACACACACACGTACACATGAAACAGAATACAGTATAACAGCACTGCCCGGCCCTCTTCTGTGTTCCAACTGTATCATTAACTCTTTTTCATCTCTAGTCACAATTTCCCCCTCCCCCCGCCCCCCAAGTTGCCGCCCTCAGGGTTTTGACTTCTGAGTTCTCCCTCATCACACCTGCCTGGCCAAGGAACTCACTTCATTAACCTCTGGTACAGAGACCACTTCCTTGCTCTTTTTTTGCATTCCTAGCACACGCACACACACACACACACTCACACGCACACGCACACACACACACACACACGCACACACACCCCTTCCCCTCCCTCTGTTTCTTATTTTCAAAGCCGTCCCTCGTACCACCTGAAAGTCACGGAAAAGCCCTTCCCGCCCGCCTCCCGCTGCGCAGGGCCGCCCTGACGTCTCCCCAGCCGCTTCCTTTGCTGGGCTGGAGTCGGAGCGGAGGCCGTCCGTCCCCCTGGTCCTTTTTCTGCCTCAGTTCTCACACGTCTCACCAGCTGTCTCTGTCTCTCTGTCTCTGTCTCTCTCTCTCTGTCTCTGTCTCTCTCTGTCTCTGTCTCTGTCTCTGTCTCTCTCTCTCTGTCTCTGTCTCTCTGTCTCTCCCTCTCTGTCTCTCCCTCTCACTCACTCTCTTCTCAGCCGTCTCTGGATCCCTCCCGTTGGCCATTTCTTAGGTCAGGTCACTAAGCCTTTAGAAAGTGGCTCCTCTGTGCCCGCCCTGTGCAGACCTCCTGTGGATACAAAGGAAGGAGGAATCAGCCCCTGCCCTCCAGGAGCTCACAGTCTAATGGGGAGACGTGAGCAGCTGTGTCTGTGAAAGCTCGGGACGGTGAAGGTGGGAGGGGAAGGAGCCAGCAGTTTCAGGACCAGGAAAAGCCCTTTTTTAGAAGGTGAGACTTGAGCTGAGACTTGAAGGAAGCCTGGAGGTGGAGGTGAGGAGGGAGAACATTCCAAGTATGAGAGCCAGTCTGCAGAGAGGTACAGACTCAGGGCAGGGAGGGTCTTAACCAAGTATCAGCCGGGAGGCCAGTGTCAGTGGGTGAGAGGAGGTGGCCTGGAGAGTGAGGTGTAAGCAGAGGGGAAGGGGCTTGGGCCTAGAGGATGCCTTCTGTACTCCAGGTGTCTTACAAATACTGTCTTGTCTGATTCTCTTGCAAGAATGTTCAGAGTCCTTGCTGCCCACTGTCAGCTAAGGCAGCACAGGAGCTAGCCAGGCAGGTACACTGATTTTTGTAGCCACTCAGGACAGTGACACACACCATGAGGAGGGAATGCACATGCCTGTCCTTCCTTTCCAGTCACTGTACACACACACATACATACACACAAATGTGGTTTCCAAGGATTCTTAAACTGTTAAAAGACTTTATCATATCTATTAGAACCTGACCCCCACACGTACAACAATTTCTTTATCAGTTAATTAGAATTTGTCAAGCTACTGTTGGCCTTCTTTGCCCAGATTAAGGAAAAAAGTCTTATTCCTCCGATTCTTGAGGGAAGGGAGGTACCGGAGGCCTTCTGTACCTACCAGAGAGGAAGGCTTTAAGTCTGAGGATTATAATAGTAGAAAAAAAATCAGGCAATTATATTTCCCCAAAATCCTTTTTGGACAATTTTTATCACAACCCTGTGAGGTAGAAGCTCTAATTACTTTTATTTTACAGTTGAGGAAACTGAGGCAAACAATGCCTTAGTGATTCACCTAGGATTGTACAGCTAGGAAGTTTCTGAGGCCAGCTTTTAATTCAGACCTTCCTGCCTCCCAGTTCAAGGTTTTATCCCCTGAATCACCAAATATTTCTAACTGGGGATAGTTTTGAACCACCCCCAGACTCCCAAATAGAAAAGAAAGTAAGTTATTGAGGGAAGGGAAGGACTTACAGAAAGATACACTGACCAGGTGGACTGCTTGGAAAAGAACATTTCAAAATTAACATGTTCATCACAGAGCCATTGGGGTTGAGGTTGATGTATGATCCTAAAAGCAATAGGGAATCATTGGAAGTTGAGTAGAGTGGTCACATGGTCAGATCTATAATTAAGGAAAATTACTTTGACTGTAGTGTGGAGGATGAAGTCCAGTGGTTAGAGACCAGAGGCTGGGCAGCCAAATGGGAGGGTGTGATAGAAAAGGACTTGAAGGAAAGGGGCCTTTATAAGACATCTCTTATGTGGTAGGCAATGTGCTGACTATTTTACAAATAACATTTCACTTGACAGAGCTGTTATCTCTATTTTACAGTTAAGGAAATGATGGGAAACAGACTAAGTAACTTGCCCAGGGTCACACTGGTATTAATTATTGGAAACTGGATCTGATCACATCTTCCTGATTCTGAGCCCAGCATGGCTCCATCCACTTTGTCAATCTTAACTCCTAAAGTAGGATAGTTTTCCCTTAAACAGGTATTGACATCATTGTCCAGTCTGCGTTGACTCAGGGAACAAAACCTCTGGCTGTTGATTTTATTTACCTGGTCTCCTGAGGACCCACAGCCACAAGGAACTCCAAATGTGCCCAGATGCTTGTATAAAATGATGGGCCTGATGGCCAAAGCAGTTCTCCTCTTCTCCAATGTTGGTTCTTGTTGAATATCATTTTCTGCTCTGGCTAAGCAGCTCTGCTGTTAACTGTTGATTGACCTGGAAGGATCTGAGGTTCTCATTCAGAATCTAAACTTCTAGGGTCCACTTTGAGTCAGGCCCATCCAAAAGCACAGGCTTCCAGTCTAGGGGAGAGGTGATGAGGTTCTGAATGAGATGACTGCTGTCTGAGTGGAGGGGACGGTAAAGATTCAAGAAACGTTTGGAAGGTAGGAAAGTTAAGATTTGGCAGCTGATTGTACATGTGGGTAGGAGACAGGATTCCATGAGGTGTGCTCTGAAATGTGTAAGCTGAACTCTTTTCTTAAATGAAAGCTTGGAGTGCATGGCCTCACTCCATGGTGATGAAAGGAATGTATGTGGGAGGTTTGAGAAGGAAGAGGTTTGCAATAGGTTCTGTTGCAAGTTAAAGAATCAACTACACAAGAAATATCAATCAATAAAATTACTGCCTTCCTCTAGTGAGAGCCCATACTATGAATATATACTATGTGATGAAGACTTGTGACTCAAGATATCCTGGTGAAGAGGAAAGGTTTGGAAATTCTTTGGAATCTCAAAAAGTGAGAAAAGAACCACAAATGGTTTAATTACTCAGACATGAAATAATTTAGAAGTAAAAATCAAAATGATAAAAGTGAAAAGACAATTATTATTATATTATCCACATGATTGAGAATGGTTCCAACATAACAGAACCTCAGAAACAGAAATTCATGACACATACTTCATAACATATAAATGCCAGATAAAGGAATGAGAGAGCATCAAATAAGAATGCATTGGCCAAACATGTTCAACATGTAGGAGGTTGGAAAAATAGATAATAGACCACCCTCAAATGTTAAGATATTTTCACATCTGACCAATTTCTTCTATTTCATCCATCAGTCTACTTCTTAACTTGTTATCCTGACTCTTGCTCTCCAGTGTCCTAGAGTTTAGGGGTATGTTTAGTTTATTTATTTCTCATGAATTGGCAATGTCTTTCTCATGAATTAACTCAATCTCCAACACCAGGTAATGAAATATTGCATTTTTTTAATAAATGAAAGAACCTTTTCCCCCCATCAGACTTACTATAGTTACATCTAAGGGAAAATGAAAAATGAAAATTAATAAATATTTGTCATTGACAAGTTAAAACATTCATAAAGCAAAAACATAAGATGTTTTGGCTGAGACAAATCTTATCCATTGCCACCTCAAGCCCTCAATATAACCATAAATAACTCTTCTTCACTTGACTGGTAACTATTTCATGCTACTCAGCGCAGTACAGTATTTAATTATACCCACTCTCTCTCTCTCTTCATGTTTTCATGTAGATAAGACTTTATTTCTGACTTTTAGGAAATTAACTAGATGATTCCTTTTTCTTTGCTTTCTCTTCAGTGATCACAGGTAATGTCTTTAGCACCAGAATACAGAGTACTTGCCTGCTTCTCACAAACTCTTCAGAGGATTTTCTTAACATACAACAATGAGACTTCTGATGAGAAAAAGATTTCACATGACCTTGTCTCTTTTTCCTCTGCAGATTCTTATAGCTCACTGGTAGAACACATATGTCCTCTCTGATTCCAATTAAGGAGAAAAATTTCATAGTCAACTATGAAATTCACTGTCAACTATATTCCAACTGCAGAGATGAATTGTTTTTCTCCTTTGCCTATTGGGTTTTTAATGATTGGTTTTAAGTGTTGAGTCCAAGACTCAATCATGTGACCTTTAGGAAATCCCTTCTCCATGCTTCATTGTACATCCTATACATTGATGAGGGTTGGGCTGGATGAATTCTTCAGTCTCTTTCAGCTCTAAGTCTTGTGAATTTTGATGGTTAGGAGTCACTGACATTCAAGGATGTGGCTGTGGACTTCACGCAGGAGGAGTGGTGCCTCTTGGACCATTCTCAGAGAAAGCTGTACAAAGAGGTGATGCTGGAAAACTCCCAGAACCTGCTGTCCCTGGGTAAGCATAGCTCCTTCTAGGAACTCTGACTTTGCTCTCAAAGGAGGGTCTTCCTCACTTCCCTAGTGTGCAGGGGGTTTTGAGCATTTGTCAATTATTAGAAACACAAAAGTGGTGGTCTCCCAACAGGGTCCTTCTCCTACTTGGTTTTCCTTATCAATGGTCTTTGCAATTTGTGCTAGGAAGCTGGGGTTCTCACCACTGAACTTGAGCTGGCTCTAATCCCTAGATAATGGAAGCTATAGAATGTGACCATCTTTCTAGGAAGGAGGCAAAGGCAGAGTTTTCTAGCTTCAAACTAGCTCCATGAGCTCCTCCTTACTTCCAAGCTTCCAACAATAAATACTATGTTAACCATCCTGGGAGTTCTTGCTTATACGTTCCCTTTCCCTGAAGAGGAGTAAAGTCTAAGTTTCTCTACATCCTCATCCCTTCCTTATTCCCCATGGCCAGGGATTCCAATTTTCAGAGAAGATTTGCTCTCAAGTTTTGAGGACAGGGAAGTCTCCTGGATCCTGGATCAAAAAGGCCCAAAGAACTCCTGTCCAGGTGAGTGAGACAAAAGCAAGTATATGAGAGCTGTTACAACAAAAACATCTGTGTTGTAGGGAAGGGGACACTGGGGTTGGGGGCAGAAGAACCTGACTTGGAATTCTTTTTTAAATGCTTTTTAGCAATATGATCCTGGGAAAGTCACTGAACCTCTGAGCCTCAGTTTTCCCATCTGTGAAATTAGAAGGTCAGACCCCATGGCGTTTCACTTCCCTTCTAGTGATAAATCTATGATCATATGAGAAGTTGTTTAGAACTTTAGGGCATGGAAACCTTCTGAAAACACCCAAAGAACTGAAGCTGTCCCACATGAGGTCTTTCCTAGACCTTCTTCAGGTCAATAAACATTTATGAAGCATCACTCATGACAGCACAGTGGATAGAGCTCTGGGCCAGGAGGCAAGAAGGCTCATCTTCCTGAGTTCAAATCTGGTGGCATCAGACACTTACTAGCAGTGTGACCCTGGGAAAGTCACTTAACTCAGTTTGCCTGGCTCCTTGTCTGTAACAATGAGGGAGGAAGTGCCTGAGTCAGTGAACTGAAGTCTTCTTGCCTCCTGGCCCAGTGCCCTTTCCACTGTGCCACCCAGCTGCCTCCAGGTGGAAACTATTCCTTCCATAGAGGACGTTTCAAGTAGGGAGGATTTAAAAGATAGGAGATTTTAAAAATAGTTTTACAATGAGTCATCAAAGACTAGAATGGATGGATGACAAGGTGTGTGGGAGGGGTGAGGATCATGGCATTTCTATATTAAATGAGAACTGTTGATCCCACTCCCTTTCTCATCTATCTTTTGTTTCTAAAGTTTGGGGGGGGGGACAAAGAGGACATGACAGAGAAAACATAATTAATTGTCACTGAATGTGCATGTGATAAATATATCCATAACAATGGGGGAGGGGAGCAGAAAAATTAGGAAGCAGAACCCAGTTACATGTTGTGTATAAGAATCATCCTTGAAACAGATTCACCCAGCGTTCCAATGAAGGAATGTCATCCTGCAGTGGAGTTTGGAGCTCTGCTCCCAGACGCAATTCCCCTGGATGCCTCTGCTCCGCTGATACCCACTAGGAGACCAGGCAACTAAAGAGATTAAAGGAAGAGGGAAACGACTCACAGACACAAGCCAAAATTGGAGATCCTGTCTTTTATTGCTGCAAAGAACTGGAAACAAAGATGTGAAATGACTGAATAAAATCATGCTTTAAGAATAAATGGCAGGGGCTGCTAGGTGGTGCAGTGAATAGAGCACCAGCCCTGGAGTCAGGAGGACCTGAGTTCAAATCTGGCCTCAGACGCTTAACACATGCACACACAAAAACTAGCCGTGTGACCTTGAGCAAGTCACTTAGCCCCAATTGCCCTCCAAAAAGCAAAGCCAAAAAGAATAAATGGAAGATAATTAGCCTTAGGAAATGATAAAAGGTATAGCTCCAGAGAAACCTGGGAAAGTTTATCTTAACAGATACAGAGAGAAGTGAACAGAAGCAGTGGAATAGTTTATACTGTAGCAACCCTGATCAGTGCAACAAACAATGGTGACTCCTGAGCAGCGTTTCCCAATGTTTTTTATTCTTAGGACCTCTTTGAGCAGCAACAAGTATTGTGAAAGTCCCAGTCATTTAAAATATTCTTCATATCATTCAGATTATTTTTGAGCACTATCATTTGACCAAATGATGACCATCATTTGTAAATTTCATATGCTGAGCTGAGCATCTTAGGCCTCTGGTGAATACAAAACAAACAGGGTTGGCAGTTGTAATGGTATCTTAGACATGGAAACTGAAGAAATAAGATTAAAAAGGATCCACAGGAAAATTACATTATGGTCCAAGATATGGTAGATGATGAAATAATATCAGTTTTTAGCATATGAGCAGCAAATGGTGTGCCATTGATGAATCTGAATAGAATGTGAAAAAAAAGTTACACATATCATTGAAAACTAAACCATGACAGGCGAAAAGTCTAAACCTGTTTCTCAGCTTAGCATATGAAATTTACAAAGCATGACCTAGTAACAGTGCATGAAAACTGGTCAGTATAGACAAGCAGAAGGCTTTCCTTAGTACAACACATTTAAAAAGCAGTCAACGAAAGTCATTTGGATGGAGCATTGGAAGTTAAATGGAGAAAACGCATCTAGTGCCAGGAGGGAGCACCATCAGTCCTGGGATTTGAGTCCTGGTGTCTCCTGCTGGGATGCTGGTCACGTCACTTGGCTATTCTGAGCTCAAGGCTTCAGCTGTAAAGGGTAATGAGAATCCCACCTGTGTCACAGGTTTGTTGTGAGCATCCAATGTCTGTGAAGTTCTTCACAAATTAAGTGATCTTGCAGATGTGGGTTCATGGCATTTTCAGTTGATTCATTTTGCCCCTTTTTTTTAACCCCCCCCCCCCTTTTTTTTTTACTACAGGATAGAATATAAGTCAGCTTATTTCTTCCAATGGAAGAGCCATTCCTCCAATGGAAGGAAGAGGATTTTTTTTATATTTGTGTCTTTCTGAATATATAATTTTTTGTTTTCTTCAGATGCAGAGACCAGATTTGAAGTGAACAAGTCTCCTTTAAAGCTGAGCATTTTTGTGAAAGAATCTCACCAGCAAAGATTTGTGAGTAATGGTCCCTGTGACTTCAATTTGAGAGAAATCTGTGACTGGGACATCAAAATACAGAAAAATTTAAATAATCTCTGTGAGTTTGATAAAGATAGAAAAGGTTTCCACCAACATTCAGTCCTAATTCAATGTAAGAAAATAACCCCAGGAAATGACTGTTTTCAATATAGTGAAGACAGGAAATGTTTTACTAAAAAGAATGGTTTCATGCATTCTTCTGAGAAGCCTCCTGAAATGCAAAGGTATCAAGGTAACCAATGGGAAATGACCTTCAGCTTGAGTTCAGACATCATTAGACATCAGAAAAGTTTTACTGGAGGAATGCTTCGTACAGGAAACGAAAGTAGGAAAACCTTTATCCAGAACTCAGAACTCGAAGAACATCATAAAATCCACACTGCAGGAAAACCTTATGAATGTAATCTATGTAGACAGGCTTTCACAAATAGGTCTGGTCTTGGTATACATCAGAGAATCCACAGTGGAGAGAAACCCTATAAATGTAATCAGTGTGGAAAGGCTTTCACACAGAACAACAATCTTTTGACACATAAGAAAATCCACACTGGAGAGAAACCTTATGAATGCAATTATTGTGGAAAAACTTTCACGCAGAAAAACAATCTTCTGACACACCAGAAAATTCACACTGGAGAAAAACTTTATGAATGTAATCAATGTGGAAAGACTTTGAGAACAAAATCCAGTCTTGCTATTCACCAAAGAATCCACACCGGAGAGAAACCTTATAAATGTAATGAATGTGAAAAAACTTTTAGACAGAAGTCTACTCTTTACCTTCATCAGAAAACCCACAGTGGAGAGAAAACTTATGACTGTAATCAATGTGGAAAGACTTTCCCAACAAGGTCGACTCTTTATTATCATCAGAGAATACACACTGGAGAGAAAACGTATGCTTGTATTCAGTGTGGAAAGACTTTCACAAAAAAGTCCACTCTTGCTATACATCAGAAAATCCACACTGGAGAGAAACCTTTTGAATGTAATCAGTGTGGAAAGGCTTTAGCATATAGGGCCCATCTTGTTAACCATCTGAGGATCCACACTAGAGAGAAACCTTATAAATGTAATCAGTGTGGAAAGGCTTTCCGACAGAACTCTGGTCTTGCTGTACATCTGAGAATCCACACTGGAGAGAAACCATATGTATGTAATCAATGTGGAAAGGCTTTCACACAGAATTCCAATCTTTTGATACATCAGAGAATCCACACTGGAGAGAAACCTTATGGATGTAATCTGTGTGGTAAAGTTTTCACACAGAATGCCAATCTTTTTAAACATCAGAGAACTCACAATGGAGAGAAACCTTATGAATGCAATCAATGTGGGAAGACTTTCAGTGTGAAATACAGTCTTCATGAACATCAGAGAATTCATACTGGAGAGAAACCTTACGAATGTAATCATTGTGGAAAGACTTTCACAAAAAGGTCCACGCTTGCTAGCCATCTGAGAATACACACTAGATAGAAATATTATGAATGCAATCATCATGGAAATGTTGTTCAGCCAGATGCCCACTCTTTATATACATCAGAGAATTCATCCTGGAGGGAAAACTTATGTTTGTGATCAATGTGAAAAGACTTTCACAAAAAATTCCACTTTTTCTATATATCAGAGAATCCACACTCAAGGGAAACCTTTTGAAAGTAATCAATGTGAATAGGCTTTCCAAAAAGAACTTGTCTTCTTGTATCAGAGATGCTACATTGGAAAGAAATCTTAGGAATGTAATCAATGTGGTAAATCCTTCAAAGGGCAATCATCCCTTATTTCCTCTCATAGAATTCCTATTAGACAGAAATTTTATTACTGTAATGAATGAGGAAAGGCTTTCAAATCGAGTATAGATCTTATTTAACAGCAGAAAATCCATCCTGGGGAGGTATATTATAAGGTCTCAATAGGGGAAGGCCTTCAGTCAGAGATCATCTCTTTCTTTACATCAGAGAATTCCTACTGGAGAGAAGCCTTATGAGTTTGCTCAATGGGGACCTGTGTTTCTCTGAAAGGTGGAGATTACTAGGCATCTGGATGTTCATGTGGGAAAGAAGGTTGAGAAATGCAATGCCTTTTATCAGTCTCAAGCTTTTTATGTAAAGCTCATGCATGATTATACATTGGAGAAGTTTTACTTCCAGTAAAACTTATGAATTTAAGTAATGAGGGAAGGCCTTTTGCTGCAGGATAGACTTTGGTAGACATCCCAAATTTCATACTGTTCAAAAACTGCTATCAATATAATAAATTTTTCTTTGTAATCCTGTTTGTCATTACTCTTTAATAATATTCCTTAGCACTTATGTACCATGATTTCTTTAACCATTTACTAATTGATTAGTACTCAGTTTTCCTCCTATTCTTTTGGTGACATGAAATGTCCTGGTATAAATATTTTTGTATTTCTTGGACATTTGTTTTTGCAGTGATTATAAACAAATGGCAGAGTAGACAGTTTGCTGTGCCTGGAACCACAAGACCCCAAGACTAATACTTAGTAGCTGTGTGAGCCTGGGCAAGTCCCTTAACCTCTTCCTGTCTGATTTTTCACATCTATAAAATAGGGATAAGAACAATAAATACCCCTTAGAGTTAATATTAGGAACAAATGAGACAAGATTTGAAAAAAATTTTGCAAGTATTAAATTGCAATGAAAAAGTTAGCTAAGATATATTTCTTGGTCTCTAAGTCTCATAGTAGAGTTCATAGACTAGTCAATTTAGTAACTTTTCATTAAAATTTATATTCAGAACAGGAAGAAGTCACTGAATGTAATAAATAGGGTACTGGGTTTAGAATCAGGAAGATGGGTTCAAATTCTGTTTCAAATACTCTAGGTCTGAATTTCTGGGAAAGGAACACCAACTTGGAGCTTGAGAAATTGAACAGATCAGGTGTGTGGGTTCAATAAATCCAAAGACCCCAACTATGGGGCAAGGATTTACCAGTCAGTACAAAATAATAGAAAAATGGAAAGCTGGCTGGCTGGTATGAGGTACAGACCAACATCTCACACTAAAGCCTGATTAGCTCTGAATGGTACCTAGCTTAGATATAAAAAGTCCTTTGAAATACATTGGAAGAACAGTGAAGAAGATATATTTTTTCAGTATTGGGTAGGGGATGAGTTCATCACCAAATGAGGGACCCAGAGAATTACAGTAAGTAAAAGGGCCATTTTTATAAAATTAAAAAAATACTCCAATGGGAAGACTAGCAATTCAATATTGGTTGTACATGTGTAGTTACGCAAAACATTCCCATAGTAGTTATATTGTGAAAGACTAACTATATTTCCCTCCCTTCTGTCCTGCCCCCCACTTATTCTATTTTCTACTATGACCCTGTACCTTTTCAAACGTGTTTGCTTCTAACTACCCTCTCCCCCAATCAGCCCTCCCTTCAATCTTCCCTCCTCTTATCTCCTTCCCACTACTTTCCTGTAGGGTAAGATACCCAACTGAGTGTGTTTGTTATTCCCTCCTTACACCAAATTCAATGAGAGTAAGGTTGACTCATTCCCTTTCACCTTCCTGCTCTTCCCCTCCGCTGTAACAGTTTTTTCTTGCATCTTTTATATGAGATAATTTACCCTATTCTATCTCTCCCTTTCTGCTTCTCCCAATATATTCCTCTGTCACCTCTTAATTTTATTTTTTACATATCATACCTTCATATTCAACTCACTCTGTGCCCTCTGTCTATGTATACATGTATACACATACACACATATTTATACATGCATACACCCTCCTATACATACATATGTATGTATACATATATATTCCCTTCAAGTATCCTCATACTGAGAAAAGTCTCATGAGTTAGTGTTCATTTTCATGTAGGAATGTAAACAGTTCAAGTTTAATAAGTTCCTTATGATTTCTTTTTCCTATATATCTTCTCATGCTTCTCTTGCTTCTTGTGTTTGAAAGTCAAATTTTCTGTTCAGCTCTGGTTTTTTTCATAAGGAATACCTGAAAGTTCTCTATTTCAGTGAATGTCCATATTTTCCCCTTAAGTATTATACTCAGTTTTACTGGGTAGGTGATTCTTGGTTTTAATCCTAACTCCTTTGACCTACAGAATATCATATTCCAAGCCCTTTAATCCCTTAATGTAGAAGCTGCTATATCTTGTAATATCCTGATTGTGTTTCAACAATACTCAAATTGTTTCTGCCTGACTGCTTGTAATATTTTTTCCTTGACTTGGGAACTCTGAAATTTGACTATAATATTCCTAGGAGTTTTCTTTTAGGGATCTTTTCCCTTTTTTTGCATTTTTTTGGAGGGCAATTGAGGTTAAGTAACTTGCCCGAGGTTACATGGCTAGTTTTTTTTGTGTGGGTGTTAAGTGTCTGAGGCCAGAACCGAACTCAGGACCTACTGACTAGGGATCTTTTTCAAGAGACAATTGGTGAATTCTTTCCATTTCTATTTTTGCCCTCTGGTTCTAGAATATCAGGGCAATTTTCCTTGAGAATTTCTTGAAGGATGATTTCTAGGCTCTTTTTTTATCATGGCTTTCAGGTAGTCCAATAATTTTTAGATTATCTTTCCTGGATCTATTTTCCAGGTCAGTGGTTTTTCCAATGAGATATTTCACATTTCCTTCTATCCTTTCATTTGTTTGGATCTGTTTTATAGTATCTTGATTTCCCATAAAGTCATTGGCTTCCATTTGCTCCAGTCTAATTTTAAAGAAATTATTCTCTTCAGTGAATTTTTAAAATTCTTTTCCACCTGGTCAATTTTGCTTTTTAAGGCATTCTTCTCCTCATTGCTTTTTAGAGCCTCTTTTGCCAATTGAAGTTAGTCTATTTTTTAAGGTGTTATTTTCTTCAGTATTTTGGGGGTCTCCTTTAGTAGGCTGTTGACTCACTTTTCATGATTTTCTTGCATCATTCTCATTTTTCTTCCCAATTTTCCCTCTACTTCTCTTACTTGATTTTCGAAATCCTTCTTGAGCTCCTCCATGGCCTGTGGCCAATTCAATATTTTTCTTGGAGGCTTTTGATGCAGGAGTTTTGACTTTGTTGTCTTCTTCTGGTTCCATGTTTTGATCCTCTCTGTCCCCCCAAAAAGATTTTATGGTCTGACTGTGCTTCCTCTGTTTGCTCATCTTGCCAGCCAATTACTTGACTTTTGAGCTCTTTGCCATAGTAGAACTCTGCTTCCAGAGTGGAGAGAGCTGTGTCCCAAATTTCTGTGGTTTTATGCAGCTGTTGCCAGAGCTATGAGGAGAGTTCCCTCTCTACAGCCACCACAAGCTCTGGCACACTACTGTTCATCACCCCAGGACCACCACCCAAGACTGTGACCCAGATCCAAGCAGGTCAAAGCAAGAGCGATTACCCTCTGAATGGTTGCTTGGTCCCTCTACGATCTGCAGGGTAGGAGCTCCAGAGGCAGCCACGTGGCAGCAGCCATTGTGCTGCCAGCACTTCTGCTGCCCCAGGGCCAGGGGCTGGACCTTGCTCTTCTCTCACCCAGTTCCAACAGAGTTCCACACTGACCTTTTACTTTCTCTTTGGTGTTTATGGGTTTAGAAGTTTGGAAACCACCACAGCTGCCAGTGATTCACTCTCCTGAAGTTTGCTTGGGCTAGTCTGGGCTGTGAGTCTGGGCCAGTGTGGCTCATGCAGGACTGTGCTCCGCTCCCAACACATTATGATAGACCATTTCCATCAGCCTGCCAGGCTGCCTTCAGGAGGAGATTTGTTTCTCCCTGTCACTTTATGGGTTCTGTAGCTCTAAAATTTGTTTAGAGTTATTTTTTTTTCAGGTATTGGAGGTGGTTGGGGCAGAAGCTGAAGCAAGTTCCTGCTTTTACTCTGCCATCTTGGCTCTACCCATGTCTAATTCCTTTTATCACCCCTGGTGATGATCAGGTTCATAGGGAAAGCATATACCAACTCCCCATATTATAAATTCATTATAAGTTCATCTTTCTTTAGTGAATGATTTTTTATTTGTATTTCCCTTTACAGTATTTTACTTTTACCTTTATTGTATTTTCCTCTTTACTCCAGCCTTTGAATTTCAAAGTTTCAGTGCTGCTTTGTCTTTTCATTTTCCAATGGTCAAAAGCCCTCTATTTCGCTAGAAGGGTCATCTTCCTCATTTGTTGCATTATACTTTTTTTCTTGTGGGTAAATCATTTTGGGTTCTAAGCAAGTATCCTTTATCTTCTGGAATGTTTCAAAGTCTTTGCTCCTTTGTCATAGTGGCTGCTAAGCAATGTGTGATCCTCATTATGGCTCCTCCTTAGTGTTTGAATTTGGCCTTTCTGGATGCTTGAAGTATTTTTTCTTTGACTGTAAAGCTCTGGATTTTGGCTGTGATGGTCCTGTTAATTTTCATTTTGGAATTACTTTACAGAGTTGACTGGTGAATTCTTTCCCTTTCCACTTTGACCTCGGATTCTTTTTTTTTTCCTTTTGGAAGGGGGAAGGCAAGGCAATTGGGGCAAGGCAATTGTGACCTTGTCCAAGGTCACACAGCTACTAAGTGTGTCAAGTGTCTGAGGTTGGATTTGAACTCATGTCATCCTTACGCCAGGGCTGGTGCTCTATTATCTGTGCCATCTAGCTGTCCCTTTGACCTCAAATTCTTAAGAGAAGTGGGCAGTTTTTCTTTTTAAGCAGGATGGCCAGGGTCTTATTTTGTTTATGCCTGTAAGATATAATAGTTAAACTTTATATGGCACTTACTATGTGCCAGGGACTGTGATAAATGCTTTAGAATTATCTCATTTTATCCAACAACCATGAGTAGCAGGGGTGCTATTATTATCCCTATTTTATAGATGAGGAAATCAGCAAGGACAACTTAAGTGAGTTTTGTAGTCATGCTAGTAAGTGTCTGAGGCTGCATTTGAACTCAGATCTTACTGAATCCAGGGGTAGTGCTCTATATACTACACCTCCTAGCTCGAAAGACAGAAAGACAGGAAATGGAGGGTCTTATCCAAATACCTACTAGGTCAGTGTCACTGGGTCAGAGAGGAGATGGAGGATAGGGAGATGTATACAGACTGGAAAGGTGGTTGGGGCTGGTTATATAGTGCCTTCTATATTCCAGGCATCTTATAAACACTATCTCCTTTGATGCTGTTTCAAAATTTTTAGAGTCTTTTTAGCCACACTCTGAATAAGGAAACACAGGATTAAAAAACAAACACCACCACACTGCAGTGTTTTTATCCAGCTAAGATTGTGACACACATAATAGGTACATGATGAGCGTGTCCCCAGAAGACATGTACATACACACGTATGTATCTTTGTTTATCTATGTCCTGCTGAGCTATTTGACCCAGAATGAGTTGAAAGCAGTTTTTTTTAATATTCTTTAAAAAATTTTTCAGTTCCAAATTCATGTACACACTTTCTCCAAGTTCAAAGGAGTGTAATTTGCCGAGTGTATCACTTACTTATTAACTAAAAGCCACATTGTGAGACTATGTGTGAAAACTAGGGAATTCTTCTAGGCCTTAGAGTTTCCCAAACTTATTTGGCCTACTTCCCCCTTTTAGAAAATACTCAGCCCCCTCCCCCTGGAAATCTACTTTCTTTAATCCTTTAGCATTTAAAAAAATTGTGTCATAAAAAAAATACTACCCCCCCATCCTTCCAGTGGCCCCCAGGGGGTGGTATAGCCCACTTTGAAAACCTATGCAGGCTAAGGCTCATTTTCAGGGTCTTTTGGTCCTATGAAAATATCAGATAAGCCCCAGACATCCACAGAATGACCAGCAGGACACCAAACGTTGATAATTTTGAGATAATTTGGATATGTTAATGAAATTCCCCCAAAGTGTAATGGATAAGTTAGTCTTCCCCCAAAAAAACCTTATAAAAATGAGACCCCAAACTTTTATCTCCTGAGCTCTACTCCATCTCCTTCTGGGTCCATGCTGCTGGGTGCTCCTAACTCCAAACTATGAGTATATGAGTTAGTTTCTATGACTTTCTCAAACTCGATTCTCTTCCTCATGCTGTGTGCCTTCCTCCACTGCACTACCCCTTGTTGCCATTCCATCTGCCTCTTTACCTCTTCCTCTTTGTGCCATTTATCTTTGTACTTTGTGTCATTTGCCTGTTCGCCCTCTGCCCCTTATTAAAGTGTAATTGGAGCATCATTCCCCAATGTCATTAGTGTCTTTCCCAGGAGTACCCAAAAAACTAGGAGAATCCACCCCCATTTTGCAATTCCATAAATTAATTAGCAACCCATTTCAATATAACTTATCGTGTACAATATTCTCCTGCTTCTTACTTCACTTTGTATTAGTTCATATGTCTTCCCAAGCGTTTTCTGAAAACATTCTCTTTCTTATATCACAATGATATTCTATCACAATCATACATCTTTTTCAGTCATTCTCTAATTGATGGACAGTTCCTTAATTTCTAAATTTTTTTTGTAGCCACAGAATGAGTTGCTATAAATATTTTTGTCCATATGGATCCATTTCCTTTTTCTTTGATATCTTTAGGATATAGACCTAGTAGCAGTAGTGCTAGGTCAAAGGGCATGCACAGTTGTATTGCTGTTTGGGCATTGTTCCAAACTGTCCTCTGGGGGCCACCTCCAGTCATCCAGATATATATCTTACCACTGCACCCAGGTGGCTCCACAGGAAAAAGTGAGGCCAGTAACTGCACAGTCCTATCTCATTCAGATTCAATTCACTTGCAAGTCATGGCATCACCTTCCTGATGTCACGGTCCTCTTAGAGAATGAAGGACAAAGAACAGGAACAAATTGTCCTCCAGAATGGTTGGGCCATTTCAAAACTCCACAAAACCTAATTCTGACTCTCACCTCCATGAAACTAAAAACATAAGAGACTGTTAAGATGGTGATACAACCAGTCATGTAGGACTAGGGCAGATGGAAGATGAGGGGGCATGTGGAATGGGGACCATGCCATTTCAATTTGATTACTAATGTTGATCACATTCCCTTCCCTTCCCTTTGTCTTCTTTTCAATGATACAGAGGTGCAAGGAAGAAAGGTGATTAGAGGATATAAAGGAGATCATTAATTGTCAAAAATAAATGTTAATGTGATGATTTTGCCTATCAAAACAGGAGGGTAGCAGAATGTATTGGAATCTGTACTAAAAAAAAAAAAACCCTTGAAATGAAGATTCACACAGCATTAAAATGAAGGGACGTCATTTTGTGATCCAATTTGATTCTCAATTGTATATTCTAGTGATAAACTACTAGTAGAGTTGTAAGCTGGAGAGATTAAAGGGGGGAAAGTCCCATCTTTACAACACAAAATTATAGCTGCTGTTTTTTATTATTGAAAAGAACTGGAGACAAAGATGGTGCCCATATATTGGGGAAATAGCTGAACAAATGATGGCTAAGAATACAATAGGATGCTGTCTGAATTGATGTAGAGAAAATTAGAAGAACTAGTAGAATAGTTTATATTGTAAGAGCACTGAATAATGTAATGAACAACCATGGCTCCAGAACAGTGGCTTCCAAAATTTTTTGTTCATAGAACCCTTTTCAACAACAATAATTAAAGGGGTGTTGTGAAGCCCTCTGATCATTTGATCTACCATGCTTCAATTAATATTTAATATTCTTTTAAAATTTATTAAGTGCTTATAATAATTACCTGGATAATGTTTTCCCTTAAAGTTCCAAATTAATGGTTTTATTACAGGATATAATTATAAAATAAAAAATTTAATCCTACCTTTAAATATGAAAATAAAAATAAAATCATAAATGTAAAATAATTGTGATATAACATAGTTTTTCATAAGAATTTTTTTTTAATTCCAGCAATAACTTATGTTTACTATTACTTGCAAGATTTTAATTCAAGGGGCAGCTAGGTGGCGTAGTGAATAAAGCATTGGCCCTGGAGTCAGAAGGACCTGAGTTCAAATTCGACCTCAGACACTTGACACACTTACTAGCCATGTGACTTTGGACAAGTCACTTAACCCCATTTGCCCTCCAAAAAGCAAAAAACAAAAACAAAAAAAGATTTTAATTCAAATTTATTTTATAGATTTTGCTGATTGTAAATAACAATTTTTAGGCAATTGAGTTACAACTTAGAAGATGCTGAACATAATCTAAAATATGAAAATCATTTCAAAGTTGGACAATTTTCTTTCAACAAAAATGTGCAGTGTCTGTTTCAAACAGTCAACAAACCAGGTCTTCAGATGGGTTCATGGTCAAGTTGATTTAGTAACAACAAAACAATGACCATAGTAACTAGAATTGATAGAGTACTCGCTATGTGCCAGGTACTGGGCTAAGTACCTTAGAGATGTCATTTCATTTGGTCCTGACCATAATTCTGTGAGGCAGGTATTATGACTATCCACATTTTACAAATGAAACAGAAACAAGAACAAGTTAAGTGACTTGTTTAGGGTCATAATGCTTTTATGTGTCTGAGGTAGTATTTGAACTCAGGTCTTCCTGATGACAAGCTCATTGCTCTATTTACCGCACTGCCAGATGCCTTTGAATACAGTGAAAATACTCATGTACAAATTTATGAGAATTTTACAAGGTCTTTTGATGAGAGTTAAAAATTAATTTCATTTTCATTTTCAGCAGACAAACCAGGCAACAAAAGGAATAACTAGTTCCTATGTAAAAGGTTTCTTTTTCTATGGGCTAATGACATGTGATATATTAAATGGTAAATGTATTTGAGGTTCTATTGCATATATTTCCTGGGGCTTTTTAAATGATTTTTATGTTCAAAACAATCAATATGAGGGAGAATATCTCTTCAAACATAACTTTCTTTTTTCTATCACTGACACACAATTTAGACTCCCATAGAGACTCTACTGAATGATTCATCCAGGTTGGAAACTACTTCCTTTGAAAAATCCAGATAGAAGAATAGTAATATAAGTTAAAATCAGAAAATTTTCAACACTGCAATGAGAGACTATATATAAGACCTGTTTTTATAGGACACGTGATGGTCCACGATGTTTTTAAAATGGCTGATAACTAAAATGCCTAATGCTCATGGTTTTCAAAGAGCCTACTTTTTGTCCTGCAAGAATGTAAACATTTGTAACATTTTGATTTGGTGATTACAATGCTCATGGGAGGCAGTTACAAAGTAACTTTGGAATGATAGAACTATTCTGATACATTGTACAGAAAGCAACTGCGTATATGTGCATACCTTTGACAATCAATTGAGAATGAATTTGCACTTAAATATCACCACTTTCTGGCAGTTTGGAAACAAGTGGATGACAGTTGAGAAAGTGAAAGAATATGTTGCACTTAGAAGTGGTCAGAGTTGATGTAGTCACTGTATAAGCATCAAAATCATTTGTATGCAAGATAGTTTGGAATCACTGCAGAAAGAATATTTTGTTCTTCAAACATAAGCATGCATATTGTGTCAGAGGAAAAATATATTTGCAACAAAATAGGATATTATTATTTAAGGTACAATTAAGGAAGGGTTTATGAACCTCTAAATTTTATGTGCAGCAAATGGAATAATATCTTTGAATCTGAATTGGCTGTTGTCCTTTGTTCTCAAAGAACACCAAAAGGCCGTCACTATCTTGAAGTCAAGGTACAGTGTGCCCTGTTGTGGTTGATCAGATTAACATAAGCTAAGAAAGCTCTACCACAGGTTGGACACAAATAGTTCCTATGACCATTATGAGTGGTGATGTTCAAATTTGTGCATCTCATTTCGTTTTGAGCTACTGCAATTCTATTTTGCTCCTAGTGCACAGTTCCTTCTTTGATAAGGACATGCCATGCTGGGCAGTCCTGTGCCAGTGTCTCCCATGTCTCCCAATCAATTCCAAAGTAATTCAAAGAGACCTTGAGACTGTCCTTGTATCGCTTCTTCTGATCTCCATGTGAGTGCTTGCCTTCTGTGAGTTCTTTGCACAACAGTCTTTTAGTCAAACATACATAGCTGTACTCTTTACAGTAGAGTTTGAGTGCCCTTCAGTTCATCTGGAGAAAGGACCTTAGTGCCTAGTACCTTATATTGCCAGGTGATCTTCAGAATCTTCCTAAGACAATTCAGATGGAAGTGATTCAGTTTCCTAGTATGGCACTGGTAGTCTGTCCAGATTCCACAGGTATACAACAATGATGTAAGCACAATGGCTCTCTAGACCTTTACTTTCATAGGCACTCTAATACCTCTTCTCTCCCATATTTTCCTTCAGAGCCTTCCAAACACTGAGCTAATTGTGGCAATGCATGTGTCAACGTAATCATCTATGTACATCAATGGAAAGTATACTGCAGGATTCAAAATTTCTCCATTTGCTGTAACCAATGGTTCCACATTCAGATGGTGTGGTGCTGGCTGGTGGAGAACCTGTTTTCTTGGTATCAATCATCAGGTCAAAGTTAGCACAAGAAGCATAGAACAATCCATACTTTGTTGCATCTCAGCCTCCAAGGCTGCATCTAGTGCACAATCATTTGCAAACAAAACATTGTGTACCAACTCTCACTCCACTTTAATGTTGGCTTGTAGTCTTTGAAGTAAAATCATTTGCCATCAGTGCAGTAGCAGACCTTGATGTCATTTTGGTGCTTGTTGAATAGAAAATAAGATATGTTAGATATAACAATAAAAATTAGTACAGGACAATTGAGAGGAGAAAATCTATTTCTTAGTTTAGCTTATACAGTTATAGAAATGATCAAGTGATAGTGCAGCAAAACTAGTCTATACAGAAAAGCAGAAAGCTTTCCAGAGGACAACAGAATAATCAAAAGGCATTTGAGGAAAGGATGGAAAGGGACCATGGAGAAAGGCCATCTAGTGCTGGGGAAAGAGGATGCTGAGGCACAGGGTTTGTGTCCTAGTCTCAGATGCAGTGATTCTGGTCATGTTACTTAGCCATTCTGAGCCCATAGCCTGAGTTACAAAGTGGAATGAGAATGCCTGCCCTGACTGTTTGTTGTGATGACTCATCTTATTGAAATTAACTCATCCTACATATGTGAGCTTTTTGCACAAAATGAAAGAGAATTAGATCAGATTGCTGAAGCAAGTTTGATTTATTATGACAATATATGAGCAAACTCTGCCCACTGAGAATAAGAGGATGCCCAACGCTTGGGAACAATCCCTTCAACTCGCAGTATGGGAGACCGGAATCTCACATTGGTGAGCACTGACTCCTTCCTTCATCAAGCAGATGATGTAATCATCTCCCTGGAAGCCCCAAATTGTAGGACCACAGGCAGGGATCCTGGTGGGGAGCTGAGAATTCCTCCATGAAGAAATGCTGAGGGAAACGAACAGCAACAAGCACAAAGACCAGATCTGACTGGACACATAGTTATGGAACCAACCTTTGTTCCTGGAAATGGGAGTAGAGGATGCCGGGAGAAAAGAAGAGTTTAACGTGTCTTATGAATGGAATTGGGAACAACCTCTAGATGGATGAAAATTGGAGAACATTGTAAAACAAGATGGTGCTGGGATTATATTCCAGATATACCCCAGCCTGTGCACAGGGGCTTTCACTTGTTGGTTTTATGATGCAAGGTATGTTTGGAATTGTAATTATCTTCCTTCTTCATACAGCTGAGCAGGAACACAGTTATGTGAGTCTTGGTTCTTCCCCCTACTTCTCAAGAGTGGGGTATATATCCCCAGTGTTCACTGAGGTACTTGTGTCATGTCTATCTTCCAATGGCATGCCTGAGTGGAAGGCCTGCTCAGCTGAAAGAGATTGCTTTCTCACTATGACTTGTTCATCATCTCTCCTTTGGTCACTATCCCTATTCCAAGCACCAATGATCAAAATTAAGTTGGATAATTGCAGAACCTTGTAAAAAAGTGGAGCCTGTGATCCAAGGATAAAGATGCCTAGCATCAGTCCTACACCCATTCATTTTGGACAACCCTGGGTTGATGAGGGAAGTCTGAACATGTATTAGTCAAATAAATTGTTGACCAGGATCGGATATTCACAAGTAGGTTTTTCGAAAATCACCCAACTCAACATTTTTTTAATAGCAGAATAGTATTCCATTAGAATAATGTACCACAATTTGTTCAGTCACATTGATGAGCATCCCCTTAATTTCCAATTCTTAGTCACCACAAAGAGTTGCTATAGTTTGCACAAATAGGTATCCCCCTCCCCCCAACCCCCCCCCCCCCACAACACACACACTCTTTTTTATTAAATGTCTTTGGGATACAGATCCAGTAATGGTAGTCCTTGGTTAAAGAGTATGCACAGTTTAATAGGGGTTTGGGGGGCAGAGTTCTAAATTCCTCTCCAGAATGGTTAGAACAGTTCACAACTCTAACAACAGTACATTAGTGTTGCAATTTTCCCACTCCTGTCCAACATTTATCATTTTCATTTTCTTTTATATTAGCAAATCTGATTCAGTAATTTTAATTTTTATTTCCAATTGATAATAATTTCGAGAATTTTTAAAAATATGACTATATATATATTTTATTTCTCCATGTGAAAACTGCCTATTCATTTTGTTTGACCATTTATCAATCGGGGAATGATTTGTACTGTTATTGTTGTTGTTTGGCCTTTTGGAGGGCAATTGGGGTTAAGTAACTTGCCCAAGGTTACACGGCTAGTTTTTTTTTGTGTGTGGGTGTTAAGTGTCTGAGGCCGGAACTGAACTCGGGTCCTCCTGACTCCAGGGCTGGCGCTTTACTCGCTGTGCCACCTAGTCACCCAAATGATTTGTATTGTTAATAAATTTGATTCAATTCTCTATATATTTGGGAAATTAGATCTTTATCAGACACTTGCTAGCAAAATTGTTTCCCAGTTTTCTGCTTTCCTTCTAATCTTGGTTGCATTGGTTTTATATGCATAAAAATTTGAAAAATTCATATGATCAAAATTATCCATTTTACATGACTTAGTGCTCTATCTTTTTGGTCATAAATTCTTCCCTTCTCCATAGATCTAACAGATAAACTACTCCTTGCTCTCCTGAGTTGTTTATGGTATCACCTTTTATGTATAAATCATGTCCCCAAAATGGGTAACCTTGCTATATGGTGCAAGATGTTGCTCTGTACATAGTATTAGTACTGTTTTCCAGTTTTCCCAGCAGTTTTTGCCAAACAGCTATTGTCCCAAAAGCTTGGGTCTTTGAGTTTATCAAACACGAGATCATTAACTACTATATCTTGTGTACCTAATCTATTCTACTGATACACTACTCTATTTCTTAGCCAGTACCAGATAGTTTTTGGTGATAACAGATTTATATTATAGTTTTAGATCTAGTAGGGCTAGGCCACACTCCTTTGCATTTTTTCATTTTTTTCATCAATTTCTTTGATATTCCTAACCTATTATTCTTCTAGAATAATTTTGTTATTTTTTTCTGGTTCTATAAAATAATTTTTTGGTAGTTTGATTGCTATGGCACTGAATTAAGTAAAGTAATTTAGGCAGAACTATCATTTTTATTATATTGACTAGAACATGGCATCAGTCTCTACCAGCTACCAAGTCATCTCTAAAAATTACAAGCAGCTACTGCAAGAATTACCAAATTTCTGTAGATAATTAATAAGTAAAATTTCAAAAAGTGAAACAATTTAGTACAATGATCCAAATGCAAAAAAAAAATAAGACAAATACTGTTGGGAAAACTGGACGACAGCTTCCTACAAATAAGGTATAGATTCTCACTTCAAATCATATCCCAGTATCATCTCCAAATGGATACATAACCTAGATTTTTTTTTAAATCACAAACAAATAAGGAAGAAATTACTTTTCAGATATATGAATTGGGGAAGACTTTGTGACCAAACAAGGAATTAAGATGATAAAAAAAAGAAAATGAAAACTTTTCAAAACATAAAAATTTTTAAAGTTTTTCCCCCCACAAATGTAATGAAGCTAAACTTAGAAGGGAAACAGTTAACTGCAACAACAAAAAAAATCTTTGCAGTATGTTTCTGTGTTCTAGCCCATGTCTAAAACAGAAGAATTGCTGGAAAGACAAGGGTATATCTACGAGGATTTGCTCTGGTTTAGATATTACTGCAATTGCCCTTGTTAGTATATATGGATAGCATCCTGTGTTGGCACTCCTACCACCACCACCACCCTTGGCTCCCCCAGACAGAGAGAACTCAGTCCATGAGAAACTCTGGAGACCATTACTACTTGGGGCTTTGCACCTATGTCCTTGTGTTTGAGTGAAAAACTTATTTTTCTTACTCTTCCTTCCTGACTCATGTGTCTTCAGCACCATTAATGGGAACAAAGTGGGTGGGAGCCCCATTGACCTCTCCAGAGGGAGGGGAAGCTCCTAGCATATGAGAATCTATTTAGGAGTCTCTAGGCTAGGGTGAACTGCATCGAGCAGAGTCTGTGAGAGATGACAAGGTCAGACAGTGGTAGTGACTAAGTGGCCAAAGTTTAGATGATCTCAGCCTCCTGTCTCCTATATCCTCAAACCAGAAAGCTCTGCAGCCTGGGGTTATTCTCTGAGTAACAATCTCTGATATGGGTCCTATACTGACTATAATTTCACTAGTTCTTCCTGCAGCAACATAGAGATTTTTCCAGCAGTTATTGCATGACCAAGACCCCAGCTGGTGAGTGGGATGAGGATTTCTTAATAAGTCCTGCTGTAGAAGGACCTATCTTTGTTTCCACTAACCAGCCCCTCAGTTCTCTGCTTACCTAATTCTGGACATCATATCTCAACTCTGTCCCTAAAACAAAGGACCATGTAATATCTCTCCAGTTATTTAAATGCCATCTTTTTAAATGTTAAGATGAGTGAAGTCATGAAATTCATCATTTAAGTTTAGAACAGGGATTCAATAAACTAAAGGTTTATTAACAACTTACTCTGGCAATGGTAAAAGGAATTTTCTCAATGGCAAATACTTTATACTGATGAAATTATGGCTCTATTCTCATATCCTCAACTCTACTATAATGCAGAGCTCGGGGGATCCAAAGACAAAAATCAAAATAGTCCCTACCCTAAAGGAATTTTCATTCTATTTTGAACAAAGCTGTAAATAGATTCTTCTGTTTGGCTCTGTGATGATGTTTTGAGCCTGATGACAATCTGGTAGCAAGGTCACACCGAGTTGTTTCATGTGTCTTCCCACCACACGGAGTGGGGGCATTTCTCTTCTAGTAAAGTCTTGGATATGCTCGTAGACTAGAGAGTCATGACTCAGCATAGTTTGGATGAGGGATCCTCTGCTCCTTGTAGCCAAAAATACCCTCTTTGGTGACAGATGATGGGGGAGAGAAGATGGGGGAGAGAAAATGGGGGAGAGAAGATGGGGGAGAGAAGATGGGGGAGAGAAGACGCAGAGAAAAAGTCAAGAAAATGAGGACAAGAAAAAGAAGTGAAAGAAAGAAAAGAGGGAAGTGGAGGAGAAGAGGAAGAGGAAGGTGAAGAATGAGAAGGAAGAGAAAAAAGAAAGGAAGATAAATAGAGGAAAAAGGAAGAGAACAAGAGAATAACAGTAAGGAAAAGGATGATGATGAAAATGACATCAATAGGGTAGAGAAGAATAATAAAGTAGACAAAGGGAGAAGGCGAAAGAGAGAAGAGGAAAAGAATATGAAAAAAAATGATTCACATTTATTTATGCAGCATTTCCTTTTTTATACTGGAATTCCTCCATGACAGTCTGATAACTTGTGCATTATTACTCTCATTTTAAAGATGCAGAAACTAAGAATCTGAGGCAAGAAGGAACATGACCAGGATCACACAGTAATCATCCCAAGGCAAAATACAAATCTGGACGTCTTGATTACAAGTCCAGTACATTTTCCAATACACCACATAGCCTGTCAATCCATTTAGATCTTTATAGTATATAGAGAAAGGGTTCATTAAGAATTTTGATCAATTGAAAGACCAACTATGATTCCAGAGGGCCTTCATTTTAACTGTCATCTTTGAGATGCTCTGATGAGACTCTTGGAAGTAACTCAATTTAGCTGCCATTCTGTGGAGAACTATATTTCATTTCTGAAATATACTTGAATTGTATTTCATTCCCAATGACAGCTGAATTCAGTTAACTCTAATTAGGTGAAAACATTTTTCAGGAAAATTCCTGAGTGAAATGGAGGGACTTTGACTACTATCTTGAGAGAAGTGAATTGTTGGGCTTTTGTTCCATTGTTTTGAATTGGTCAGCAATGGGAGTTGTTGATTAAAGAATTCTTGTTGACATCTTCATTTTCCTGCCTTTGAAGAGCACAGAGGCAATCTTTTCTTATAACTATGATGTTAAAATATTTATCTATTTCTTTGCATCACTGTTTAACCTGGATTCAAGCCACTTCAATTTCCTAGATGGCTTCCTACTGACTCTCTCCAACTTATCAATGTCCAATCTAAACTGTGGCATTAAGAAGTGAACACAATGTGTCAAATTTTGTCTGACTAGGGCAGAATACAATGGGATTATCAACTTATTCCTCATAGTTATGCCCCTCTTATTATGGCCCAAGATCACCTGAGGTTTTTGGCTTCCATATCACACATTTAAATCCCTAAATCTTTTCTTCAGACTGCTGAAGACTGTTTCTCCTCAATGGAAAAGAGAGAAAAACAAAACATTTTCAACCAGCCTATATAGTAAAGGAAAATAGATATGCCCCTGGCCATATCCAAACACGTCTCATTGAACTCTGGCTGCATCACCACTCTATCAGGAGGGCAAGCAGCGTACTTCATCACGGGCCCTTTGGAATCATCTTGTCCTTTTCTAGATGTCCAGAATCAACTCTCTATTTATTCCAGAATTTCTCCCACAGAAATAAAAATAAATTATACTAGCTTCCCTATTTGCATGAATTCTGTATTTGTGAAATTTCATTTTTGCATTTGTATAAAACTTTACATGTATTTTTATTGAATTCCATCTTCTTAGATTGAGGTCAATATTCTGGTATATCAAGATATTCTTTGCTCTTGACTCCATTAAAATCTATTTATCTGTCTATCTATAGATTGATCTTTCGTCAACAACTTGTTGTCTCTCTCCCAGTCTCTCTCTCCCTCCCTTAGTGTGACTTTTAAAAGGGATATACATAGATAGAGGGTGTGGGTATAAATGAATTAATCTGATGATAAAAAAAAACCTTATTAAGGGGTGCAAAGGGATTGTAATGGGAGAAAAGAAAAGGAGGAGGCAGAAAAGGGTAAATTTGCCACATGAAGAGGCATAAAAACATACTATAGTAGAGGGAAAGAAGAAAGGGAGATGAACATTATATATATGAACTTTACTCTCATTGGTTTTGGTTCAAGGAGGAATTAACATAATCAGTTAAGTTTAGGATTCTAACATGAAAAAACACAAAAATTCATTATAGTGGAGGGAAAGGAGAGAGAGAGGAGCACTGTATGAATTTTATTCTCATCAGTTTGGGTTCAAGGAGGGAATAACATACTCCATTAAGTATAAAAATCTATTGTGCCCTACAAGCAGTAGGAGAGGTAAGGGGAAAAAAGGGGGGGGGGTGGTTAGAAGGGAGGGAAATAGTAGTAAGGGGGAAGGGTAGTAAAAGGGAGGGAGGTGCATAGGGAGGGAATACTGAGGGAAGAGGTGGTCAAAAGGAAAACTCTTAAGAAGGGGAAGAGACAAGGGAGAAATAAAAGCATAAACAGGGGAGAGAATAGGATGGAGGGAAAGACACAGATAGTAATCATAACTGTGAATGTGAATGGGATGAACTCTCCCATAAGGTGGATAACAAAATGGATTAAAAACCATAATCCTATAATATGCTGTCTACAAGAAACACATTTGAAACAAGATGATACACACAGGGTAAAGGTAAAAGGCTGGAGCAGAATATATTATACTCCAGCTAAAGTAAAAAAAAAGCAGGGGTAGCAATCCTTATCTCAGATAAAGCAAAAGCAAAAAAAAAATAAATCTAATTAAAAGAGAAAAAGAAGGAAACTATATCTTGCTAAAAGGTGTAATGGGAATGCAAATTTGGAAGATCTTCCCTGCCCCTAGGCTAAAGTGCACCTGAAGCCTGGGGTGGGAGGCTTGTTTTTCAGTAGATACTTCTTGATTGGCCAGTGAGTCAATAAGGTTGTTACATTCTCTGAGCCAGGAGAAGGCTATATAAGCCCTGATGTGAGGCTTTGTTTTGGGGGCTCACTTTGAGAAGTGTTCTGTGATTTGATCTGTATTCTGGGAAGCCGTTGTCCAGGGCGTTCCCCCCCCCCCCCC